>NC_064641.1:132681330-132997024 GCF_023864345.2 Schistocerca serialis cubense
CACTGTCCTTGTGTATTCCGTTTTGTTTTATAAATAAATTTCGTTATTGTAGTTTCAAGTTAACTGCTGAAATAATAATTGAAAAAGAAATTCTTGATCATTTAAGGAAATTAAAGAATTTTGATATAAAGTGTGAGACTGAATTGAAAAACGTGGGGTGTTTTGATGTGCTGAAGGATTCTGACTTACTTTCAGGTATGTCGTGAACTTTAATACAAGATTGTAGTAGAAGAAGAACAGCAATTGTCAAAAACTTTATAAGTTATTCACCCCAAAGTTAAGACTCTCCTGCTCTGTGATAGTCAACCTTGTATTAGAAGACGGAGATTTGTTTTATTAGCAAAGAGGGAATATATAATATTATAATCGTTTGGTGATAAAGTGAGGTTATCGTGCTCTTCAGTAACGAAATATTTAATTGCGCATTTATCATATATATGTACTGTTAAGAATGTATGTTATAGATTTCGAAGAAAAACTTTTTTGCTTAATATTATAGGCGAAATACTATTTGTATAAGGGCCTCCCAAAAGCAAATTATGTTCATAAAATTTAAAAAAATGGGCTTTCAGAATAATTGAAAAACATGAGCCTTTTGAACGTCCTCTTTAACAAATCGCACGTCCCCCCCCCCCCTCCCCCACTTTGACAAAATCCTGGCTACGTCCTCGACGCTGTGCAGTGTGGATCGTTTTAGGATAACTAACAACAAGACGCGTCACTGCCTTCTTCGACATACTGCAGCAACTGCTATCACGAATAAAACACCGTCCAACTTCGCACCACCTGGTCACAAAATTTGCTTTGCTTCACTAACTAATCTTGCAAACTTCACATGGTTCGTAGTAGCCATTTCTTGGCTTCTAGATCACTTCACCGTCTTTTAATACCCCAACAATGACATTCCCAATTTTTCTGTCAGTAGAGTCTGAAATTTCGCCTACAGTAACCGACATATTCTCATTTTCACACACGGAACGAAATTGTTCTAGAATATGTTGGTAACAATTTGGAAGATACTTTTTTCTCAATACTGACTTTTCGCAAGTGTCAAGATTTGAATATTTGGAGAGAAACTTCATTGACACTGGATTATTTACTTTATAAAGAGGCATGTCGGCTGACACAAATGCCCTACATAAATGTTCACAATGAACTGAAAGTATATGAGGTCCCTTAGAATAACCTAGAACCGCATCACCAATTAGGGCTCTTTTTCATCAGGCGTGAAACTGCAGCCATATGTTTCTTGCCCTGCAGGTGTTGTGTCACTTGAAATCGCTGTCCAGCGTTCATTGCTTTCCCACCTGGTTGGCAGAACAGGACGCGTTTGTCTGAACTAAAAGTATCCTTAAATTCTGCAACATATCGCTGCAGACGATAGCATGTTGTTACTTTTACTTTACGCATTGTAGTATTGCCTTGCACTTCACAGTACCGGAAATAACATTTGAGTGAGTTGGGAGGAAAGAGAGACAGGTGGCTACGGTTAGGAAATCCCTGGCTTCTATGGTGACTGCGACCGATTAGGTAATAAACACACAGCTGCAAGGTGATATGCGGAAATACAATAACATACGCTTTGCATTTAGGGCAGCGACTGTTGCTTTAACGTTAAATATCTCACAGGTTCTTCCCCGTTTAGGTAACAAAAAACAGAAATGAAATGAAATGAAAGATCTAACATGTTGATAAAAAATGTAAATGTCATGTGCAAAAATATTTATTTGCAGAAAAAATTTTTATTTATCTAAAAATTCGATCCCTAATGATAACAAATTCCGACAAGATGAAACACACATGTCACACTAAAGGGTGCCCAAACAGAAGCTTCAAAACACGGTGTACCTCCCTCTACCGGCAACGCATGCGTGTATTCCCACACGCAAACGATCAATAACGGTACCGAATGGCATCCAGCAATAGATTGTCCCATGCGTCTTGCGGCTTTTGCTGCAATTCAGTAATGGTTTTTGCGTGCCAAGGAGAGCGAGTAAGTTCTCGTTTCAGTCTGTCCCATACGTGTTCAACTGGCACGTGATCTCGTGATCTTGTTGGCCAGGGCAGTCGTCGTACACCACGAAGTGCACGCCGCGAGGCAGCAGCCGTATATGGACATGCATTGTCCTGCTGAAAGGGCACTCCACCTACTTGTCGAAGAAATGGCAGTAGCACGAGAATAATATCTGTGCAAGTCAGCAGTCAGTGGTGCAGAAATACCAAATGTGACCGCGAGTTCACCTGAAGGGGTGCCCACGCCACGAAGCGTGTGACGGGACGTGTGAGTCGTGGGCGAATGCACTCTGAAATGGGCAACTTGCCAGGTCTACGCCACACACGCGTACGCCCATCACTTGCATACAGACAGTCTGCTCTCATCACTGAAGACAACAGACAGCCATTCCACTCTCCAGTCAACAATTTCACGACACCAGAGTAGCGGTGCTTGGTGGTATCGCGGTATCAGTGTTTGCCTGTACAGAGGCACGCGTGATCTTAGTCAGGCTGACGGTTTCCAATGGTTCTCGGTGAGACGTCAGGTGGAACATGTGACCAGATTTCGTCTCTCGTTGAGGATCGGTCGGCCACCGCTGCTCGCACAGTGCGTCGACCTTCACGTGCGTCCTTACAAGGGAACCTCCCCATCGCACCCCCCCTCAGATTTAGTTATAAGTTGGCACAGTGGATAGGCCATGAAAAACTGAACACTTATCAATGGAGAAAACAGCAAGAAGTTGTGTGGAACTAGGAAAAAAATAAGCATAATATACAAATTGAGTAGTCCATCCGCAAGATAAGCAGCATAGAGGATAATGTGAGCTCAGGAGCTCCGTGGTCCCGTGGTTAGCGTGAGTAGCTGCGGAACGAGAGGTCCTTGGTTCAAGTCTTCCCTAGAGTGAGAATTTTTATTTTTTATTTTCAGACAATTATCAAAGTTCAGGCACTCACACAAAATCAACTTCACTCTCCAAAATTCCAGGACATGTTCAGATTTGCTTGGACATAAGCAGGATTTGACGGTCTACACACGGAAAAATTTGAAAACGTTAAAAACATATGTTTTGACAGAGCACAGGGAAAACTGAGCGACTGTGAAACTGTTGCATTCATTTGTTGCAGTTTATGTGACAAACTCCTATGTTTTCATCACTTTTTTAGGAGTGATTATCACATCCACAAGAAAACCTACATCGGGCAAGGTAGAAGAATCTTTTTAGCCATTCGCCAAGTGTACAAGTTAGGTGGGTCGACAACATATTCCAGTCATGTGACGAACATGCCGTCACCAGTGTCGTATAGAATATATCAGACGTGTTTTCCTGTGGAGGAATCGGTTGACCTATGACCTTGCGATCAAATGTTTTCGGTTCCCATTGGAGGGGCACGTCCTTTCGTCTACTAATCGCACGGTTTTGCGGTGCGGTCGCAAAACACAGACACTAAACTTATTATAGTGAACAGAGACGTCAATGAACGAACGGACAGATCATAACTTAGCGAAAATAAAATTTTCACGCGACGGAAGACTTGAACCAAGAACCTTTTGTTCCGCAGCTGCCGCCGGCCGCGGTGGTCTCTCGGTTATAGGCGCGCAGTCCGGAACCGTGCGACTGCTACGGTCGCAGGTTCGAATCCTGCCTCGGGCATGGCTGTGTGTGATGTCCTTAGGTTAGTTAGGTTTAAGTAGTTCTAAGTTCTAGGGGACTGATGACCACAGCAGTTGAGTCCCATAGTGCTCAGAGCCATTTGAACCGCAGATGCCCACGCTTACCACGGGACTACGGCGATCCTGAGCTCACCTATCCTTGATGTTGCCTATCTTGCGGATGGACTAGTCAGTTTGTATATTTTGCTTATTTTTTTCACAGTTCCATACAACTTCTTCCTGTTTTCTCGAGTGATCTGTGTTTAGTGTTTCAAGGACTATCCACTGTGCCAACTTATAACTAAATCTGAGGGGGGTGCGATGGGGAGGTTCCCTCGTTAGAACACGGACGACCAGAACATGTGGGAATGTTACACAGAATACCGCTGAGAGCAGCGACACACAAGTGATACACTAAGCCCGACGTGCGGAGCAGTAGATCGATACGTCCATCCAACTTCCTACAGGCCGACAATATGACGCCGTCCAAATGGCTGTTCAAAAAATGGTTCAAATGGCTCTGAGCACTATGGGACTTAATATCTGAGGTCATCAGTCCCATTAAACGTAGAACTACTTAAACCTAACTAACTTAAGGACATCACACACATCCATGCCCGAGGCAGGATTCGAACCTGCGACCGTAGCGGTCGCGCGGTTCCAGACTGAAGCGCCTAGAACCGCTCGGCCACACCGGACGGCCAAATGGCTGTTTATCAGGAGTTATGTACTCGTCAGTGGTTGTACCCTACAATGGATGTTGCAAACACTGTTCACCTCTAAAATCAATACGGTTATCAATACGGTTACTGCCTGCAGAACCAGAACAGAGAGTGCATAGACAGGCCTTCTGAGCGCCGGTGAAACGGAACATTAAAACTACTACCCCTCTGTACGCGCGTATTATACAGGGTGTTCGGAAATTCCCGCTGCAGACTTCTAGGACTAGTAAAGGGGAATGAGTACATAATATTATGAATAGGAACCCAAGTCCGGAAACGTACCGTTTCTCTTCTACTACGGTTCCAATCGAAATGTTTAACTCATCCACTTCTGCTTGGGGAATTGGATTACGCGTGACACGGTACAGTTATTAGGCAACAGCAGTACAGCTGTTAAGAAACATTTCGAAAGGAAATATAACGAAACATCCATTTATCACTTAAGCACACTTGCTTGTATTAACACTTAATCGTTATGTGTTTACATTATTCCAGAACAAAAAAGAACTCAGCGTACTGTACGTACATAACAGTACTAATGCATTACAACAGCGGCTCGATGTGGCGACCACCAATGGTGTTACATACCTCGTATCTACGAAGCACGGTCTGGTACACAATCTCAATCCCATCTGGTCTCTCTTCAGTTTCTAGTGCAGCGGCCAGAACTCGTGCCAGCAGGTTTTGCTCTGTCTCTACAGGAGGCTCGTAAATTTAACCTTGCATACGACTCCGCAAGTAGTAGTACATATCCTACTGCATACCAGGACAAGGAACTCTCAGAATTTTCTCTTTCCCTCAGTAGACGTGGAAGCGCTACACATCTCAAATGAAACAGCCATAGGAAGGGAACGGTACATTTCTGGAAAAGGGTTCCTATTCAAAAATGTTACGTATTCACTCCCGTCTAAAAGTCCTAGAAGTTGGTAACGGGAATTTATGAACAGCCCGTATATACCCGCGTACCACTTATCACAGTCCTTGAGGGAGTTACACTTTTCTTCGGATGTATGTAGCTATTAACAAAAATTTGTACTGGGAAATAGTCTGACAGAAACGGGTCGTACAATAAAAAATAAATTATACAGCAGCTTATATTACGAATGGCAACGGCCTTGGCGCAGTGGATACACCGTGAGATCACCGAAGTTAAGCACCTTCGGGAGTGGCCGGCACTTGGATGGGTGACCATCCAGCCGCCATGCGCTGCTGCCATTTTTCGGGGTGCGCCCAGCCTCGTGATGCCAATTGAGGAGCTACTCGACCGAACAGTAGCGGCTCCGGTCACAGAAAACCATCATACCGACCGGGAGAGCGGTGTGCTGACCACATGCCCCTCCTATACGCATCCTCAAATGAGGATGACACGGCGGTCGGATGGTCCCGATGGGCCACTTGTGGCCTGAAGAGGGAGTGCTTTATGTTATTAATGCTTTTCCTACTCCCTGTGAAATGCTACCCACTGACAGGAAAAATTCACGATCTAACGACTGAAACACATCTGCCGTACCAAGTAGAAAGTGGAAGACTTTGTTTGGCTGAGTTCGAAATGCGCCTGGTAATGACCGAGAATTCTTATGACCTGAGCAAGAAGGTGGAAGAAAAAGGGATTTGTTTCCACAAAATACACATAAAAGTGTAAAGTTTCCCTTTATCATCTTTACAGATTTCGATAACTCTACCACAAGATTTTCTTACAGAACATTGATCTTCTCACATTTAGTCTAAAGTTTCCGGTGGATTTCTGAAGACAAACGTGCACTGACGACCCACTACATAACGACCACTCCTCGCCGCGAGAGTGAACGCCGCTTGTTGGCTTTTCAGGCACGTGACGCGGTAGGAAAGTACACTCTAAGGGAAAAAAGACGAGCAACGAAGGAATAATCCGAATGGGACGGAAATCAGTAGATGTGATGTACATGTACCGACAAACAAATGATTACCATTTCAGAAAGAATGGATGATTTATTCAGGTGGAAGACCTTCACAAATACAGCAAGTTAATAACGCTTTGCTCCACCTCTGTACGTTACACAAGCAGTTATTCGGCTTGTCATTGATTGACGGAACTGTCAGATGTTTTCCTGAGGAATATCGTGCCAAATTCTGTCACACTGGCACGACAGATCGTCAAAAACCTGAGACGGTTGGAGATCCCAGCCCATAGTGCTCCGAACGTTTACAATTGGGGAATGATCCGGCGACTTCTCTGGCCAAAGCAGGGTTTGGCAGACATGAAGGTAAGCAGTAGAAACTCACGCTGCGTGCGGGTGGGCTTTATCTTGCTAAAATGTAGACTCAGGGCGGCCTGCCATGAATGACAACAAAACGGGCTGTAGAACATCGTCGTTGTAGGCGCTTAGTCTGGAACCGCGCGACCACTACGGTCGCAGGTTCGAATGCTGCGTCGGGCATGGATGTGTGTGATGTCCTTAGGTTAGTTAGGTTTGAGTAGTTCTAAGTTCTAGGAGACTGATGACCTTAGCATTTAAGTCCCATAGTGCTCAGAGTCATTTGAACCATTAGAACATCGTCGAAGTACGGCTGTGACGCGGATGACAACCAAAGGGTTCCATAATGTCATTTCATTCCATAATATCATATGAGATTATTTTTTGGGGTAATTCATCAAGCCAAGCTAAAGTTTTCCGGGCACAAAAACGTGCAGTAAGAGTTATATGTGGTGTGAACTCAAGAACATCCTGCAGAAGCTTGTTTAGGGAACTAGGGATACTAACTACTGCTTCCCAATATATTTATTCTTTAATGAAATTTGTCATTAAAAAATATCACTTTTTCAAACCAACAGCTCAATTCATGGAATCAATACTAGAAATAAGAATAATCTTCACAAGGATTTAAAGTCACTTAGTCTTGTACAAAAAGGTGTGCAAAAATATTCAGGAACACACATTTTCAATAACTTGCCATCAGCCATAGAAAGCTTAACAGCCAATGAAATTCAGTTTAAGAGAAGCCTAAAGGATTTATTGGTGGCCAACTCCTTCTACTCCATTGATGAATTTCTCAGTAGAACCAACTTATTTGTGTGTGTATATATATATAAGTACAATATAACTTCCGCACAATTTCAGTGCAGTAATGTGTTCATTGTAAATAAGTATGTGTGTGTGTGTGTGTGTGTGTGTGTGTGTAAGTACAATCTAACTTCTGCAGCTTTTCAGTGAAGTAATGTGTTCATTGTAAATAAGTATTATAGTAGTTGTATTACACGTTTATTACCTTATAAATAAATAAATAAATAAAACTTTTTTATTTTAAATTCAGTGCATTAGTATTTGTAAAACGATTCTTTCATAAAGTGTTCATTAAAAAATGACGATCATTCCACTTGGGACCTGTGGAATGGCACATTAGCTTATTTGTTTGAGTTGTAAATATTTGTCATGTATTGTTGTTTTTCTGACATGTTCTACATTCTGGAGGACCTCCTCACTACGGATCAATTGGAATGAAAATAAATCTAATCTAATCTGTAATCTATGAAAACAAATGGCACGCTACACCATCACTCATGGTCGTCGTGCCGTATGGCGGGCGACGTTGACGTTGGTATCCCACTGCTCTCCGAGGCATTTGCACACGCGTTTTCGGCCGGGAATCTCATTGACTGATGTAGAACTTTCTTCAGTTATAAGTCCCACTTTGAACTGAACCCCGATGACCAGCGAGAGTTTCTACCGCTTGTCTTCCTGATTGCCAAGCCGTACCTTTTCCTGGAAGATCACCAGATCTCTCCCCAGTAGAGAGTGTTATGGGCAGGACCCGCCAAACAGCTCGGTGTTTTGATGATCTATCGAGCCAACTGGATAAAATTTGGCACGATATATCAATGCCAAGCTGAATAACTGCCTGCAAAAGGACCAGAGGTGGACCAATGTGTTACTGACTTCCTCACCTTGTGAAGCTCTTTGTCTTGAAAAAAGTCATGAAATTTTTCTGAAATTATAATCATTTGTTTTTATTTTCGGTACATGTACATTACATCGATTTCCGCCCTACTTGGATAATTCCTTTGTGGTGTGTCATTTTTCGTTCTTTTTCATTTTTTTAAAGAGTTTATGTAAGTGTATATAAGCGGAGCAGATGAGAATGATGGATCGTTCTAGCGACGATACGGGCTGCAGATTGGGAAATACACCGACATCAAGAACTTAACTGAAGGGCAGATTGTTATGGCCCGGGGCCTGGCATAGAGATTCTCGAAAACGGTGAAGCCGGTCGTCTGTTCGCTTGCTACCGTCGTGAACATCTATGGAGAGTGGTTGAAAGACGGTGAAACCACGAGCAGGCGCAAGGTGCTCATCACAGAAACTGGTGGTCGGATTGCTCACTCTCCGATCTGTGGCAGCTCTGACGACAGAGTACATTGTTGGCACAGGCACAAGTGTAGCACATTGTTGAATAAACGGCTCCACGTCACACATGTGTTTGCATGTTGACTCACAATATCACTGATTACGATTACAGTAGGCGTGGGACCATTGAGTTTGGACGGTGGATTAGTGGAAATGTGTCGCATGGTCAGATGAGTCACGTTTGTTGTTGCAAGAGGTCGATGTTCGTGTCCAGATATGCCGTTATCCAGGCGTACGGCTACTCGAAACAGATCATGGACTTAGGCAGTGTTATGCTCTGGGGGTCATTCACCTGGGCTTCCACGGGACCTGTGGTAGTAATGGTTGGTACAATGGCAGCTTTGAAGTGTGTGAACATGACTGCAGACCACTCTCCATGCCTTGTCCCTTCCCTGATGGCAATGGCATCTTTCAGCAAGATAACTGTCCACGTGATAAGGGCAGTTGCTTGAGGAGCACGGTATTGAACTCGCGTAGATATCACATCATTTATGGACTTCTGACCTGCAAAACTACTTGACAGAACATAGGGGATTAGGAAACAATAGACTTTTGTTCTAGAACAATAGCGGGGAGGACAGGAAAAAACGCTTGACAGAACAATATAGGGATTACAGAACAATAGATGGGAAGGGGACAGCATCCTTTCTTGGTCCAGAACTAGCACTACCTGCCTACCAGTTTCTGTGATGAGCCGCAGATGTCAAGCATCTTGAGCCTACTCATTGTTTCACCATCTTTCAACCACTTTCCATAGATGTTCACGACAGTATCACGCAAACAGCCGACAGGCTTCACCGTTTTCGAGATTCAGTGTATTTCCCAACCTGCAGCCCATGTCGTCGCTAAATGATCCATCATTCTCATCTGCTCCGCTTATATACACACATACACACTGTTTAAAAAAAAGAAAGAAAGAAAAACGATACACCACAAAGGAATTATCCGACAGGGACGGAAATCAGTAGATGTGATGTACATATGCCGGAAGAAACCAAATGATTATAATTCCAGAAAAATTTGACGATATTTTCAAGAGAAGGAGCTTCACAAGGTGAGCAAGTCAATAACAAATTGGTCCATCTGTGGTCCTTATAAAGGCAGTTATTCAGCTTGGCATTGATTGACAGAGTTTCTGGATGTCCTCCTGAGGGATATCGTGCCAAATTTTGTCCACTTGGCTCGACAGATCATCAAAATCCCGAGCTGGTTGGAGGGTCCTGTCTATAACGCTTCCTACTTTCTCCCTCCCCCTGGGGTTTCCCAGTTTGCAACAAAGGGAAATGTCTCCCAAGGTCATCCCCCTGACATAGACCAGATGCTTTGGTTGGAAATTCAAAAATAGCCCAATTGTGCCAGTGGGTTTTTCCGCAACTTCTGTGTCACTGTGGAGGTCTTATCCTAGGTATACATTGGTGGGAAATTCAAAAATCCAAGGTGGCACAGTATTATGGTGGAATTCAAAATGACTCACTAAGGATACTGGCCGAAACTGCATTGCTGCGGGATTTCCCACATTTTCCCCTAAGACAAAGGGTGTTGGTTTCTCCTGCAGATGCAGGCCTGTCTGTTACATAAAGTGTCAAGATGTGTTTCACCCTATAGGTAGTTACCCTTTCAGTGACATAACACACTAACATGTTTTTCTTCAAGCTACTATTCTCTCAGATGTGTATAGTTATTTTAGGAGTATGGTACACCACTCCGCCAGCCCGAGTGGCCGAGCGGTTCTAGGCACTACAGTCTGGACCCGCGTGGTCGCAGGTTCGAATCCTGCCTCAGGCATGGATGTGTGTGATGTCCTTAGGTTTAAGTAGTTCTAAGTTCTAGGGGACTGATGACCTCAGAAGTTAAGTCCCATAGTGCTCAGAGCCATTTGCACCATTTTTTACACCACTCCACACACTACACCTGACAGCACACACCACACCACAACCCACATGGGCCACACCACACACCATACACTAGCTAGGCTGAGACCACATATCATACACCACACACCATGTGCCCCATCTAACCACACCACACACAATGCACATCATACCAACATCACACCACCCATATCACCTGCCGCACAACAGACACCATACAGATCACACAAAAACACACACAGCACAAACTACATGCCATATCATAATTGAACACCACACAACATGCACAACACAGCACATACACACACACACACACACACACACACACACACACACACACACACACCACATCACACCATATACTGCACACAACAGAAATCACACACACAATGCAAATCTCTCAGTATGTCTCTCTCTCTCTCTCTCTCTCTCTCTCTCTCTCTCTCTCTCACACACACACACACACACACACACACACACACACACACAATTCACATGCGATACTTCACCTTAATACCATACACAAGTTGTACCTCACACCATACACAACATGTACACAATATACCCCACACACTGCACACCATAACACATAGCACACACAACACACACTACATCACATAGCACAAGCAAGTAACCACAAACCACACAGATCATCCACACCACACATCACATACCACATCACACTGCACACCTCAGCATATGGTGCACACAATACAACATACATCATACACACCATGTGCTACACACCACATCACCATACCACACGATATGCTACACCACACACCAAAATCCACAAAAACCACATGACAAACAAACTACATATGATACACTACACACTAAACCACACCACACACCTCACACATAACACACAACACCACATATTACATAGCACATGCACTAAACTCCACACATTACATTTCAAACACACCACATACCACCAAATCACAACACCCAAACCATTCTGCGCACCACACACCACAGTCACACACCACACACTGCATCATATCACAACACGCACCATATACCACAGACTAAACTGCACATCGTACCACACACCACAAATCACGCTGGACACACTACACACACCACACACCTCACATATTACAAACCAAACAACACCAACAGTAGGCCATATACCACAAACCATGCACTATGCATCACACACCACAACCACACTATGCCACACAACACACCGCTCACCATACCACACCACTCACTACAACATACCACACCATGTTTTTTATTTCAGTCTTTGATCACAATATGAATTCTTTAGATGATGACCGGTTTCAGTCCATAATGACCATCCTCAAATCTTTTTTACACCATGTCCTAAAGTGATAAGACCGTAATGACATCGTCAAAATGTATAAACATAATCAGCATAGATCTATATGACGATGCTATGCTGATTATATTTATATGTTTTGGCGATGCCATTATGGTCTTATCACTTTAGGACATAGAGGACATGGTGTAAAAAAGATCTGAGGATGGTCATTACGGACTGAAACCGGTCATCGTCTAAAGAATTCATATTGTGATCAAAGACTGAAAGAAAAAACATTTGACAGTATTGGATCACTGTTTGTATATGCGACCATGTCCCAGTTGGTGATACCACACCATATCACACACCACACACACTTAACACCAGGCACCACACACTTAACACCAGGTACCACACAGCACACACACCTCTCACACCACAGAACATGCACAACAGACACCTCTCACAAAACTGAGCATCCACAACAGACACACACAACACAATGACACATGTAACATACTGCACCATATCTGACCATATAGTATGCAACACCACACATGACACAGAAAATACCACGCCATACCATCACACAACAGACACCTCACACTACAAAACACACAACATACAGCACACAACATACACCTTCACGGGGTAGCAAGAGAGTTACTGCTGCTTCTGGTAACAATTTTCCATGTGTTTTGCCCACTTGTATGATGTCACTGTGGGAGAAGGAATGTTGTAGTAGGTATAAATTGGTCGGAAGAGAGGAATTAACATGTATTTCAAAAACAGAGCTTGTAAAACTCAGCTCATTCTGCTCTAGTGGGCTGTATGTAATAGTGCCCAGGTTGTTCCTGTAATCCTTCATTCCTGGAAGTTATTCTACATAGTTACACACTGTCTCTTAGTGAACAGATTATGACCATATAAAATGTCGGACCAGCTTTGTGGCTGAATTCAGAACTTACTAACGGAAACAACTGCATATGTTATACTTCTCACAATGAAATCACCAGTACAGTACGGCTTTTGTTTTTTTTTCAACATTTGAGCGACTCCGAAATGGAAGACACAGTGTAAATAAAAAAATGTTTTATTTGTAGCATTTGGCTACACTTTTCAGCTCACTCTCTGCATAGTAGCCACTCCGACTTATACATTTGTTAGAGTGTGGTACCAACTTTCCAATACCTTCACCATAAAATGAAAGTACCTGTGCTTTCTGCCAATTTTCTATGCTGGTCTGCAACTCGCTTTTTGAGCGAAAATGATGTCCTCAAAGGCAATGGTTCACGTGAGCAAAGAGATGAAAATCGGAGGGAGAGCCAATCCGTGTAGTATGATGGGTGATCAAACACGTCCCTTCGAAAACGCTGCAGGAGCGTCATTCTTGCACTTACGTGTAAATCGGAACATTGTCACGACGACGGAAACGCGTGACAATTACTTTATGAGGGCTGCGTGAAATCACGCGGAACGTTCTCAGCAGGCACTTCGCACTAGGAGGGAGGCTCTGTTGTTCTAAGCATCTGTAATTGCTCTCTGTGCACCCAGAACTAAAAAGTGCGGCGTGACGCAATCGAAGGGTATACTAGAGATATTATACAACACATCTGCAGAAAGCTTCATCGGATTTTCACCGTGATTTTAATCTCGCTTCCGATCGAAGGTTAAAAAAAACCTGATAGAAGATTAAAAAAAAAGAAAGAAATGAAAAAACTTCAGGAATTCTGTAGGGCATCTAATGTATATAAATGATCTGGAGGATAGCGTAAGAAGCTCCATGAGACTGTTCACGGATAGTGCTGCTTTATATAGGAGAGCTGCATCACACGAAAACTGTAGCGAGACGTGCAGAGCATCGAATATTGGTACAGAGACTGTCAGTTGACATACGGTGTAAATCAATGTAATGTACTGCGCATAAACAGACCCGTCGGTTTTGACATCTTTAATGTTGTTGATCTGTCAGGCCTCCAGGTTAAGACTATCTGTAAGAAAGGGCAATATTTGTTTAATCAGACACATGTCGCCTCAATTTATTGTGGCATTATGGGTGACCTGAAATATGTATGCATTTTCATATGTGTGCAGCGCTTTCAACTCAGATATTCTGCAGTTATACGTGCAAGTTACAAACAGTTGTAACCTAGGCACTTTTGGCTCAATATATGTTTTCTTGCTTAGTGTATATGCTGATATTGCTCTACATGTTCTCTTGCACTGCTGCTGAAGCTGTCAGCAGCAAAAAGGTAAAAGTGACGTTTCAGTTTCAGACAGTTATTACTTTAATATCTGTTGGGTGACATTTTATTCTGCCGGCCGGTGTGGCCGAGCGGTTCTAGGCCCTTCAGTCTGGAACCGCGCGACCGCTACGGTCGCAGGTTCGAATCCTGCCTCGGGCATGGATGTGTGTGATGTCCTTAGGTTAGTTACGTTTGAGCAGTTATGAGTTCTAGGGGACTGATGACCTCAGATGTTAAGTCGCATAGTGCTCAGAACCAACCACATTTTATTCGTTTGTTGTGTTTGCTAAGCGAATGACGGGTAAATGTGGAATGTGTGTGAAGTGCGAATCGTTAAAATTGTGTAGATTGTCAATAGCTAACTGTAAGTGAGCTGTAAGTGAGTGAGAGAGTCAAATTTTGCAACCCTGATGCGATTCACGTACATGGAAGAATATCCTAATTTTAAAACAGCCGGTTTCGGTACTTTAGAAATACAACATTTTGCTTCAGACGAGTAAAGATGGGGTTAATTTGATTTTATTTGTCTTTTTCAATACATTAATTGAAAGTAAATTAATTTCGGAACGGGGATCGGTCAAAAGAGGGAGAGTCCGGGGTCATGTGATTTGAAATAGGAAGCTGATTGGCTACTGTGTTATTCGTCCGAACAAAGAGGATATTGTAGCGCGCATTGGTACTAGGAGAGAATTTTTGCGCGTGAGTCTTGAAGGAGTCCGCGGTTGGCTCTAGCTATGAGCGATAATGTAGCGCTGACCTCTTGTCATTTTCATTAAGGCTGTTCAGTAGATGTTTTACGAAAAACTGGATTAACTGGTAAAAGTTTATGATCATTTAGGATGACGTATACGGGAATTTCGATTATTTTTCAGAAAAATTGTAAATTTCGCTACTAGAGACAGGTGAGAGAGAGAGAGAGAGAGCTGTAGCTGTAAGTCTGAAAAGATTAGTACAAACTGTATTTATTTTCGTACTTTCATATCTGGAATTGTGTGCTAGGACAGCCTTAGTAGCAAAATTTGTGTTCTCGAAGCGGTAATACGGAACATATATTTTATGCAATAGATTTTCTTCATTTAGAAGTTACAGTTAAACCTACTGAAGTAAACTCACTTCATATGAAGAAGTTAAAAAGCTCTACGAACCAATGTGAGAGTACTTTCAATATTTACAGTAAGCCAAGACGATGCGGTACAGCACAGTGTCTCAACAACTGCATACCTCGTTCCGCTGCATATCGAAAGTGTAATCCTTTTAAAGAGTGAATTATGGGGTATAATAACGATTATAGAACTAGGAATTTGTTTTGGAGTTAATGTACGCAAGAATATTTACATATAATGTATGGAAAAGTAATCAGAGAAAAGAAGTATAGCTGAATGAATATAGATGGAAAAAACGTTAGGTAATGATATTCTGGAACTGCAAGTACGAACAAGAAAAATTAACGCTAATGCGCTCGTGCAGGTAGAGAAGAGCGTGTCAGCTTTCCGGCCGTCTTTTGTCAAATGATGAGCTCGCAGCAAATGCGCGAGGCCTGACACGCCACTCTCCATTTCCTCGGCGAAGCGCCTATGTATCATGTTTCCGCGCGCCCGTATTTCATCCGCGATATGAACAACAGGAATGAATGATGTGTTTTCTGAATGCCACAACTTGTAACAGGTTCGCATCGCGGAATCACGGTACGGATATTGAAGGCCCGCATTGAATAAGGAAGTAGGTAACTTTCAGTACGGAATGGTTTGCCTTAATGTTGGACACGGCAGTATTAGTCAGACATGCTGAGAAGAACCTTGAATTGTGCAATAAAGGCGACTTGGGCTGACTAGTCTCAGTACTAGCACCCCTCCCACCTCCCCGCCACCCACTACTATTCCCAGCTCGTAACAGTCCGGCATTTTATCAACAAGCGCGATCTTGCAAAGGCCTGTCAGTAACGATCCCACCAGGGGATGTTATTGCACGGGTGTCGTGGAAGGCACTGTCAGTAGCCGGACCCAAATCAACACTCTGCAATGCTGTATTAGTCAATTAAAATTTGATAAAGGTCACGAGCCTCGCTTTAGGCCCGCGAGACAAGGCTAAAGAATCACAACTCTGGCACAACCAATTACTGCCGTAGAAAGTTTTATGGCATTGTTGGATGAGAAATTCAAAAACGTGAATGTCCTAAAGTCTCGCCAAAATCAAACGCTACAGCAATCTGTTGGCATCGCTCTAATTCAAGGCAATTTACTCTTCGGTTTGAAGCAAGAGTGAAACAATTTCTCTTCCGGCTACCCATTTCTAATGCTATTCTTAAGACACGACGCAATGCTGTCATGGAGAAATAATGGTTCACACTTTGTTTAGGTTTTTATTGGTAACGCCACGTAGCGCTCTGTATGAAAATCACCGACTGTGCTGTGTGCAGTCTGTGGTTGGTTTGCATTGTTGTTCGCTATTGTAGTGTTGGGCAGTTGGTTGTTAACAGCGCGTAGCGTTGCGCAGTTGCCGGCCGGTGTGGCCGAGCGGTTCTAGGCGCTTCAGTCTGAAACGGCGCGACCGATACGGTCGCAGGTTCGAATCCTGCCTCGGGCATGGATGTGTGTGATGTCCTTAGGTTAGTTAGGTTTAAGTAGTTCCTAAGTTCTAGGGGACTTATGACCTCAGATGTTGAGTCCCACAGTGCTCAGAGCCATTTGAACCATATGTTGCGCAGTTGGAGGTGAGCCGCCAGCACTGGTGGATATGGGGAGTGAGATGGCAGAGTTTTGAGAGCGGATGATCTGGACAGAGTAAATTTGTAAGACTGGATGTCATGAACTGATTATATATATATATATATATATATATATATATATATATATATATATATATATATATATATAATGACTTTTGAACACTATTAAGGTAAATACATTGTTTGTTCTCTATCAAAATCTTTCATTTGCTCGCTGTATTGCAGTAGTTCGAGTAACGAAGATTTTTGTGAAGTAAGAATTCATGAAAGGTATAGGTTATTGTTAGTCAGGGCCATTCTTTTGTAGGGATTACTGAAAGTCAGATTGCGTTACGCTAAAAATATTGTGTGTCACTTTAGTGTATGTCTGAGTACGTTCAGCTTTGCCCAGCTGTTTGAAAATCAAATAATGTAAGAGGTTTATCAGCACAGTAATTTAAAATTTTTTCTTAGGGGACGTTTCAACATGGCTAAAAGAAGTACTACTTATCTAAGAGTGCTGAACAACTGTTACTATCCCACGTTGCCGTAAAGCCTTTTAAGTTCTCTCTACTTGCTCCACGTTCTCGTCCGAGCGAATACAAAAGATATAGAATACCAGTGGCTGTAGCATGAACATTGCTGAAGAAGACAAATTTATTAATGTCGAATGTAATTGTTAAAGGGGAATTATACAGTGTCCCCTTGTTCCTTACCCCAAAACAAGAAAAAAAGACTAGTAAATATGGGCTCTAAAATGCATACTTTAAGTGCTATGAGCACTTGGTCAAAATCATACTTTGCAACAGGTATGTCTTCTAATGCAAGGACTTTGCTTTCCATACTTTGGGCGAAGGTAGTAGAGACCAAAACAAGAAAAAAAAACGCATACCTTAAGAGCTATGAGCACTTGTTCAGTACAGCAGATGTGTTTCATACTTGTGAAGATGAAGTATTGCTCTCAGCTCTTAAGATATGCCTTTGACACCTATGTTTACTGGATTTTTTTCTTCATTTAAAGTTTAGTTATTGTCCATTGCAGTGCAACTTGTAAGTTAGATCAGTAGTGTGAAATACACTGTGATAAATAACAGAGACATTTTAAATGTGTTAATCCTGTAAGTTACACTAATACTGTCAATATCTTTATGTATTTTTGATAAATAATTCAGGTCATACTATTCAACATGGCGCCAGTTCACACAATTCGTATCGTTCGCTAAACCTAGGTAGGATAATTCTACCATTTTGAAATTCTGAATTTGTCTTTACCACAACTCAGCTATTTTCACCACCCTGTGTATTTGAATTTCCCATGGCAGCCACCTTCAACTGCGACGTCATTGTCCGAGTATCTAGGCAACCAGCTCATGTAACATAACCATTTTAGAGGACAAAAGTTGGCTGGAGTTGCTTAACTATACCACTGACAAACAAGAGGAATGAGGTGAATATGAGGCGGGAGATACGTTACTGTCAGAAGTATTTGCCAGAGAACTGAAAGCCGGCCGGAGTGGCCGTGCGGTTCTAGGCGATACAGTTTGGAACCGAGCGACCGCTACGGTCGCTGGCTCGAACCCTGCCTCGGGCATGGATGTGTGTGATGTCCTTAGGTTAGTTAGGTTTAATTAGTTCTAAGTTCTAGGCGACAGATGACCTCAGACATTAAGTCGCATAGTGCTCAGAGCCATTTGAACCATTCTGAAGAGAACTGAAAGACCTAAGTGGAAACACTTCCCTGGAGTAGACGACATTCCTCGTGATTATTGAGAAGCTTGGGACAAAAATATTCCACCAGATATGCAAGATATATGAGAGAGGCGAAATAACCTCAGACTTCAGGAAGAATGTATAATTCTGAATACAGAGGAAACAAGTGCTGATATGTGTGAATACTACCAAACTGTCACTTCAATAAATCGTGGTTGCAAAATATTATTTGCAGGAGAATGGAAAAAACTGGTAGGGCCGACCATGGCGGAGATCAGCTTAGTTTCTATACGAGTGTAGGAACCCGCGAGGCAATATTGATCTTACGACTTATCACAGAAGACAGGGTGAGAAAAGGCAAATCTACATTTATATAATTTGCAAATTCAGAGAAAGCTTTTGACAATGTGGACTTGACTACATGCTTTGTAATTCTGAAAGTAGCAGGGATAAAATACAGGGACCGAAAGTTTTTTACAGCTTGTAGAGAAACCAGGCTGCTGTTATAAGAGTTTAAGGACATAAAAGGGAAGTAATGGTTGAGAAGCGAGTGAAACAGGGCTGTACCCTATCCCCAGTGCTTGGGAAAGCTGTGAAGGGAACCAAAGTTAAATTTGGAAATGGATTTAAATTATATGAATGCGTGCTGTCTGTTTCTTTCGGACATGGGCATAAAGAACAGATAGCACACACTCATGTTCAAATGGTTCAAATGGCTCTGAGCACTATGGGACTTAACATCTTAGGTCATCAGTCCCCTAGAACTTAGAACTACTTAAACCTAACTAACCTAAGGACATCACACACATCCATGCCCGAGGCAGGATTCGAACCTGCGACCGTAGCAGTCCCGCGGTTCCGGACTGAGCGCCTAGAACCGCGAGACCACCGCGACCGGCTACACTCATGTAACTGGGCTCTGAATGCACAACCAACAGTGCAGACGCTCATTTAAGTTCGACCTCCAGCGGGAATTTAAAATTAGTGTGCATGGCCACTAGTGCGGATAAGTGTTTGCGCTAGGTGGTAATGTGAGTCGGCCAAGGAATGGGCCGAGATAGTCCGCGGATTAGCAACTAACATAGTGTGTGGGGGGCGCAGTGATCGCCGGCATGGTAGCTCAGCGTAGTAACAAAACTGAGTGATTGGATCAGCGGGTGTCATGGGACGGCCGCCCCGAGCAAATGCAATGAACAATAACGAACAAAATAAGATCGACGAAAAAGAAGTGGTTAACGCAACTGCTTATTAGGTAGGAGATCCCGGATTCGAGTCGCAGTCCAGCACACATTTTCACTCGTCGCACTGATTCCGCATAAAGTCCCGATACAGCTAATACTATCAGTTCCTTCAATTTCTTTTCCTTACTCCCCCTTCCACCTTCAATTTACATAATGGAAATAAATTTGGGAATGGGGAGGTGGGAGAACTTTGCCGTTTGCCTATGACATTGGAATTGTGTCAGAGATGTGTAAGGACATGGTAGAGCAGATGAACGGAATGAGTAACATCTTGGACATAGATTATAAGATAGTACCAGCAAAAGTAAAACAAGGGTAACTGAATGTAGTGGAAGTGAGTCAGGCAATTCAGTGAAAATTAGGTTAGGAAATAAGACAATCTTAAGTAGTGGGTATATTTTATTATTTGAGCGACGAAGTAACTGATGATGGCCGAACTAGAGAGAATATAAAATCCAGAATTGCTATAGCAAGAACAGTATTTCTGGAAAAGAGGAATTTGTTATCATCGAATATAAATTTAAGTGTTGGGAAGCTTTTTCTGAAGGTATTTGTCTGGAGTTTAGTCTAGTACGGAAATGAATAGAGGACTATAGGCAGAATGGAAAAGAAGAAGATAAAAGTTTTGAAATGTGCTACAGAAGAATGCTGAAGATTAAATGGGTAGATCGAATAAAAAATGAGGAGGTACTGTTCAAACTGGGGAAAAAGAAATTTAGGGTAAAACTCGACCAAAATATGGAATCGGTTGTTAGGACACATCCTGAGGCACGAAGGAATTGTCGGTTTGGTGATGGAAAGAAGTGTGGGGGCGTAGAAGCTGTAGAGGGAGACCAAGGCTGGAATACAGTAAGCTGGTTCACATGAGTGCGGTAGTTCTGCAGAGTTGAGAGGGTTACACAAAATAGACTAGGATGGAGAGTTGCACCAGTCCAATCTTCGGAGTGAAGATCACACAATAATAAGAATAGGTGTTTCTAATGATGTACTACATGAATGAAGCTGCACTAATATTCATTCAGATCTTGATAAGATTTTATAGTGGTGAAAAGACCGTATGACTAAAATATGAATGATTAATAACTGCAATCAGTCAACTCGTACAAATACGTGGGTGTAAGTAGTTGCTGGAATATGAAGTGGGATGATCGTGTATGCGCTATTAGGGGTGAAGAAGGCGGCAGGCTTCGGTTTACTAGAAGCATACTGGGAAAATTCAGGACTGTTAACCAAAGTCTCGCGTGTCCCATCCCAGAATATAGCTCAAGTGCATGGGAGCAGTGCCAGATAGGACTGACAGGAGATATTAAAAGTGTACAAAGAAGGGCGCAGGTCTGCTCGACTCCGGGAGAGCGTCACGGAAATGGTCCAAGACCTCAATTGGCAGACATTTGAAGATGACGCTTCCTGTGTACTGGCGCACTGGGGATCGCGAAGCCAAGATCATTCTTCCTGTGCTCCATACGATAATGGAACAGGACAAAATCTTAATATGTGGTACTCTCTCCCAAACTCCTGAAAATGGTTTGTTGAGTATAGATGTATATTTAAAGGTATTTTGAAATCTCCTCGCGATATCACATCGTTTTCAACGAGTACGGTGGTTCACTGCACAGCAAATAATACCCCATTGGTAACTGTTGTAATGACACATTCCGACGCAGAGACATACAGTACCTTAAAGGCTGCGCCAAAGATTAAATTGAGAGTGATGTAGAATATTATCTCTTTAATGTTCATATTGGATTCTCTTTTGTTTCATACTCCAAGAAGGAGTTAAGAGACACTTTCGATTGTTAGCTTGTAGAGGATGGACGTAATTTTTGGTGTGTGCGGAAAGGCAGCCATATAGTTAGTATTTATGGTTTGTGCGACGAGCAGAGCAAGTCTTATTGTGTTGTGAATAAAAAATAGTGAGAAGTATCTGAGTTTTACGAGACTTATTTAAAGCGACGTAGCATTTCAATCCTTGGTTTCCACCGTCTTCGTGAAGTGAACCGGTGCCGACTCAGGAAGATACACACGGTCAACAAAGAGAAGAACATCGATGGCGACTAATGAATTAATATTGTGGCAGAAGGACGTATTCTACGTCTAAGGTGAGAACTCTGAATAAATAAACAATGACGTAGAATTCAAAAATGTAATTAATCGAAATGGTAAATTATATTACAGGCAAATTTCACGCAGCACCGAATTTGTCCGCATTCAAGCTGGTCAATACAGTCCTTAAAAAAGCCTTTTGAAAATTCTAATGTTACAGTTCCATGTCCATAATTTTTCCTCTTTTCAAAAAATCAATAAATTTAATTTTTTTATTTATTTCGCCACGCTGTCTGCATCGAATAGGTACTCTACCGACAACCCATTAGTATTCACTTAAAAACAGATGCTTTACAAAATCACTGATCTTATCAACATTTAACTGTGGAATCCACTGTAGAGATGACAACTTTTCCGTGCCCTTTTGCATCAAAGGGGAGGACAAATGCGAGCTAATACAGCACTAGATTGTAGTTTCACAGGCGGATGTTAAGTTACCTCCGCGAAATATACTGGACGTATGACGACGATATGGGCTGAGAATAGAGGCTGAAGACGGGCGATCTAAATAAAATTGGCGCAGCGCGGCGTGGCGCGGCGCGGCGCGACCGAGCAGCGGAAGCTGTGTTTGGGGGGAGGGGGTGACAGCTCGGGATTCGGGGCACGCGCCAGCCTGCAGCCGCACCGCGCAGCGCAGAAATAACTTCTGGCGCCAAATTGTTGGAATGTGACGACGGTCCAGATGGCGCGCCATTGTTGCGATCAGTCTCTCGAGTCGCGTGCTCTATATTTATTGCTTCCTTTCTCCGCCCGCATGTCGAGCTTTAGTGCTCTGGCGCCTCTACTGACACGGTATAACCTCGCGGGGATTTTACTCCGGCATGCACGTTTTTGATTATGGAAACACCTCTTCCGTCTAGCACACGACTTTCATTTATCAACGACTGAGGCTTTCTAAAATTGATGCAGACATCTCGGCTATTTTTCGACAATCTCTAGAACAAAATTTGTTTGTAACCACACAAGAACAAAGTATTTTAATCGTATTTGAATGTTTTGTGTTTTAATAGCTCAACCGCAAGAAACAGATCATAACAGCCCCGCAAATAGTGAAATTAAGGCTAATGGTCCCATGACTGTCTCTCCTTTGGATTCCGTATTCCGTTTGCCGGAGACGAGCACAATTTGCAGAGTAGGGTGCAAGTGTGGGCAAAAAACACACTGGAAAAGACATTTTTTAAGATAGGAAATGGGGAGGATGGTGGTCATTTATTACTAGAAAAAAAAATGTTTTAAATGGCTCTGAGCACTATGGGACTTAACTTCTGTGGTCATTAGTCCCGTAGAACTTAGAACTACTTAAACCTAACTAACCTACGGACATCACACACATCCATACCCGAGGCAGGATTCGAACCTGCGACCGTAGCAGTCGCGCGGTTCCGGACTGAGCGCCTTAACCGCGAGACCACCGCTGCCGGCTTTATTACTAGCAGTGTTACTGGTTTTTCGTTTTCTTTCGTACACTTAATAATTTAATTTCTAAACATAAGTTTATCTTCGATTTACTGAGTTGCATTAACTGAAAATTTAGCATCACAAGCACCTCACAGAAGGAAACACTCTGGACCCATGAGAGTTACTTACTGAGAGTCAGACACTTTAAATTTTGAATAACAGGCAAAATTAGTAGGCGGTACGTTTTACTGAAAATTAATTATGTAATTAGAAAAAATCACAGTTTGCTATAGTATCTATAGAGCCGATTATTCTAAGCTATGAACCATAAAAGTAGGCTTTGTAAATGTGTTATTATTAAAAAATAAATAAAAATAATGTTTTTTGCACAAATGGCCCACTATCTGTAGAAATTAACCAAATTCAGTAATCCTCCTAAATGGATAGCGGTCTGGTCATAACAGGCCGGCATGCGGTGGAGTGACAGTTGCTAAAGGGGCAACGTTGTTAGCTAAAATTTCGAAAACATTTGGACCGTTTTCCTTCAGACTCTTCTGCGGTACTCTAATAAATCTTCTCACTGACATGGGCTACATATTTTAAAATATATATGGTATATAAATATTTAGCTAAAATCTTGCCTATTATAGAAAGAAAAGCCGACGTTTAACATTGTTACAAAAAGCCTCGAAAAGTTTTTAAAATATTTCAAATTTTTTTTACGATATTCTAACAAACATTGAGGCCAACATTTGCTATATAATTTTTTAAACATCAATGTACAGCCCCATTAAATTTCTGGTGTGCAACCACATAAATTTACCTTCTTATTCTGATATTTCGCCTGTATATCGTTCAGCCATCTTCATTGTGAGCCAGAAGACTGAAGTTTCAGCACTCCCTCCGTCCTTTCAAACTGGCGTACCGCGCCACTGCGCATGCGGCCACAGATATATAGGCGCCAGAGACGTTCATAGGTGGCGAAGAAGGACAGCATGTGTGAATTACATCTGTGCTGCGGAGGGATCCACACTGGGATGTCGATGTACACTTCCACACTGGTATGTCGATGTACACTCTGATAAGCACTAAGAGTGATATACACTTTCACAACAGTGGAGAAGCCTGCAATATCTAATAACCAAAACGAGCAACACACTACACAGAATAGCGCAAGAACCGTCAGACGGAACAGGTACTCCTTCATCACAGTATGTTCAGTCTGTTCTGTCAGTGTACAGTACACACCACGTAACAAATGCAGGGCTGTCTTCTTCAAGGTATTGTTTAAAATGTCGACCGCCATGATCATGGCACGAGAGTACAGCCACACATCATCGACTGCTGCACACGCTCAAGAATTCCAGGAGTCTGGCGTACCAGTTCCGCGTCTGCGACAATCGATTGTTGTCCAAACGGAAAGCAAAAAATTAGTAAGGAGGCGCCGCAGACCGTGGTTTCCTTATACGACACTCAGAAGGACTACTGAACGACCTCTGAAATTCTGAAGTCTCAAAGCGAGGAACCTTTCTTCCATTTCCATTCGCAGAGCTCTTGGAGAGAATCTGAGAAGTTACGGTGAAAATGTGGTAAGAGAAAAAACTGGAAAGAATAAACATATGACGAAAACAAAGCATTCCATAATTAATGGCAGGTAATATGTGTTTAGCTGTCAGAGACCTTAAAAAAGGAAAGACGCACGGAGATGAGAATCGTTAAGGCTGGAACAAGGCTGATACAAAAATAAGTTGTAAAACTGTCTCTACGTAGGGTCTACGAAGGATAATTTCCCCAAAGTGGAAAAGTGACTCCTCTCTTGTGAAGGAGCATAATCACAACAGCCATGATATAAAAAATACTGACCTATCAGCCTCGTCTTCGTAATGTATAGCACACTCCCCTTAAAACAGAATGTTCTTATTTCTTCCGTTAGTGGCTTTTCAAAATGGCTCTGAGCACTATGGGACTCAACATCTGAGATCATCAGTCCCCTAGAACTTAGAACTACCTAAACCTAACTAACCTAAAGACATCACACACATCCATGCCAGAGGCAGGATTCGAACGTGCGACCGTAGCGGTCGCGCGGTTCCAGACTGAAGCGCCTAGAACCGCTTGGCCACACCGGCCGGCTTAGTGGCTTTTCATCTGGATACAGCGAAGCTGACCATTTGAAAGTCGGGAATGAAATTATAGGACGGAGCAGTGTGTATGAATTACAATTTTCTCTGGATTTCATAGATTCTGAGAATATGCAGGGTGAATCACGTAAAACTTGCACCGCAGATATTGCGGAAATGGAAAGTGCTATTGATGTGCGGTTTTCATATAATGGATAGGTAGACAGGGGTTAGTTTTGTTAGCCAAAAAAAAGATTATAATAATATCTAGAAAGTGTACTTTTTCTGCAAACATACACTTTTTAAATAGAACAATACCCGTTGATACTGACACATTAAAAGTAGGGTAAATTAGAAGGTCAATGGTATTTGTTGGAGAATTCTAGTGCAAGTCGTACGAGATATCGTATTTTGAAAATTTTCTTCACCGACACTTCTTTGTGCCATTCAGCCTGCGTAGTTGCAAGGTACGATGTTGTTATGTTTACTGACAGTGTGCTTGTGTGTTCCTTGAGTGAAATGCGACTTGCTAGTCAGTCAGTGTGTGACAGTCCATGCCTGAAGTCTTGAGTGGATGATCGATTTACCAGTGTAAAAAAAGCTGACGTGCTCATTGTGATGCAGAGGGCAATGTAACAGAAGACAATGACGACAGACGAGAGAAAATTAATGTTCTTGCTGCTGTTGTAGTTGATCCACGCGTTAGTTTCCGCGCAATCACGCGAGGAAGTAGCATGAGTCAGACAAGTGTCGTACGCATTCTCCATCGGCATAGGTTCCATCCCTATCACATCTCTCTCCATCAAGTACTGCATGCTGCATGGAAACGATTATGAGAATCGCATTAACTTTTGTACGTGGGCATTAAGACAGGATACTCCAGACGTATCATGTGTCTTGTGTTGAAGCCTCATTTACCAAACATGATCAGGTAAACCGCTGAAGCATGCACTGTTGGTCTCTTGACAATCTCCGTTGGCTTCATCAGGTGGAAAGTCAGCGTCCATGGAAAGTAAACGTGTGGTATGGGATAGTGAGCCATCAGCTCATAGGTCCGTTTTCATAGACGAACACTGAACGCGCAAAAGTATCCCATCCTCCTAGCACGCCATCTTCCACGGTTGATAGACGACGTTCCTCTGCAGACTAG
Organism: Schistocerca serialis cubense; assembly: GCF_023864345.2. Classification (NCBI taxonomy): domain Eukaryota; kingdom Metazoa; phylum Arthropoda; class Insecta; order Orthoptera; family Acrididae; genus Schistocerca; species Schistocerca serialis. The sequence goes on from NC_064641.1 coordinate 132,707,894, forward strand.
GAGGAACCTGTGGTACGAACATGGTTGTCGAGCCCACAGTGCACGGAGTACGACAACATGTCTTCACGAATTGTTTCCAAATCGTTGGACTGGACGCAGAGGACCTGTACCATGGCCGGCCCGTTCCCCGGATTGGACGCGTGTAGACTTTTGTGTGTGTGGAAAGCTGAAGACACTGCCTATGAGGACATACCAACTACACCCGATGATGTACAACAACGTATTACTGCAGCCTGGTCAGACATCTCCGCTGAAATGTTAGCACGTGTGCAGCAGTCGTTCAATATCAGACTGGAAGCGTATATTGCCGCTGCCAGTAGTCATTTTGAACTCAACCTGTGATGGTCAAGCGTCTCGTTACTGGTCAGGAACCACATAACTAGTGAATGCACGTGTGTTGTTCTTTAGTATGTGCTGCCACGGGGTACTGTACAAGTGTCGGTGTGGGAACTTTTCAAAATATGATATCTCGTAAACGACTCTCGCTAGAATCCTGCAACAAACACCACTGACATTCTAATTTACCCTGCTTTTAGTTTGTTAATGTCAATAGGCATTGTTCCATTTAAAAAAGTCCATGTTGCGACAAAAACTACGCTTTCTGAGTATTACTACACTCTGTTTATTGCCTAACAATACGAGCCCCTGACTACTAATCCATTCTGTGAAAACAGCACACCAAAAGGACTTTCCACTTCCCCAATATCTGCGGTGCAAGTTTTAGGTGATTCACCCTGTATACTAGCAAAATTTCGAATATAAAGAGGAGTCGAAATGGTAGAGCCTCTACGGCCAAAAGGCAACGGCCTAGCCGCGGTGGATACACCGGTTCCCGTCGGATCACCGAAGTTAAGCGCTGTCGGGCATGGCCGGCATTTGGATGGGTGACCATCCGGGCCGCCATGTGCTGTTGCCATTTCTCGGGGTGCACTCAGCCTCGTGATGCCAACTGAGGAGCTACTTGACCGAATAGTAGCGGCTCCGGTCAAAGAAAACCATCGTGACGACCAGGAGAACGGTGTGCTGACCACATGCCCCTCCAATCCGCATCCTCAGTGAGGATGACACGGCGGTAGGATGGTCCCGATGACCCACTTGTGGCCTGAATACGGAGTGCTATGGCCGAAAATACGTGTATAATCATCAGCGATAGAGGGAGTTTAACGATCCTTAAGCTGGAAAATGATGAACTGCGTGTTATTTGAACATACGTGCACGATCTTCGTTTGCATGTAGTTGCATTGCCTACCCTGCGGATAAACGTATACTACCCCCAATACGGGGAAAAGAAGAATTAATATGTGTTAATGGAAGGTATCTTAATCATCTACACTTGACTTTGCCTCTGCTGTAGATAAAAATATCAATTGCGAATGGAAGTAATTAATAGACCAAGTTTAGAAGAAGGCCTGAAAAGCAACCATTAAAGCACTAAAATAATTTACAGTCAACACAATCAAAACAAAATACACTCCTGGAAATAGAAAAAAGAACACATTGACACCGGTGTGTCAGACCCACCATACTTGCTCCGGACACTGCGAGAGGGCTGTACAAGCAATGATCACACGCACGGCACAGCGGACACATCAGGAACCGCGGTGTTGGCCGTCGAATGGCGCTAGCTGCGCAGCATTTGTGCACCGCCGCCGTCAGTGTCAGCCAGTTTGCCGTGGCATACGGAGCTCCATCGCAGTCTTTAACACTGGTAGCATGCCGCGACAGTGTGGACGTGAACCGTATGTGCAGTTGACGGGCTTTGAGCGAGGGCGTATAGTGGGCATGCGGGAGGCCGGGTGGACGTACCGCCGAATTGCTCAACACGTGGGGCGTGAGGTCTCCACAGTACATCGATGTTGTCGCCAGTGGTCGGCGGAAGGTGCACGTGCCCGTCGACCTGGGACCGGACCGCAGCGACGCACGGATGCACGCCAAGACCGTAGGATCCTACGCAGAGCCGTAGGGGACCGCACCGCCACTTCCCAGCAAATTAGGGACACTGTTGCTCCTGGGGTATCGGCGAGGACCATTCGCAACCGTCTCCATGAAGCTGGGCTACGGTCCCGCACACCGTTAGGCCGTCTTCCGCTCACGCCCCAACATCGTGCAGCCCGCCTCCAGTGGTGTCGCGACAGGCGTGAATGGAGGGACGAATGGCGACGTGTCGTCTTCAGCGATGAGAGTCGCTTCTGCCTTGGTGCCAATGATGGTCGTATGCGTGTTTGGCGCCGTGCAGGTGAGCGCCACAATCAGGACTGCATACGACCGAGGCACACAGGGCCAACACCCGGCATCATGGTGTGGGGAGCGATCTCCTACACTGGCCGTACACCACTGGTGATCGTCGAGGGGACACTGAATAGTGCACGGTACATCCAAACCGTCATCGAACCCATCGTTCTACCATTCCTAGACCGGCAAGGGAACTTGCTGTTCCAACAGGACAATGCACGTCCGCATGTATCCCGTGCCACCCAACGTGCTCTAGAAGGTGTAAGTCAACTACCCTGGCCAGCAAGATCTCCGGATCTGTCCCCCATTGAGCATGTTTGGAACTGGATGAAGCGTCGTCTCACGCGGTCTGCACGTCCAGCACGAACGCTGGTCCAACTGAGGCGCCAGGTGGAAATGGCATGGCAAGCCGTTCCACAGGACTACATCCAGCATCTCTACGATCGTCTCCATGGGAGAATAGCAGCCTGCATTGCTGCGAAAGGTGGATATACACTGTACTAGTGCCGACATTGTGCATGCTCTGTTGCCTGTGTCTATGTGCCTGTGGTTCTGTCAGTGTGATCATGTGATGTATCTGACCCCAGGAATGTGTCAATAAAGTTTCCCCTTCCTGGGACAATGAATTCACGGTGTTCTTATTTCAATTTCCAGGAGTGTAGTAGAAATTAACAATAACTACACAACCAGTTGATGCCGTTTTCTCATTTTTAAGAAAACGAAGACGACTAGATCAGTTCCAAAATAAATTACCAAAGACATTCAACTCTAGTCTTACCCTTCTCTTTGACTAAATACAGTTTTGAAAACCTACCTAACAGCGGATTTGAAACGGATGTTTACAATTAATATATGTTATTAGTTTTGACTTATGGCAGTGACACCTGCATTTTTAATGCAAAAACAAAAGGTTTAGATAATAGTGACACCGGGCGAAAAAGAATTTATTTCCGTAAATAAACGTTTTTCTAATACTGGGTCAAATACTTTTCGGAAGTCAATAAAAACTGCATCCATCTGATTGCCTTGATCCATAGGTTTCAGGGTATCGTGTGAGGTAAATGCGAGGCAGGTTGCATCGATCCCGGTGAGCATGAAGAAGGTCAACCTGTTCGAGATACTCAAACGTTCATTTCTTCCATTCTTCGGAGCTTACGTAGCGATGCACCTCCAGCTGCAGCCAGTACCACGCATTCTTAACAGCGTGCGACGCACTGCTGCTCATATTTAATGAGAAACGTTTGTTGTAGACTCGGATTAAGCCTCAGCTCAGTTTCCTATAATATTAATCCAAATAAGGGTAATATTTAGCCAACTAATATTGTGGGACACCAAAAATGTAAATGCATGAAATTGTTCTTACAGCCGATGCATAATGTGAGAGTGCGACGAACTATATTGTGAAACTGAACATCCGTTACGTACTTGCATGTTTATCTGCGAAAATGGTCCTTGTCGGTACATTAGCATAGAGTTGGAATAGAATCGCTAGAACATTGCAAACCATTCAGATTAATCGAACATCTAAATATGCATAATGCTGGTACCACCAGGATGTGTTCTTTCTCCTCACCCCCGTGACAGCAATTGAATTAAGAGTCATTCGGGAAGTACATTTAAATCAATTGACGACCATTGAGCTAGCGTCACGAATTTACAAGAAGAGAATAGAATCTTTCGAAATGTGGTGCTACAGAAGAATGCTGAAGATTAGATGGGTACATCACATAGCTAATGAGGAGGTATTGAATAGAATTGGGGAGAAAAGGAGTTTGTAGCACAGCTTGACTAGAAGAAGGGGTCGGTTGGTAGGACATGTTCTGAGGCATCAAGGGATCACCAATTTAGTACTGGAGGACAGCGTGGAGGGTAAAAATCGTAGAGGGAGACCAAGAGATGGATACACTAAGCAGATTGAGAAGGATGTATGCTGCAGTAGGTACTGGGAGATGAAGAAGCTTGCACAGGATAGAGTAGCATGGAGAGCTGCATCAAACCAGTCTCAGGACTGAAGACCACAACAACAACAACAACAACAAGGGTCGCCAGCCTAACTTTGATTCGCGAGACAGCGTTAAACTTCACACGACTAAAAATCGTCAATTCACTGGAGTATGAATTAAAAAACGCCTTTAGTCGCAACTTTTCGTGTTTTATTAAGTACACGATGCATTTCGAACCCTGTGGGTCCATCATCAGGTGTAATTCGTCTTAATATATGCTTCATTTTTTTATCTTGAATGAGATGAAATACATATTCCTGTCACGAAAAGCTTTAATGTTAGGTTATGAATTTCGTAAATCAAACGCGGAAAATATGTGCGAAATAGTGGAAAAGATGAACAGTGTAAACTTAACAAATAATCCAAGAGAACCGTTTTTAATGTTTTAGTACCAGCATACATATTTTTTCTCCATCGTTTTCATACATATCATTCAAGAGGCATGCTTCAAGAAAAAAAAAGCATGGATAAAGACGAACACCTGATGCTGGACCCATAGGTCCGAAATGCATAATGTACGTAATAAAACACAAAAAGTTATGACTGTAGGCTTTTTCTAATTCATACCTCCAGTGTATTGAATACAGTCACGTTTGAAGCTGCGAAATACGGATAAAATTAAATCGTGGCTCTGTGGCTATTTAACTACTTTAAGGAATGATGTCGAGATCCAACCACTCTGCTGGAATGTGTTCACCGCTAGCTTTTCGATACACCGTCTCCAGCTGGTTGGTAGCAGCTCCTGCCCTCAATCACCACCCCAACAAAACAGAAAAGCAGTTCAAAGTCACTAGGGAACGCGTCACACAAAAATATCACTCTCAAAGTGAGGGAGTGACTGCGATAACAAACCGAATAAATCTCAATTTCATTATTACACTTTAACGAGCCGCCGGAGACCGTGGATCCCTGATACTAAAATACTCAGAAGGTATCTCTGAACAACTGCTGAAAGCGTGTCGGTGGAGTTCTGGGTCATCCTGTGTGCGTATTCTTTAATGTACAAATACAAGTTGAATTAACGTCTTTTGTATTAGATACTGTTAGCACTAATTTTGTCGAAACTGAGTCAAAAGGTTTCTATGTAATGTATTGCAGAGAAAGCTACGGATTTTGCATCACTGGAGGTTATATAAAAAAGGCCTCACTTTGTTGCTTAAAAATTGCTGTGTTATTCTTGCTGCAGTGTGTTCCCCGCTCTCAACTGTTGTTATGGAGTCCAGGGGGTTGTACCGCATCGTATCGTGTTACGTGGCCATGTTGTGTCACTCGTAAAGAGAAATTAGGTGGCGGCTGCTCCGTCTGACGCAAACCCTCAGCCGTACAACTTGAGCGCCGGTGTTGTTCCAGCGTCAGACGCGCTTTGTTTCTGTCCGAAGCTCCTATCCTGACTGAGTATGCAGCCAGAATTCGCCACAAGATCGCTTATTAAAATACCGACCACCTTCAAATGAGTTTAGGAACACCAAAGATGTGATTGAGAGCAGTTACTTATCGCAGTATCCGCGTTGATATCAATTTCGTTTCAGGACAACTCAGATCTCTTCAACATATGGGAGTTACAGTCAGTATCTGAATCGCTATAGGAGGCCTATTTGACTTTGATATCTGTTGTTGTGCATTTAAGGAAGTTTATCAATTTATTTGGCTGATATTCAAGACAATTTCGTTAGCCCAGATTCTTTGTTTTGTATTTGAAGAAAGAAGTTACTTTAGTATATCTTATTTAAGACGAGAAGTCTAGATAAGTGTGGTGTCACCGCCAGACACCACACTTGCTAGGTGGTAGCCTTTAAATCGGCCGCGGTCCGTTAGTATACGTCGGACCCGCGTGTCGCCACAATCAGTGAATTGCAGACCGAGCGCCGCCACACGGCAGGTCTAGTCAAGAGAGACTCCCTAGCACTCGCCCAGTTGTACAGCCGACTTTGCTAGCGATGGTTCACTGTCTACATACGCTCTCATTTGCCGAGACAACAGTTTAGCATAGCCTTCAGCTACGTCAGTTGCTACGACCTTGCAAGGCGCCATATTCAGTTTCTAACAGATAATATTGTGAATCATGTACCGTGAAGAGCGACGTTCATCATTAATGGATTAAAGTTAAGTATGAAACTAATTACGTCCGCCATCTGAATTCTCATTCCTTGTCATGTTCCAGACGCGTGCATTTCGGCCTCCACTAGTAACACGGTGTTGGCTCTTCTGCCAACACTACAACAAGTGCCAGCCAGAGTGGCCGAGCGGGTCTAGGCGCTACAGTCTGGAACCGCGAGACCGCTACGGTCGCAGGTTCGAATCCTGCCTCGGACATGAATGTGTGTGATGTCCTTAGGTTAGTTAGGTTTAAGTAGTTCTAAGTTCTAGGGGACTGATGACCTCAGAAGATAAGTCCCATAGTGATCAGAGCCATTTGAACCGTTTGAACCATTCTAGATAAGTCTTATTTCAGTAGCTATAGTGAGGAAAACAGTATTTCAAAGCGTGGAAAGTTTTTGTTTCATTCCGAAGAGCGGCGTTATCCTGTAGAGGAAACCCGTATTAAAAAAAAATAATAATAAATAGGTCAAATGGCTCTGAGCACTATGGGACTTAACTTCTGAGGTCATCAGTCCCCTAGAACTTAGAACTACTTAAACCTAACTAACCTAAGGACATCACACACATCCACGCCCGAGGCAGGATTCGAACCTGCGACCGTAGCGGTCGCGCGGTTCCACACTGTAGCGCCTAGAACCGCTCGGCCAACTCGGCCGGCCTATTACAAAAAGCGTAATATTAGCTTTCGGCTTAAGAGTAAAGTTCTACGTGAATGAGTTTAGTGATCAGTCTTAGAGAAGAACTGTCTTTAATTGTAAGAAGTATTTATTCTTGGAGAAAGGAATATTCGCGTTGTTGTTGCGGGATAAGTTATGGTCAGGCTGCATGCCTAGCGATGTCGTCGGAGACGAAGACAGTGGCGAGTACAAGGGGGACGGGGGGTGATGGATCCCCTAAAAAAATTAAAAATTGCTTGCGATAAGCGACAAAACAATATTCGAGTCTTGGTCTCGATACAAATTTTCGGTTGTCGTTCTAAATATATCTCCCCCAGCTGTTGCGTGTGCAGTGTGAGTCCGGCAATCTTTAAGAGACAATTAAAAGAAGAGATTAATATTAGATCATTTCTGCCGTAGTGGAAGGCTGAAAAACACGCGAACAATTTCTTCTCTGGAATAGCATTTTACAAGCGGCTTCCCATATTCACGAAAATGCATGATATATATGTCTTTCAGTTGAAGGTCCAGGCTTTCGGCATTATTTAATTCAGCAGTGTACCGAACACAGCAATTATTCTGTGAATTATTGCCGATGTAAAAGGAAATAGCGTAGTGAAACGTGCCGAATTATGTAGATACGCGAAGGCGAGTTTTCAAAAGTAGTTTAGTGTGTAAATGTGGCGCAGCATTGAAATATTTGCTACTCCGCGCGCTGCAAGGGTGGCAGGGTCCCTGCAGGTAGGCAGCCGACCCGCCAACACGTCTGCTGCTTTTGTTCTGGTCTTCCTGTTAGGTGTTTCACTTTTGCCAGTTCTCATTCACTTTCAAATTATCTATGATTTACGCGGTCCACTCACCCACGTTCGACGTCGAGTGCATTAACAACTCACAGACGTTGGGTGACAGCACTAGCAATGGAGCTATACAGGGTGTTACAAAAAGGTACGGCCAAACTTTTAGCAAACTTTCCTCACACACAAAGAAAGAAAATATGTTACGTGGACACGTGTCCAGAAACGCTTGCTTTCCATGTTAGAGCTCGTTTTATTACTTCTCTTCAAATCACATTAATCATGGAATGGAAACACACAACAACAGAACGTACCAGCGTGACTTCAAACACTTTGTTACAGGAAATGTTCAAAATGTCCTCCGTAAGCGAGGATACATGCATCCACCCTCCGTCGCATGGAATCCCTGATGCGCTGATGCAGCTCTGGAGAATGGCGTATTGTATCACAGCCGTCCACAATACGAGCACGAAGACTCTCTACATTTGGTACCGGGGTTGCGTAGACAAGTGCTTTCAAATGCCCCCATAAATGAAAGTCAAGAGGGTTGAGGTCAGGAGAGCGTGGAGGCCATGGAATTGGTCCGCCTCTACCAATCCATCGGTCACCGAATCTGTTGTTGAGAAGCGTACGAACACGTCGACTGAAATGTGCAGGAGCTCAATCGTGCATGAACCACATGTTGTGTCGTACTTGTAAAGGCACATGTTGTAGCAGCACAGGTAGAGTATCCCGTCTGAAATCATGATAACGTGCTCCATTGAGCGTAGGTGGAAGAACATGGGGCCCAATCGAGACAACACCGACAATGCCTGCCCAACAGTTCACAGAAAATCTGTTTTGATGACGTGATTGCACAATTGCGTGTGGATTCTCGTCAGCCCACACATGTTGATTGTGAAAATTTACAATTTGATCACGTTGGAATGAAGCCTCATCCGTAAAGAGAACATTTGCACTGAAATGAGGATTGACACATTGTTGGGTGAACCATTCGCAGTAGTGTACCCGTGGAGGCCAATCAGCTGCTGATAGTGCCTGCACACGCTGTACATGGTACGGAAACAACTGGTTCTCCCGTAGCACTCTCCATACAGTGACGTGGTCAACGTTACCTTGTACAGCAGCAACTTCTCTGACGCTGACATTAGGGTTATCGTCAACTGCACGAAGAATTGCCTCGTCCATTGCAGGTGTCCTCGTCGTTCTAGGTCTTCCCCAATCGCGAGTCACAGGCTGGAATGTTCCGTGCTCCCTAAGACGCCGATCAATTGCTTCGAACGTCTTCCTGTCGGGACACCTTCGTTCTGAAAATCTGTCTCGATACAAACGTACCACGCCACGGCTATTGCCCCGTGCTAATCCATACATCAAGTGGACATCTGCCAACTCCGCATTTGTAAACATTGCACTGACTGCAAAACCACGTTCGTGATGCACACTAACCTGTTGATGCTACGTACTGATGTGCTTGATGCCAGTACTGTTGAGCAATGAGTCGCATGTCAACACAAGCACCGAAGTCAACATTACCTTCCTTCAATTGGGCCAACTGGCGGTGAATCGAGGAAGTACAGTACATACTGACGAAACTAAAATGAGCTCTAACATGGAAATTAAGCGTTTCCGGACATATGTCCACATAACATCTTTTCTTTATTTGTGTGTGAGGAATGTTTCCTGAAAGTTTGGCCGTACTTTTTTGTAACACCCTGAATAAAGCGTGTCGGTGAGACGCGGAATCATTGCAGTCGTTGTCGTTATGCGGAAACGGGGCGATGTTTTTGACGACCAAAACGGCATCGTCATTGGCTTTCGGGCCAAGATTGGAAGCATTTCAGAAACGCCTAAGTATGTGAACTGTTCGCTTGGCGCCGTGGTTGAAGTATACCGTGCATGACAAAACGGCGTGACTCTGAACCGGCGCCTAGGCAACTGCGCTACACCACAGGGGTGAACGACGGCTGCGTAGACGTGTGCGGGCGAAAGGACGTGCCACTGACCGCCCATGTCGCTACCAACAGTGTCTCCTCAACGACTTTTCAGCCAAAGTTGCTGCAAGGGTCTGGTTCACACACTCGTATTGACTGCTATTCATCGGTGACGGAGGATGGAATCTGGAATCTGCCCGCCAGTACCGCACTGAATGGCGCCAGGTGGCCATTTCAGATGAATCGCGTTTTATGCTTAATCTGACTGAAAACAAACACCCTGCAACATTCGTCGGAAGGATACAGACCGGAGGAATCGGCATTATGGTCTGGGGAATGTTTTCGTAGCATTATCCGAGTCATTTCATCATCCTGGAAGGCACAGTTGATCAACACGGGTACGAATCTATCCTTGGGGACCACGTCCACCCTTACATGCGAAGGAAATTACACGATGACATCTACCAGCACGACAATGCAACGCATCACACAGCTCACAGCGTACACGAGTGTTTCGAAGAGCACCGGGATGAGTTTACCGTAAGCCCACCAGACTCCCCGTGTTTAAACCCAATCGAGACTCTGTGGCACCACCTTGCTCGGTCTCTCCGCGCCGTGGATCCTGAACCGAGAAATGTAGCGCAACTAACCACGGACGACACTGGAGTCGGTATGGGTCCACATCGCTGTCGGTAGCTTCGAGAACCTCGTTGACACCCTTCCTGCACGTCTCGCAACGGTCTGCGTTGCAAATGGTGGTTATTCTAACTTTTGACACGTGGTCCATTAATATTACTGGACAGTGAATATGTCACATCCTCGTCCATGGCTAGGGCACCTGTAACATTGTAACAGCTTTTCTATTGCATTTATTACTTATTCTTTATTGATATATTTGTTTGTTACTACTTATCAAAATGAGTTATGCTTCTGCTATTCAGTCCACATAAGTGGTTTACAGACAGTGGCAATTTAAGCAAAAGTACACTGACAGAAATGAGAAGCGCAACACCAATAACACTTTGATCGAACACTGCAAAACTGATACTCCAGTACTTCCATGCCTATGAAATATGTTGAGTAAAATTACAGACCTATGCTGGCTTATTTTCAGTAGCGAAATAGATGAAGGATGATCAGCTACATAATGACTATTGGACAACGGTACTTTCTACACTATGTCATCAAAAGTATCCGGACACCTGGCTGAAAATCACTTACAAGTTCGTGGCGCCCTCCATCGGTAATAATGGAATTCAGTATGGTGTTGGCCCACCCTTAGCCTTGATGACAGCTTCCACTCTCGCAGGCATACGTTCAATCAGGTGCTGGAAGCTTTCTTGGGGAATGGCAGCCCATTCTTCACGGAGTGCAGCACTGAGGAAAGGTATCGATGTCGGTCGGTGAGGCCTGGCACGAAGTCGGCGGTCCAAAACACCCAAAAGTTGCTCTATAGGATTTAGATCAAGACTATGCGCAGGTTACTCCATTACAGGGATGTTATTGTCGTGTAACCACTCCGCCACAGGCCGTGCATTATGAACAGGTGGTCGATCGTGTTGAAGGATGCATTCGCCATCCCCGCAATGCTCTTCAACAGTGGGAAGCAAGAAGGTGCTTAAAACGTCAATGTAGGCGTGTGCTGTGATAGTGCCACGCAAAACAACAAGGGGTGCAAGCCCCCTCCATGAAAAACACGACCACTCCATAACACCACCGCCTCCGAATTTTACTATTGGCACTACACATGCTGGTTCATGACGTTCACCGGGCATTCGCCATACCCACACCCTGCGAAAGAATCGTCACATTGTGTACCGTGATCCATCACTCCACACAACGTTTTTACACTGTTTAATCGTGCAGTGTTTACGCTCCTTACACCAAGCGAGGCGTCGTTTCGCATTTACCTGCGTGACGTGTGGTTTATGAGCAGCCACTGGACCATGAAATTTCATCCAAGTTTTCTCGCCTCCCACCTAACTGTCATAGTACTTGCAGAGGATTGTGATGCAGTCTGGAATTCCAGTGTGATGGTCTGGATAGAAGTCTGCCTATTAACATTACTATCGACTTCAGCGGTCGGCGGTCTCCGTCAGTCAACAGACAAGTTCGGCCTGTACGGTTTCATGCTGTACGTGTCCTTCACGTTTCCACTTTACTACCACATCGGAAACAGTAGAGCTAGGGATGTTTAGGAGTGTGGAAATCTCGAGTACTGACGTATGACACAAGTAACAACGAGTCACCTGACCACGTTTGAAGTCCGTGAGTTTCGTGGAGGGCCCCATTCTGCTCTCTCACGATGTCTAATGACTACTGAGGTCGCTGATATGGAGTACCTGGCAGTAGGTGGCAGCACAATGCGCGTAATATGAAAAACGTACAGCGATTAAGATTCACTAGCACGCGAGCGGGCGCTGCAGTTTATGCCAGTCCCCACAGCCTAGCCCAACGTTTGCAGGACGCAGGTCCAAACGTCTCCACTTAACAGCGGTTGACGCCACGAGCGCGCATGTAAAGCCCGCTCGCGATAGCCGCAGTGTCTCAGCTGGTCGCTAAATACGTTGTCAGAGGAACTCTGCGTCGGCCGAGACTTGGGCATACCCTCTGGAAAGCGACAAACTACGCCCCAGGTATTCCTTCCGTCGTCTGTGTGACTGCTATGCATGTATAGCAGCACAAACACCACCACTTCTTTTAAAAATGTAAGTGTAACAGGCATTACATACCACTACTACTGCTACTACTACAAGGACACTATCCACTCATATTAACACGACCACCTGCCAACCATTTGCAGCGCGGACCGCTGTTAAATGTGCAGGAAGAATGTCAGTGAGGTTCTGGAAGGTACCGACAGGGGTGTGGGGACATGAAAACTCCAGTGCCGTGGCAAGATGTACTAGGTTTCCCGGTTGAGGTTTCATAGCACAAACAGCCCGATCCAGATGGTCCTACAGTGTGGTGTGCGTACTGTAAGACCTTCGGTACACACACCATCAGATTATTTGACTTGTCGCCCTAGCAAAGTAGGCGAGTGTCAGCAATATGTCTCGTGGTCTTATTGTGGCGTGTTTGTCTTCTGCCGTTAGGTCAGACGATAGAAATGCCACTTGCACGCTCAGAGTAGGAGATTGACGGTGACCAACTTTAAACAGAACTTGATTAATTTTCACACACATTTATTAAAATAATAAAAAGCATAGAAATTACTTAACTTGATTCAGGGTACTGTTTACAATTGACAATCTGAAGTTCCTTTGGTCTTGGTACGTTAATCTTATTCTCACATATCTCTGATACTTGACAAAGTGTCTATACATTTCTCTTTGTCGCTGTGTACAGGAATATGATAATCTTATTAGGCGCAGACTAAAACTTGACTATAGACTAATGCAGAATAATGCAGACTGATGCAGACTAATGCAGGCTGACTAATCGGAGGTCTGTACAGTCGTTATAATACCTCGCGCGTTCAGATATCACTTCGCGAGTGTGATCTGCGAGGTGAAAAGGTTCTGCGTTAGCAGCAATGTCATTGGCTGCGTTACATATTAATACGCGGATCGGCGGAAGCAGAATTTGGCCCGTCTCTAAGGCAACGCCATCTCGTAGTGCGGAGACAGACGAGCGCTGCGCCTGCGCTGTTGTGCTCAGCGGGGCGCGCTCTAGTGGGAAAGTTGTGTACGCGCTGACTATGCGGAACTATGTACACAATATACAGATTCTCGACTTAGTTTAAATCCGGGAAGTGTGTGGTTAGGGGATTACAATAAAATCGTCCTTGGTGCACTTCGAAGCATCCACATACACTGCGAGCTGTGTGACACATTGCATTGTCCTGATACTAAATGCCACGGTGGCGAGTGAAAACGAACTGCGTGGAGGAGTGGACGGGGTCCACAAGGATAGACGCATACTTGTGTTGATGCATTGTGCCTTCCAGAATGACGAGATCATCCACGTAACGCCCTTAAGACCATAACACATGTTTGGTATTTGCTTTTAGATGTTTCACTCCATACACACCAACGGCCATCTGTCCGATGGAGCATAAAACGTGATTCATCCTAAAAGGTCACCTATTGCCACTCACTGGAATTCCAGCTACGGCACTGGCGCTCAGACTGCAGATTCCAGCATTCGTCACCGATGGGTAGCAGCCAGTACGAGTGCATGAAGCAGACGCAGCAACGTTCGCTGTTGTAGCCCCTTGCTTCGTCTGGGCAGTCAGTTGCCCAACAGTTGCACTTCTGTTCGCACGTACACATCTCCGCAGCCGTCGTTCATCCCTGTTTTCTATGGCCCATGGCGCACCACAGTCGCCTCAGCGGCATCGATTTTGGATAGCGCCATCTTGCATACACCGGTCCACAGCTCGTGGTCTCGCGGGTGCGTTCTCTCTTCCGAGCACGGGGTCCCGGGTTCGATTGCCGGCGACTTCAGGGATTTTCGCCTGCCTCGAGATGACTGGGTGTTTTTGTTGTCCTCATCATGGCATCTTCATTCGTGAAAGTGGCAAGATTGGACTGAGGAAAGGCTGGGAATTTGTACAGGAGCTGATAACCACGAAGTTGAGGGCCCCACAAACGAAACATCATCATCATTTGCGTGCACGGTGTACTTTAACCATGGCGGCACGCGAACATTTTGCAAACTTAGCCGTTTCGGAAATGCTTCCACCCTTGGCCTGAAAGCCAATGAGGATGCCCTTTGAGACGTCAGATAAATCGCTGCGCTTCCGCATTAAGACAATGAATGCATTGTTTTCTGTGTCCCTCCCACCCCGTCCCCCGGGCCCACTTTATACAGGGTGTTACAAAAAGATACGGCCAAACTTTCTGGAAACATTCCTCACACACAAATAAAGAAAAGATGTTATGTGGACATGTGTCCGGAAACGCTTCATTTCCATGTTAGAGCTCATTTTAGTTTCGTCCACCTACGCTCAATGGAGCACGTTATCATGATTTCATACGGGATACTCTACCTGTGCTGCTAGAACATGTGCCTTTACAAGTACGCCCCACCTGTGGTTCGTGCACGATGGAGCTCCTGCACATTTCAGTCGAAGTGTTCGTACGCTTCTCAACAACAGATTCGGTGACCGATGGATTGGTAGAGGCGGACCAATTCCATGGCCTACACGCTCTCCTGACCTCAACCCTCTTGACTTTCATTTATGGGGGCATTTGAAAGCTCTCGTCTACGCAACCCCGGTACCAAATGTAAAGAGTCTTCGTGCTCGTATTGTGGACGACTGTGATACAATACGCCATTCTCCAGGGCTGCATCAGCGCATCAGGGATTCCATGCGACGTAGGGTGGATGCATGTATCCTCGCTAACGGAGGACGTTTTGAACATTTCCTGTAACAAAGTGTTTGAAGTCACGCTGGTACGTTCTGTTGCTGTGTTTCCATTCCATGATTGATGTGATTTGAAAAGTGAAACACGTATGTAACGTAGCAGCGATGGTGAGGCATGATAAAATCTTTGACCAGAGAGCTTTTTATCGTGGTTAGTCTGCGCTTGACCGCGCGAGAGTTGCGAGCAGCACTCTGTCGGTGGCAGTGGCTCAGTTCAGTTGCGTCCAGTAGTCGGTCAGTAGTAGTCGTGCAGTATAGTTCCGAGCAGTCTGTCAGTGAGCAGTCTGTGAGCAGTGCAGTATGTCGGTAGTAGCAGTCGAGTGCAGTTGTGTGTGAGGAGTCAGCGGGCGTCGACATGGCATTCTGGTCAAGATACATGACGAGGTATATTATTTTTAAATGCGCTCAGCTAATAATGTAAATTAACTGTAACTAATTTGTGCAATAATCGCCCCAATAATAATTTTGATTTCAAAGCAATTTTTTAAAAAAAGGAACCTTTTAATTGAACCAACGATCTCCTTCCATTTCCTTTAAAGAAAAGTTTCAGTTAAATTTCAAAAAAAAAAAAAAATATTATTTGCAATGCATTTCCTCCAAGCCGTGGCCAACAATAAGAGCAGAAACTTGACATGCAGTTATACTGAGGTAAGAAATTAATTCTGATTTTTGCACAGGGCCAAAGACCGATATTTCGGTTTAATTGAGTTATCATTATCACTGAAGTTTCATTAGCATTAAATTGTCTCTCATTATTTTCGTGAGAGTTTACACCTTGGGTCAGATTGCGATTCTCATTTTTATTGTCATCAAATTTAATTGCTAGGGAGGTTACGTTTGGCTCCCATTTATTATTTTTTTTATTTAAATATTTCTGTGGAGACGATATTACACTTGGCTCCCATTTCTATTAAAATAATATCTTTTAAATTTTTGTGGGGAGGTTACACTTGGCGTATAGTCATATTTTCCCCTCGTATGGTCATATGTTCTGCTTTTTTTTTCATTAATTTTCAAACCTATTTTCATGCTAGTTTCATTTAGCTCCTTGAACAGCGCCAAGTGTAACCTGCTCACTGCCCACTGACAGACTGCTCGCAACTATACTGTACGACTACTACTGACCGACTACTGGACGCAACTGAACTGAGCTACTGCTACCGACAGAGTGCTGCTCGCAACTCTCGCGCGGTCAAGCGCAGACTAACCACGATAAAAGACTCTCTGGTCAAAGATTTTATCATGCCTCACCATCGCTGCTACGTTACATACGTGTTTCAAAAGAAGTAATAAAATGAGCTCTAACATGGAAAGTAAGCGTTTCCGGACACATGTCCACATAACATATTTTCTTTCTTTGCGTGTGAGGAATGTTTCCTGAAAGTTTGGCCGTACTTTTTTGTAACACCCTGTATACCCTCAACTGCTACTATTACCACCTGCGTCTGTAAGTGGTTATTGCATGCTGATGTTGAGCACAGGTGGTTGTCACATTCATGTGACATGACCACGTAATAAGCTTTTTATTTTCTCTATCGATTCCTTGTTTAATGAAAAATGGGGATTCTTCTTCCATTTTGCATAATTTGAAGCAATAGGTGTTGCCGGAAGTGCAAAAGGCACCGAAAGGCTATCTGCATTACAGAAGGAATCGACATTTTAAACTGTATTATTTATGGTGTAACCGACATTGGTCGCATTCTTTTTAGTACTCATGTGGAGGATCTCACAGTTTTTATTGCTCAGGGAGAAGTGCCACTTTTCTGCCCTACAGAGATCTTCTCTAAATCATTTTATAATTCGTACTGATCTTCTAATGACTAAAGTAGACGGAAAACGGCATCATCATCTGCAAACGATCAAAGAGAGCAGTTTGTTCTGTTGGCTGAAGAGCCAACACCGTGTTACGAGAGGAGGCCGAAATGCACGCGTTTTAGCTCACGCAGGCTGGCGTGTGGAGGGAAGAGCTATACTGACGTGAGGTCTGGGACATGACAAGGAATCAGAATTCAGAAAGCGGACGTAATTAGTTTGATACTTAAGTTTAATCCATTAATGATGAACGTCGCTCTTCACGGTACATGATTCACAATATTATCTGTTCAGATTATAGTAAATGAATATGGCGCCTTGTTAGGTCGTAGCAAATGACGTAGCTGAAGGCTATGCTAAACTGTAGTCTCTGCAAATGAGAGCGTATGTAGGCAGTGAACCGTCGCTAGCAAAGTCGGCTGTCCAACTGGGGCGAGTGCTAGGGAGTCTCTCTAGACTAGACCTGCCGTGTGGCGGCGCTCGGTCTGCAATCACTGATAGTGGCGACACGCGGGTCTGACGTATACTAACGGACCGCGGCCGATTTAAAGGTTACCACCTAGCAAGGTTACCACCTAGCAAGTGTGGTGTCTGGCGGTGACACCACACTGTTCATATTGTTTCTAAAATTCTTTATATAAATAAGAATCAGCTGAGGGCCTGTAACACTTCCGTGGGGAACGCCAGATATCACTTCTGTTTCACCTTGACGATTTCCTCTGTCACAACGAACTGCATCCTTTCTCACAGGAAATCACGAATCCACTGTTACCAGTCACCGGTGACTGGTAACAGTGAAATTGTTGTTTCATTTAATGTCAGTAACAGTCACGGTAAAGCCTAACCTAAAAATGTTCGCAGTTAAAATCACGAATCCATTCGCGCAGCTAGATGATACTCTGTAAATATTGGAACAATGTTCGTACGGCCTCAAAGTAGTTATCTAAGATGGCGGCGATGACGGCATTCATGATGGCGGCGATGACGGCATTCGTCATCAAAGATGGCGTCGATGACGTCATCTAGATGGCGGATTTTGGCGGGAAGTTTGAATTTTGGTGGGAAAGTGCCATGCCCCCTCCCCCAGAAAAACGGCGCGAAGTTCAAATTCCAGCAGGATAATGCACCACACCCCGGCGCTCTCCTGACGGCTGGTGATGACACAAGATCATCTACTCTCTCTCTCCCATGCGTTATAACCAGACACGCTCTGCATCAGCGGCCAGCTAGCGAGCGGCCGCTGATGTCACAGCCCCCCGGCCTAGACTTTTCTACTCGCGCCGGACATAGTCTTCTGTAAATATTCTAACTAAAGTAACACCCACATAGCGCATCTAACGTATGAATTACCGAAGTGTGTATAGACGTGATTGTGCATTCACTCATTATGAAGCAAGCAGGCAGCAACAGCGACTGTGCCAGTGGCAGCTGTAGCAGCAAACGGTCTCGTGTGGACGAAGTTCCATTACTTGGTAAGTACATTTTCAGTGTTCCGATATCTGCATCCTTTCACTCAGTGTATGTGTTGCAGTGTTACGTGGCTCTATGCTCAATTACAGACTTACTATTTTATCAGTTGATTTGTTTTCACCACGTAACGCGCGCTGTTTACGTCCTTCTTCGTTGCTGAGCGATGTTGAAAGGTGGCTACACTGAGCCACTGCGCCAGAGATTGCGCCAAAGAGTATTATTAAGCCGCCTCCACAGTGCTTGTCGAGAGCTCGTAGTAGAGTGCCTGTCGAGGACTCGTGGTAGTCAGTACTTGTTAAGAACTCGTAGCAGAGAGTGTTTGTAGGCAGTGCTTGCTGAGATGTGATATTGGAGAGTTCTGGTTGAGATGTGATAGTAGAGAGTCGGTGTGAGATACATTGTAAGGATTAGAGTGATTTTCATCAATATAAATGAGGTAAACTCCGTTTCCTTTTTTTCTCATTATTTCAGTGTCCTAAATAATGCGTCATTACAGGTTCAGTCAACAAAGCATCTGGCGTGTGTTCTTGTATTAGAGTTTAATTCTGCTTTCCTTACGCAATTATAGTATTTGTAATTTTCTTTTATCACGTCAGTAAAATTGGTATTTAAAAATTCTTGTCTTGTTGAAGAAGAACCGTGCCAGATGTGCGTTGAGTCATACTTCCACATACAGAACAGTTATACTTGTGCTTTGGTTTAGTAGGTTTTATAGTTGCTGGGGACTTAATTAATTAATTGTGTTAACGAAAATTTTCATTTCATTCTTTGTTGTTGTTCTATGCAGTCAGATTGCGGACAAATACTAGTCAGGGCCAATCGATTACGAAACAGCGTAATCGGACCTACAGCTACAAAAAATCTAAAAATATTTGCATTTTAATTAATTACGCCCCCATGCACGTGGGGACCGCTGCTTCGGATCATCCCTTGGAATTCTTCTGATTGTAAAAATAGTAGACCGTAGTATTGTTGTAGTAATTTGAGTTTAGTAATTGTAGTCTGTATTGCATGTGTAGATATGGTAATTGTCATTCTTCTAATGGTATTTTTCAAAATTTAAATTTGTTGTCTTGTCAACCGGTTTGACAATTTAGTGCAATTATTTCAATTGTTCGATTAATCGTGTTTGAGGGAAACTTTTCATGTAAATGGTATTGTTGGAGATAAAGAGTCATTGTGAGTAATTTTCGTACTGTGACGAGTTTTGTATATTTTGTAAATGATTACGCGATCAATGAAAAAGGCAAAAATGATGAATAGTGAGAATAATGAAATTGTTGACATGGCGAACTCGCCAACACAGGACAACAGTATGATGAATAATGGAGTTGAAAACAATTTAATAAGTCGGGAAGACAGTCCGGAACCATTTCAAAATTTTTCTCAATTAGAAAATTCACAGAATACGAGATTAACGATAGAAGATTCTGAAATAGTATCGAACACAGATAGCTTTACAGCTATGACGAAGGAAACTGGTTTTGCGGGAAATGTTCGGGGCGAAAAGAATTTTGAACCATTTAATATGGAGCAGTTGATGGGTGCAATATTAAATTTGGGATCTGAATTAAAAACAGAGATGGGAACTTTACGATCTGAATTAAAAACTGATATGGGAACAATGGAAACACGGTTGGACTCACAAATAGTAACAATCAGAACTGAGATGGGAACACTGGAAACACGGTTAGACTCACGAATAGGGACATGTTTCAAAAATATGAAAGATGAGTTAAAGAAAGAAATCAGAGAAGAAGTACAACCGATTTTGAATTCTCACAATAATAGATTAATTGCAGTAGAGATTAGACAAAGGGAACAGGATAGAGAACAGGAAGAAAGAGATCGCGTGATAGTACAAAAATTTTCAGAGTTAAATTTACAACGTGCACACGATAAGAAAGAAATATTTGAGAGAATCGAGGAATCCGTACCAAATGACAGAATAAATAATCTAACACAACAATATGAACAGTTAACTACCAAATGTGTCAATACTGAAACCCGAGTTGCGACACTTACGGAAGACGTAAATAAACAGAAAGAAAAAATAGGTGATTTAGCGGAAAGAGTTGAGGAGATATCAGATAAATTGACAAATCTTAGTTTACATGGGGACAGAGATTCGGATGATAGAGCTCCATTACCATTCGCAGAAATCGAAGATTATCAGAATATAAATAAACATGTTGAAAATCAGGGAAAATTTAATGAACGCGTTAAAAGGGAAGTTGAGGCATTACGAAAGCAAGTCAAAGAGATCGAAGGCGAAATTGTAGGAAAAGACAGCAAAAGAAATTTGGAATCACAGATAGCAGAGGGGTTTGAAGAAAATAATTTGTTTCATTTACGGGATGCGACAAGAGAGCGCCAGGCGCGCGATCTTGACAATAATCGTCATTGGGACTGGGACAGACGCGGTAGGTCTTTGTCGCCACGAGGCGAAAACTTTGACTATAAACACTTTTTGACTGTTCGGAAATTTAAGATCTTTCGCAATTCTAAGAATGACATACATCCACGTGCATGGGGGCTTAATTAATTAAAATGCAAATATTTTTAGATTTTTCGTAGCTGTATGTCCGATTACACTGTGTCTCGTAATCGGTTGGCCCTGACTAGTAGTTGTACGCAATCTGACTGCATAGAATAACACAAAGAATGAAAGAAAATTTTCGTTAACACAATTAATTAATTAAGTCCCCAGCAACTATGAAACCTACGAAACCAAAGCACAAGTATAACTGTTCTGTATGTGGAAGTATGACTCAACGCACATCTGGCACAGTTCTTCTTCAACAAGACAAGAATTTTTAAATACCAATTTTACTGACGTGATAAAAGAAAATTACAAATACTATAATTGCGTAAGAAAACCAGAATTACACTCGAATACAAGAACACACGCCAGATGCTTTGTTGACTGATCCTGTGATGACGCATTATTTAGGACACTGAAATAATGAAAAAAAAGAAACGGAGTTTGTTACCTCATTTATATTGATGAAAATCACTCTAATCCTTACAATATATCTCCACACCGACTCTCTACTACCACATCTCAACAAGACTCTTCAGTATCACATCTCAGCAAACACAGCCTACTAGCACATCTCAACAAACACTCCTCACTACAACATCTCAGCACAGACTACCCCGAGTCGCACTGACTACTACGAGCTCTCGACAAGCACTATGGAGGCGGCTTAATAATACTCTTTGGCGCAATCTCTGGCGCAGTGGCTCAGTGTAGCCACCTTTCAATGTTATAATCCACAAGCCACTGTGGTAAAAATGACGTTCATCCGTAGTTCAGCGCAACCATAGAAGTTACTGGTGCAACTATCATAGTCAGTAAAATGATAAAGTGCATTCATATGTGGGTACTGTCACCATGCCGTTATACATGACACATTAAATAGATCAGCGTAACTGTTGAAAAAATGGCTCTGAGCACTATGGGACTCAACTGCTGTGGTCATAAGTCCCCTAGAACTTAGAACTACTTAAACCTAACTAACCTAAGGACAGCACACAACACCCAGCCGTCACGAGGCAGAGAAAATCCCTGACCCCGCCGGGAATCGAACCCGGGAACCCGGGCGTGGGAAGCGAGAACGCTACCGCACGACCACGAGATGCGGGCGTAACTGTTGAACTGAAAACACAGATTGCTTGATACGTCCTAAATCTTGCAGCGACTGTGGACCCATACATAAAAAAGACGATGATTGTGAACATCATAGCTTAAGATCTTAGACTCCAAAGGTTTTACACTATAAAAATTATTGTAACATACTGAGAAAAGTTGTAAGGAAATCAAGAAATATATATGTTAGAGAAGAAATTAACAACTCGGGCAATAAAATCAAATCAATATGGAATGTTGTTAGGAGGGAGACAGGAAAAGTATCCACTGGGGTAGGTAGTATTACTATTAAAGAGAACTAGACCATCCTAACCAACAGTACACAAGTAGCTAATGTATTTAACAAGCCTTTCTTAAGTGTAGGAGAAAAAATAGGTGAGAACAGTTCGAAAGAAAAAGCCAGGCAGTACATGGAAGTGTCTGTTTTGAAAAAAATTAGATTAACTTTCACCTAACAACCTCTTGTGAAATAAGTGAAATTATTAAATCTTTGAAAAATAAATGTTCTGTTGGAGTAGATGACATCTCTAATAAGATAATAAAACAATGCGGAGCAATTACAGCTGTTGTTCTGAGTCACATATGTAATGCATCACTAACTCAAGGTATTTTCCTCGACAGGTTAAAAATGCCATTGTCAGACCTCTCTACAAAAAGGGGGACACCACAGATGTCAATAATTATCGGCCAGTATCCTTGCTTACAGCATTTTCAAAAATTTTCGAGAAAGTAATGTACTCAAGAGTTGTTAGCCATTTCAACAGTAATGGGATACTTTGTAAATCACAGTTCGGATTTCAAAAATGCTGTTCCACTGAGACAGCAATATACAATTTCACTGTCCACATAATAGAGTACACCGAGTGAGGTGTTGCAGTGCCTAGCACACTGGACTCGCATTCGGGAAGACGACGGTTCAATCCCGCGTCCAGCCATCCTGATTTAGGTTTTCCGTGATTTCCCTAAATCGCTCCAGGCGAATGCCGGGATGGTTCCTTTGAAAGGGCACGGCCGACTTCCTTCCCTGTCCTTCCCTAATCCGATGAGACCGATGACCTCGCAGTTTGGTATCTTCCCCCAAACAACTCAACTCATAATAGAGTCTTTAAATAGTAAAATGTCACCAATAGGAATCTTGTGTGACTTGTCCAAAGCATTTGATTGTGTGAAACATGACATTATGTCACAGAAATTACAATTCTATGGTATAAATGGAATAGCATATGAGTGGTTTAAGTCATACCTACACAACAGGAAGCAAAAAGTTTCCTTATATGGGTCAAGTGATTTAAATAAGTTTGCCACATCATCTAACTGAGGTGAAACTACATTAGGTGTTCCACAGGGTTCAATCATGGGTCCCCTTCTGTTCTTGATATATGTGAACGACCTCCCTTCCTATCTGAAACAGGAAGCTGAATTGACGCTCTTTGCTGATGATACAAGCATCATTATTAATTCAGTAAAAGAAACTCCAATTGAAAATGATACAAATAAGGTCTTTGGAAAAGTCATTAATTGGTTTTCTGCAAATGGGCTTTCTCTAAACTTTGAAAAAACACAGTACATCCAATTTTCTGCTTCAAAAAGTACAGTTTCTTCAATAAATATAACACATCAACACAAGTCAGTAGACAGGGTAGAGCATACTAAGTTTTTGGGTGTACATATAGATGAGAATCTTAATTGGAAAATTCATATTTTGGATGTTTTAAAGCGACTAGGTTCAGCAACTTTTGCAATCAGAATATTGCCAATTTTCAAGATATTGAAATTAATAAGCTAACGTACTTCGCATACTTTCACCCTCTGATGTCATGCGGAATAATATTCTGGGGTAACTCAACATTTAGACAAAAAGTATTCACTGATCAAAAGAAAGTGGTTAGAGTAATGTGTGGGGTTCATAGTCGCACATACTGTAGGCATCTTTGTAAAAGATTGGGAATTCTTACAACAGCCTCACAGTACATTTACTCACTAATGAAATTTTTTCTCATCAACATGGTCCAGTTTAAAAACAACAGTGACATTCATGATTATAATACCAGAAAAAGAAAGACTTACACTATCCTTTACTCAACCTATTTTTGGCACAGAAAGGGGTAAAATATGCTGCTATAAAAATTTTCGACAAATTACCACATGAAATAAAATTCTGACAGACAGCACTAATAGCTTCAAAAATAAATTGACATCATATCTCCTTGGCAACTCCTTCTTTACCATAGATGAATTCTTGAATAGGAATAAATAAATCTATAAATATAGTATATGCATTTTGTGCCATTTAAGGGAATGGGGTAAATAATAGAAATATTAATCTTTAACACTGTATTGTAATTGATTATATATATAATCAGTCTTGACACGTTCCACATCATAACGGCTACCATACCGTGCGATTGTTCAATGGAACACGCAACCAACTAACTGACTGTTGCGGTCATTTCGAATAGCCTTGTTGATGAGCTCAATATTTGCTTTCTCACTGTGCCATTGCCGCATCTGTGTTCAAAAACTAATTGTGCAAGTAAAAGCTACGACCGCACATGCAGGACTCACTCCTCGTCCACACAGCAATAAAATACGTTCAATGTACATCGGTCCAGAAACCTTTATTCACATACTGGAATTAATTTTCCGAAACGGCTCGTAGCACATTAATCGTGGGAAGCACACAGGAAAATAAGGTAATAGCATACTACATTAACTATTTCTTACATGAAATGTTAGCTTTGATACGTACATCAACCTTTTGAATCCGCTGACCTAATCTTGGAGTATTGTGCATGGTTTCGCAGCCGTCCACAATAGGGGCAGAAAGACACACTGTATCTTTTACCGAGTTTCTGCACAGAAGATCTTTCAAATGCCCTACAAATAAAAACGTGGAGCCCAGGGAATTTTTCCGGCACACAGTCTATGACTAGCAGTAGTAGACAGTTACGGGCTCTCAAAGTCCGTAACGATCAGTTAAACAGTTGATGCTGTAGTCTTATGCTCGCACGTTCTGTTCCTCATGGTTAATGTACTACGAAGAGCTTTCAAATGCCCTACAAATAAAAACGTGGAGCCCAGGGAATTTTTCCGGCACACAGTCTATGACTAGCAGTAGTAGACAGTTACGGGCTCTCAAAGTCCGTAACGATCATTTAAACAGTTGATGCTGTAGTCGTATGCTCGCACGTTCTGTTCCTCATGGTTAATGTACTACGAAGAGTCGTAGGATAAAGAGTTTAACATGGAAAGAGTGTTTCTGTCTTCGTCCACATAATATATGTGTCCTGAAAGATGGTACCTTAATGTTAATCTCTGTACTTACGCCATGAGTTGTATGTTCCATGGAGGTTGCAGATTTCATTAAAGATGGCATCAAGCAGGTGTTTGCCAGCCTGATCTCCGCGACTAAAGAATTAAAGTAAAATAAAAAAAAGGAACATCGTGGTGCGATCCCAGAACTATGCCTCACACTTTTAGGATGTGCACTTGCCTCAGTGAGCCAAGGTTACAGTGCTTTTAATTTCAGTTTGTCATCATCCGTGTGAAGAAATGTAACCATCTCCAGTGCAAGCCCGTGCTGTGAGACAGCCTGTCCCCTGGTCACGATGAATCGTGAGCAAAATGGAATTTTCTCCATTGTCTGTCAACAGGCATCGCGAGATGAAATGTCGTCTGTCTAGTTGTAAGAGTTAGCCATTGCCGTTAACGTAGGTAGCAATTTTGATCTGGTTCTTTATACGTATTTCAAAATTGGTCCTTTGCTGTAAACCTGACGTGTATTTGCTCTATACTTGATGTGTTTTGTGTATCGTTTGTCGCATTTTAAACTGCATCATTGTCTGAAAGGACAGTATTGACATTTCTCTTGTGTGGACTCTGTACGGTGTAATTACGAAACAATGCCACCACAAATGTAAATGTCTTAAGATTTCAGCGTCTTTTTCCCCACTATAAGAAGAAAGTAGGAATTAAAGTTTTGGTAGGAGAAATAAAAATTTTGAGGTTTGACATTGTAATTCTGTCAGAGACAGCAAAGAACTTGGAAGAGCAGTTGAATGAAACGGGCAGTGTCTTGAAAGGAACATACAGTATAAACATCAACAAATTCAAAACAAGGGTAATGGAATGTAGTCGAATTAAGTCAGGTGATGCTGGGGAATTAGATTAGAAAACGAGACACTTGAAGTAGTAGATGAGTTTTGCTATTTTGGCAGCAAAATGACTGATGATGGCCGAAGTGGAGAGGATATAAAATGGAGACTGGCAATGGCAAGGAAAGCAGTTATGAAGAACAGAAGTTTGTTAACCTCGAATAAAGACTTAAGTGTTAGGAAGTCCTTTCTGGAGATATTTGTCTGGATTGTAGAATGTATGGAAGTGAAACCTGGACGATAAGCAGTTTAGACAAAAAGGGAGACGAAGCTTTTGAATGTAGTGCTAGAGAAGAATGCTGAAGATTAGAAGGGTAGAGCACGTAATTAATGAGAAGGTATTGAATAGAATTGTGGAAAAAAGAAATCTGTGGCACAACCTGATTAGAACAAGGGATTTGTTGGTAGGATACATACTGAGAGACCAAGGGATCACGAATTTAGTATTGGTGGGAAGCGTGGGGTATAAAAATCGTAGAAGGATACGGAGAAATGAATACAGTAATCAGATTATACAGTAATCAGATATACAGTAATCAAGATATACTTGAGTATTGCTCAACAGTGTGGGATCCGTACCAGATCGGGTTGACGGAGGAGATAGAGAAGATCCAAAGAAGAGCGGCGCGTTTCGTCACAGGGATATTTGGTAACCGTGATAGCGTTACGGAGGTGTTTAGTAAACTCAAGTGGCAGACTCTGCAAGAGAGGCGCTCTGCATCGCGGTGTAGCTTGCTCGCCAGGTTTCGAGAGGGTGCGTTTCTGGATGAGGTATCGAATATATTGCTTCCCCCTACTTATACCTCCCGAGGAGATCCTGAATGTAAAATTAGAGAGATTCGAGCGCGCACGGAGGCTTTCAGACAGTCGTTCTTCCCCCGAACCATACGCGACTGGAACAGAAAAGGGAGGTAATTACAGTGGCACGTAAAGTGCCCTCCGCCACACACCGTTGGGTGGCTTGCGGAGTATAAATGTAGATGTAGATGTAGATTCAGGAGGAAGTAAATTGCAGTAGTTACGTAGGCATGAAGAGGCTTGCACAGGATAGAGTAGCTTGGAGAGTTGAATCAGACCAGTCTTCAGACTGAAGACCACAGCAACAACAATGTTACATAGCAGGTGGACTATTATTGTTCATAATCACGATTCTGAATCGGAAGATTAATCGACGGAAGTTCTACGCTTATATTATTTCATTATTCGATTCGTGGTGTTTGCACGGGTCTCCTCCAGTTTCAATTTCCCTTTATTTTTGTGTTTTGATCACTTTATGCCGCAGCAGAGGTCCGATAAGCCGAATTCGTCCATGTGTTGTTGTTTTTATCGTTTAAATGAGGCAAACATGGATCGGAATAGTGTTTTTAGAAAATTTAAAAACAGTGGAAATGGAGTAGAACGCCGAAAGCTGTTTTAAAAAACTTTCGGTAGTCAGGGGGGCAGCAAAAGAGTCGAACGTCGAAGGCTCGAAAAATGAAGACATATTATGTTTTAATGTACCCTCGATGACGTTACAGGGGGCGGAGCAAGAGCTCTGATTGGACGAGGATGGGGGAAAATGTATCGTGTCCTTTCGTCTCTAACGATGTATCTGTACAACGTGAAACGTCAGACTGGATGGCCGGGGGGAATGGCAGTTTTATCACTGCACTTTAAGCGTAGTGCGGGGAAGTCGGCATAGGCTAAACGTGTTCGTTCTTCGTGTCACAGAGCTTGCAGTGTACATTCCAGGAAAGGGTGAAAGAATGAAAAGGAAGGAAGGTAGGTTAGGGTTTAACTTCCCGTCGACGACAAGGTCAGTAGAGGCGGAGCGCGAGCTCGGATCGAGGGCCGGAAATTGTCCGTGTCCTTCCGAGAGGAACTGGAACAGTGGGTGCAGCGAAAGGCTCAGTAGGGGAGTAGAGAAGAGGAGGAGAGGAGACGCTGTCTCCGGCAAGACGTACGTGTATTTACGAGCAAATTATTTGGTAATAAAGCGTGGGCGAGCATAAAGGCTGAAGATGCGGCGTCGCCATTGTCTGCCGCGGGCCGGCCATTAATTGTGTTGGGGCATCATATTAATACCGGCTCGCCATCATTAACAGGCCTAACTCGCGGCGGGCTCTCTTTGTCTGGCTGCGGCTGCAGTCGCGGGTTCGACGCCCACCCGGACAAAGACCGCAGATGACGAGGCGCGGCCGGCCGGCGCTTCCTTACAAAAACGCAGCCCAGTCCTGGCTCCTTAGCGGATAGGATTAAACACTCGGAGAAGAGGTGCAGCTCTTCGTCACAGGCTTGTTCAATCGTCACAGTAACGCTCGAGAAACTGCAAGCCTAGCTCCTAAATTTCAGAGTCGGATCTACCGAGAAGACTCGGGAAAACCATTGTTTCCCCTTTTACACTTGTTATGGGTAGGAAGGAAGGAATGAAGTGTGTTGTTTAACTGCCTGCCACGACAAATGATTGGAGGCGGAAATCGCTCGTTCCCTTTCCGTCGTAAGGAGTCTAACGAAAACCTAAGCAGTGTGTCTAGGGTACGACTTGGACTAAAATACAGCGTGAACATTAATAAAACCAACAAACTGCAGGGACGGATTCCTGACTGGAAGTGAAGGAAAAAGGTCGTGTGAAAATGTGTCCGGAAATGGACGGTGCGCGTGCATCGACAACAAATCGTTCCAGAACACAGACACAGCACAGAGCTGCGTGGCATCCACGTCACAACAGATGTTCCATGGGGCTGCAGGTGTAGCGATTGTTGTGCAGGGTACACATAAGCCTACTTTGGCTTACATGGTGTCGGCGGGCCACTTGCCTGGAGCTTGTACTAGGATTCGACTCTACCCTTCGGAACCCGATCCTCCAAATCTGGTCTACGCACAGTCCGCCGCCTCCAGTCCGCCGCCTCCCAGCACGTTTGTCTGTTTGAAAGAACCCACGGTCGCAAAAACTCCCAAAAAAAGGCTTGAAATGTGGCTGGGGTCTGTGAAGGTAGTTGTTTTGCTATACCCGTCTGCTTGGCCGTAGACAAACACCATGTCGGCTTGTTCCCAACGTGAATACCGGACCATTCTGCTGCCTACAGCACTCTGCGTCACTCACACAGCCTGCAACACACAAGGAACACTCCGCACGTGGTCAAAGGAACTGTCATTCGTGAGCGCCATCTACCGCGACAACGATGCATTTCCGGACACATGTTCGTAGGACCTTTTTACCTCCATTCCAGTCAGCAATCTGTCTCAGCAGTTTGTCGGCTTAATCGCCCTGTATATACTGACCGTCTCTCCTAAGAGTCGACTGATAACCACGCAGTTTAGTCCCGTTAATCTCCGAACCACCGAACCTCCTAAGACTCATTAGACGCATTTTGTCTGGTGGTTCATCAACTACTTGCAATTTCTTTTTTGCAACGTGTAGCTGGAGTGAGATCAAACAAATGCTGCTCAAGTCTACATCTACATCTACATTTATACTCCGCAAGCCATCCAACGGCGTGTGGCGGAGGGCACTTTATGTGCCACTGTCATTACCTCCCTTTCCTGTTCCAGTCACGTATGGTTCGCGGGAAGAACGACCGCCGGAAAGCCTCCGTGCGTGCTCGAATCTCTCTAATTTTACATTACTCCTCGGGAGGTATAAGTAGGGGGAAGCAATATATTAGATACCTCATCCAGAAACGTACCCTCTAGAAACGTGGACAGCAAGCTACACCGCGATGCATAGCGCCTCTCTTGCAGAGTCTGCCACTTGAGTTTGCTGAACATCTTCGTAACGCTATCACGCTTACCAAATAACACTGTGACGAAACGCGCCGCTCTTCTTTGGATCTTCTCTATCTCCTCCGTCAACCGTATCTGTCACGTATCCCACACTGATGAGCAATACTCAAGTATAGGTCGAACGAGTGTTTTGTAAGCCACCTCCTTTGTTGATGGACTACATTTTCTAAGGACTCTCCCAATGAATCTCAACGTGGTACCTGCCTTACCAACAGTTAATTTTATGTGATCATTCCACTTCAAATCGTTCCGCACACATACTCCCAGATATTTTACAGAAGTAACTGCTACCAGTGTTTGTTCCGCTGTCATATAATCATACAATAAAGGATCCTTCTTTTTATGTATTCGCAATACATTACATTTGTCTATGTGTAGGGTCAGTTGCCACTCCCTGCACCAAGTGCCTATCCGCTGCAGATCTTCCTGTATTTCGCTACAATTTTCTAACGCTGCAACTTCTCTGTATACTACAGCATCATCTGCGAAAAGCCGCATGGAACTTCCGACACTATCTACTAGATCATTTATATATATTGTGAAAAGCAGTGGTCCCATAACACTCCCTTGTGGCACGCCAGAGGTTACTTTAATGTCTGTAGACGTCGCTCCATTGAGAACAACATGTTGTGTTCTGTTTGCTAAAAACTCTTCAATCCAGCCACACAGCTGGTCTGATATTCCATAGGCTCTTACTTTGTTTATCAGGCGACAGTGCGGAACTGTATCGAACGCCTTCCGGAAGTCACGTGACGCCCGGCGTCGGTTTTTTCCGTTACAAACAAAATTATTTTCGAAGTGGAATTTCACGTGGCCATTCGACAGAGTGGTCCCAGATTAGACTAGTGCGATATTCCTTTTATCGGTAAGTAAAACGGAGACAGCAAAATACGAGGAACGACGAGTACTCAACCAGCGACAGCGCCGCCCTGGCTCGTAGCACCATACAGAAGCGCTGCTCAGTCGCTGCTGGCGTACACAGTGTTATTCGTGTTTTGCTTTTCCTGTTAATAGCTATCGATAAAACGAATAACTGACTGGACTGATTTGGGACCGCTCTATGGGATGGGCACGTAAATTTTTTTTTTTTAATTTACGGGAAACAACCGACGCTTTCCGTCGACATTGAGCGTTACCTGAAAGACGTGACGAGCACGATTTTTTTGAGCTGACTCCGGCTACACGTTGCAAAACTGAAATTGCAAATATCTGCCAAAACACCAGAAAAAATGCGCCTGACGACTCTTACGAGAGACATCCGGTATGAACAGGAAGACGCAACTCTCAAGTGTTTTCGAAAAAACCGTGTTTAAAAATTTTAAGCGTGCTTCTATGGTCGCTAGTATTCAAGGTATCCGCAGCCGTGCGAGTAAGCGCTTAGCTTCATGTGCGTAAGGTCTCTGGATCGTACTCCGCTGCCGGTATTGTTTCTTCATTGCCGTGTAGTTATAACAGAACATTTATTATGACTGAGCGAATTATCAGTATCTGATGAATCTTTTATTATTTTCATTATCAGACTGATTCGTGCAGTCTTCTGTAGGCTGCGCATTATACTTATCACAAATGTAAACACAACAATATAAATAAAATGACTATACTGATTTGATTTAAAGTTCTAATGTACTGAAACTTACTGGCAGATTAAAAATGTGTGCCGGGCCGAGACTCGAAATCGGGACCTTTGCCTTTCGCGGGCAAGTGCTCTACCAACTGAGCTACCCAAGCACGACTCACGACCCGCCCTCACAGGTTTAATTCCGCCAGTACTTCGTTTCCTACCTTCCAAACTTTACAGAAGCCCTCCTGCGTACCTTGCAGAACTAACACTCCTGGAAGAAAGGATACTGTGGAGACATGGCTTAGCCACAGCCTAAGGAACGTTTCCAGAATGAGATTTTCACTCTGCAGCGGAGTGTGCGTATGTATTCTTTTCTATTTTCAATCTCCGTGCAATTTTTTTCCGTTTTTCGGGCTGAGGATTATGAACCATTAAATATTGATAATTTGCAGTCATAATGAATCTTATGTTAGAATTACGCTGGGAAAGAAAAAAAAATAGTGGCAGCGAGATTAAGTTTTCAAATCTTGCGCTTATGAATCTAAGCGCTGACTCGCTCGGCTGCGGACTCCATGTACACAAACGATTATACAAAGTATACAGGGTGTCCCAGCTATCTTGTCCACCCAAAATATCTCTGGAACAATAACAGCTAATGGAAAACGACTTTCACCGGTAACAATGTAGGGCTGGGGCCCATGAATGTACATATTTGGAAACATTCTAGAACGAAAGCATATGTTTTTTAACACAAACATGTTTTTCTAAATGGACGTCCTATATTTTTTCTTCAGCAATCCATAGCATGACAAAGCACATACACAATGGCGTTGATTGCATCGCAATATTCCCATTACATCCCGAGATATTAAGACGCGAAGTTGACGCTTGAAACACCCGACAGGCGCAGCTAGCGCACGTCCTGAGGCTCAGGCGTGAACCCCATGCTGCCCGTAATCGCGATGTGATTGACATGCGTAATCACACTTCCATACTTATCAAGAGGTCCGAAACGAATAATACGGTCTGCTGCCATCCTGCATTAACGTCGTACATTCCAGCAGGTATTTATCCCATAGGCTAAGGGTGATGCGGTTCTGTAACATATCTGTGTATCGCAACGTTAGTCAAAAAGTTAACTTCGCTTATCGTTAATCCGTTACTAAAAAGGTAATGCCGTTCAACGTTAAAACTTTACTTCACTGTAGATCTAGCGCAAGTGACAATCATTCACTCGTAATAGTAAAAGTCATGTTTATGGTTTTAGTGAAACGAGCCGGTGGACTAAAAGTTTTACCGTTGTTTCGGACTTCTTGATAAGTATGGAGGTGTGATTACACATGTCAATCACATCGCGATTACGGGCAGCATGGGTTCACGCCTGAGCCTCAGGACGTGCGCTAGCAGCGCATGTCGGGTGTTTCAAGCGTCAACTTCGCGACTCAATATTTCGGGATGTAATGGGAATATTGCGATGCAATCAACGCCATTGTGTATGTGCTTTGTCATGCTATGGATTGCTGAAGAAAAAATATAGGACGTCCATTTAAAAAAACATAAGTTTGTGTTAAAAAACATATGCTTTCGTTCTAGAATGTTTCCAAATATGTACATTCATGGGCCCCAGCCCTACATTGATACCGGTGAAAGTCGTTTTCCAATAGCTGTTATTGTTCCAGAGATATTTTGGGTGGACAAGATAGATGGGACACCCTGTATAAGCACGCCTAAAATTTTCAAACTCTATTTTCACGAAAACAATTGAGAGTTGCGTCTTCTGTGTTCATATGTTGAAGTCCTATTCGTGCCCTGCACACTGTCAGTGTGGATTAAATCGGGAGGGAAAGTTCATGCGGTGCAGAAGAAGGCAAGAAAATTGTACTTATGTCATAGCGTGCAGTCGTTGGTATTGTGAAGACCGACACTGGCGAAATGAGCTCTCTCTTAAATATTTACGACAAACGTTACAAAATTACCCAAGTTCAGTTAATCTTATATGCCCTGAGTGGCAGGCGCGAAAGTTACCATAGCTCACTTCTAAGTCTAGAACGAACTTGCCGGCAGGCAGCATGTTGAGTCTACTAGTGACTAAAGCTAAACTAAACTCCGTCCGAACAGGCCTCGTAAGGCCCAACGATACCGACCGACCGCCGTGTCATCCTCTGCAGTTATCCCTCACTGGATGCGGATACGGAGGGGCATGCGGTCAGCATACCGCTCTTCCGACCGTGTCAGTTTTCGTGACCGGAGCCGCTATTTGTCAGTCAAGCAGCTCCTCAATTCGCCTCACTAGGGCCGCTACCCAACAGCGCTTAACTTCGGTGACTTAGCAGGGGGCAGTATTACTCCTGTGACAAGGCCGTTGGTGCTGCGAATGACTATTTCATATTATCAAAAGAAAACTAAAGTTTAAAGTAGCCTCGGAAAACGTTTATGTACAATGTTGTACTGTCTTAAAAATCGTGTGGAGATTTTTGTGAATTTTCGTGGTGTTAGATAAGCGGTAATTAGAATCCGCGACCTGTGATGCAGTCATTGATTGCCGTTAGACTAGCTGTTAAATAGTGTATTATAGAGATTCATTTTCCTGCGTTTGCGATTATGAGAATAAAATGAGGTGGCATCCTTTTATTTTGAGACTTCATTGTAGTGGTGTAGACATACTCTCACTTGCCATTCCATTATTTACTGTTTATTTCATGCAAGTTAGCATCTGCGACCGTCGGAGAAGAACGCCAGTGGAGACATCGAGACAGCTTTACAAGATATGAGGTAATAAAAGTTAAGAACTGTCTCTCTGGGCAGAAACTGCAACTATTCTTCAACGTTCTACATATCGATTCGATGGAAATTACGCAGAGAAAATGAGGAAAATTATAGTGCGCACACACACACATAGAGTCGTGAAAGTTTTTTTCCCAAACCCCATCCGCGTGTGGAACTGGAATAAGCACCCTGTGCCACGTTTAGCTACCAGGCCAAATAAGAGTGCGAATACGCTATTATGGATCTACATGAAGTAAGTGTACAAAACAACACGATACTGCCTATCGTCACTACCTCTCTTGTTAAACATATTTTAAAATATCAACTGGTCTCAGTAATTGCTCTCAGTTACGACAACTGAAATGTTTAGCTTAACTAATTACGAGGCATTTCGACAGCGTGCGCTCATCTGCCAAGTGATTTTCAGAGTATATATTCAGACGTCTGCTACGAATATTTTTGCACCAAAGCACTTCAGACGGTTTCCGACGTTATAGACTCCTGCATTGGGAAATAAAATTTTATGTCGTTGGTATGCTTCAATAAGGCAGCGGTAACGGTGTGTGCATCTCTACATTGTCCTTTCTGTGATGCGTCTCGCTTTTGCCCGTGCCTAGTAGCGCCGTTGCCGTTCGCATTGCTGCGTAGTTATCGCGATGTTCGTAACTTATTACCTCGCAGAGCCGCTTCCTTCTCGATTCTCGCTTTTCTCCACAGCGAGGTATGTAAAACCGGTTCTTTTTAGATGCATCCTTGGTGTACTTTCACTCTCCATTCCTACAGGGTATAGGTGGGTGCGCGCAAACACGTTCGGTGGGAGGTATTAGCTCATTCTAGGAAGTCGTGCGAGGAGTAACATTCCGAAAGCCTACAGAACGTGCGACATATTATGTACTGTATCGATACGCAGTGAG
The DNA here is from genome assembly GCF_023864345.2 of Schistocerca serialis cubense. NCBI lineage: Eukaryota > Metazoa > Arthropoda > Insecta > Orthoptera > Acrididae > Schistocerca > Schistocerca serialis. Next base: position 132,743,072 of record NC_064641.1, read on the forward strand.
AGGACTAGCTATGTTGCAACATATTACGCGAAACAAGAACACATTCCAAAATACCTTTCCGACGAATGAATGCACTTCAGGGACTAACGTCCAAATAAGTAGTGGCAACAGTACATCACACTATTGGGTAGCATTATTTGCAGTGGCAGCGAGAAACATTGCCGGTTCATATTAAGCGTTTTAGAGTGCTCGAAAATATACACACTTCAACGCTACAGCTTCGTCAAGACAGTATGGGAGCCGTAGAGAATGTTTTCAGATGTCTGATGTGGGAAGGTGAAAAATAGTACATCTTCATAGACCATACCAGCGTCGCCTCGGCTTGGTGGTGACATGTATGGTTTGCAGATGAAATTAAACAGCTAACAGAAGAGCATAATGGAGCCATTTTGGACGTATCGGAACGTTCGTCACTGGATACTTTAGTAAACATGAGAGCGATACGGGGGTGCTCAACAAACTCGGAAGAACGACGGTTCGAACCCGCGTGCGGCCATAGTGATTTGGGTTTTCCGTGGTTTCCTTAAATCGCTTGAGGCAAATACCGGGATGGTTCCTTCGAAAGGGCACGGCCGCTTTCCTTCCCTAATCAGAGCTTGTGCTCCGTCTCTAATGACCTCTTTGTTAAACACTTATCTCCTCCTCCTCCTTCTCCTCCTCCTCTTCCTCAGTAGACCTAAAAGAGCGGAGTTGTACATCATGACGAAGTTTTACTGTTAAAATTCTGAGTGTGCGCGCTCCCATAAGCATCGGGCAACACCTGACCTCCTTCAACATACTTCTCGCGAAATACCCACGACGAGAAAAAAGGTGATATTCCAGCTCACACGGAGGTTTACTGGTAGACAATCTGGGACACATTGTTCTCCAGTGGAGCCCTAAGTGACGGAGGTGAAGGAGAGGCGGGGGAGGGGGGGGGGGGGCGGGACGTTGCGAGATGTACCTTCCGCCACACACAACAGATTTTGGTTTTCGAGGTGTGGACAAGCTATAGCTGACGTCATGGTCTTAAAAACGGAGCTCAGTCCCAAACTGGACAAAGATGGGATAAAGCTGTCGACCATATCCTTAAACCGAAACGCGTTGGCATTCGCTTTTATCGGGAACCATAGAAAAGATGCCTAATTACGATACTCAAAATCTACCGTGTATTTTTTCCTGCTTTCGCGCATTATCTTGCGTTTATTCGCATTTAAGGCACGCTATCGTCAAATGCGATTTTCAGTTTGGGTATCCCGTCAGTTGCTCGGAACAGCGACATAGATCAGCAGATAATTTAAGTGCTGCTGCTCGGTGTACTATAGCGGTTAAATAATAAACAAAGGCACTCCGTCCAGTTTGATGTTAGAATAGCACCAGATTCTGTCATATTTCCATTTTTTACAGTCTGTTTATTACGTTGTCGCTATTATTTGTTTTATGGGCCTTCAGCTGTGGTCCAAGGCATATTTCTCCGCCAAACGTTTCGTCCTCCACTGCTGGACACATCATCAGATAGCAGTTACAGTCTCAAACAAGCACAGAAAGCCGAACTGTTTTTCCGAGTACGTTATTCTGGCACTGTAACTGCCAAGTATTGTCTAGTATATACATCTCCTTCATACAAAAGTGGTCAACGAGCTGTCAGAACAACTGTATCGGCTGGAAGAGAGAAGTGTGGGTTTGAGACGTCGGATGCTGCTGTATTAGGACCCATACCAGGGCCTGGGGCGCAGTCAATGTCATCATCCCATCTCTGCCCGTTTTAAAGGGAATCCGGGCTTCCATTGCGTTCCTCCTTCCCTGCAGGAGGCGGACCCCTTATAAGCTTTTAGTCTCTTCAGTCGCGGGGGACCGGGGAAGGTAAATGTTTCGAGATGGCAGCGCGTAGCCGCTGCAGTGTGCCTATTCAGCTAACACATTTCTGGAAGAGCAATAACTTCTCTTGCCGACGATTCTGACCCGCTATTCGTGTTTCCTTGACTCGAGTGAAAAAACTATGAGCTGTTATTTATTCGAGAAGGAATACAGTCGCTGCACTATTGGAAATGCGGGAAATAACGAAGCTGTGCACCTAGGAACAGTTCCTGATAATATCTTTCGGTGTCATTTCCAGATTACGCCCAACACCTAATATACAGCAGAAAAATCACGAAATGACATTAGAACACACAAACGAAGCCCTAGAAGAAGAAACTGTGAGAAGTAGCCGTAGCAATAGCCAGCAATGAGTCGGTCGGGAGAGCGAACCTCAACTAATTAGTGAACTTTTGAAGCCTTCTAAAGCTGCCCAAGTCTACTGTTGGGATGTGACAGTCAAGTGGAACTGCCACACCTAAAGCAACACCAGGCTGACCTCATGTACTGAATTACAAGGGCCGTCGAGGGTGGTTGGAAAAAATCGCACGAAATAAGAGGAAGGAATCAGTCGTCAGTTCTTAGCACAGTGACCGTGAGTAAGGAGTTACAAAGAATGAGGTACGGTGGTCGATCAGCTGCACGCACTTGCGTAGTCGCTTGAGGTGGTGTAAAGAGCGAAGCCACTGCACGGGTGATCTGCAGTGAAACAGGCAATATTTTGGAAGGGTTTGAGTTTGGCGAATGCTTTGAGAACGTTAACTGCCAACAGTGAGGTACAGAGGAAATGGTTGTTTTTCGTGGTTAAATGCAGAAAGATATTGTCACATTTTATAGCATTGTGTACTGCGCATAGTAGAGGAACAGTTGGGAGATGATGGTGGATTGAATCATCGTGGCAGTGCACGCTGTCTTACAGCAGCATATGTGAAACTGTGATTTGTGGACAGTAACATTCTCGAAATGGAGAGGCCGGCACAGAGTCCCTGCCTGAAACCAGTGGAACACCTTTGGGATGAGTTAAAATGCCGATTTTGCTCAAGACTCCAGCGTCGAATATTACTGCCTTCTATGGTTTCAGCTCTCGAGGATGAATGGGCTGCCATTTGTTCATAGACAGTAAGACACCTCACTGAAAATTACCCCAGTAGAGTAAGGCTGGCAACGGCCCTGCCGCAGTGGTAATGCCGGTTCCCGTCACACCACCGAAGTTTAGCGCTGTCGGGCTGGGCTAGAACTTGAATGGGTGATCATCCGATCTGCCGAGCGCTGGTGGCAAGCGGGATGCACTCAGCTCTTGTGAGGCAAACTGAAGAGCTACTTGATTGAGAAGCAGCGGCTCGGGTCTCGTAAACTGACACACGGCCGGGAGAGCGGTGTGCTGACCACATGCCCCTCCATATCCATATCCACATCCAGTGACGCCTGTGGGCTGAGGATGACACGGCGGCCGGTCGGTACCGTTGGGCCTTCCGAGGCCTGTTCGGACAGTTTAGTTTTTTATTAGAGTAAGGCTAATGGTAGACACATTCCATATTAATGTCCACTAACATGTGTACGGATACTTCCTTGGCATAATTTTACCGATGATAATCATATAAACTCTCTTCTGGACAGGATCCATTCTATTAAGATATTTCACGTTTTCTGCCACATGTAGTTTACATCGGTAATAGGCTACAGCATGATGACTTCCCAACTTCTACCCTCCGTGCCTGTCTTTGACTCGTATAACTGCAGTATGGTTTCCGTTCCCTGTATTTATCCGTGTAACTTCTCTATTCCGAAGAGTGGCGGCACACACAGAAGCGTAAAACAGTCCTCACACGGCACGTAAAAATTAGCGTCGAACTTGGCGCCATAATGTGGAATCTCACGTTGCGGAACACCACTGAGCGACAAGAACTAAACGAAACCCCTCGGATATTTATGAACGTGCTGCTAAATGTGAACAAATGTGATGCAAGATCGTTCAATGTGTCACAAGCAGATCCCATTAGACACATATTGGAATACATCTGAGGGTGAAGTGCCATATTTGGTGCTTTTTGTCTCAAAACGTCTATGCTGTCCTGTTTCAAGGAAGTGGTGCATTAAAAAGTTCTCAGAAACGCTTCATTTTTGGTACTTTTTTTCTATTAGAATTTGGAAAATTGTATGTCAGTGGTAAAGTTCTTCCATACCGCTAAGTTCGAAGCTATTTCTGAAAACATGAACCGCTTCAGAAGTGTTGTTCAATCAATTGCTATGTACATCTTCACAGATTATGTAGAAGTTTGATAGATATGAAGATAAAAGAGTAACAAACAGAAACTTAGATTACTTTAGCGAGGCATTACTAACAGTGTATGTGGCAGCGAAGTGCTTGCGAAATCAGGAAGCTGTGTTGGATTCATGGTCGAGTCCATAAATTTTAATTCTTACATTTTCGAAACTTAGTACGCATGGTGAAATCCGTTGCCAATGACATTGTCTCTAGGAGAATTTGGCTCTGGTTCCAACACGTTGGGTTTCCTAGATTGCACTGATATCTCCACATTTTTTCCTTTATTTATTCCGCCCTTCTCCCATAATAGCAAATAATGCTCTTCTTCTTCCTCCTCCTCCTCCTCCTCCTCCTCCTCCACCTCTTTCGTTTTAATTCCTGTCTTTTATTTTCCTGAAGCTGTCTTCTGTGGTTTAGCGTTCTCATTAGGAACTGCATTTCATAGGTTTGGACTGTAGTCATTGTTTCTTGTGTTTGTTACCCAGCTGTCACACCCATACGGCATTTTAAGAACTGATATGGTATTCATACAGTGTAGGCTTTCACGACCGGCGTCTTCTTTAGATAAAACTTAGGGACTGAGAGGCCGTGTTCGATGTATAAAACTGCTTCCTGACGTTTCGTCTCAAACTGCAGGAGACATAAAATTACGGATGGCATCGGGAAAGTTTTGGCTAAGTATGGGATCGGAACGATCTTTAGACTCATCGAAATGAATATTTAAGAATGGCACAACATGCGCGGCACCCCCTTTGCAACACTTTACGGTGTATGAAATCCCGTGCGCTTGCGGACAAGTGTATATTGGAAACATGAAAAGAACTGTCAACAGCCAAACACAAAAGGAACTGTCGCCTCGCACATACTAAAAAGTCTGCGGTAGCTGAACATGTTTTTCGAGACGGGAAGCACGAAATAAAATTCAGTGAGACGAGCGTTTTAGCAAGGACATCGCGTTATCATGCGCGCATGTATAGAGGAGCAATAGAGATTCATAGACATCATAATAATTTTAAAAGGAAAGGAGGAGGTTTGAAGTCATATAAAATATTGATATCGACTTTGCGCTAACAGGATGACAATCGGTTATTTTAAAGCGAGAATGTTGGCGCCATCGAGAGGATGTGACACAGTCGGCATCACGTGACGCTTAGTGGTGCCCTCTATGCGCTCTTCAGGCCTTAGCGGCAGTAGTTGTTATCTCGAAAGATGACGAAGCGTCAGGAAACAATTTCCACTCAGCCCGGAAGTTTTAACTGACATGGTATTGTTATCTTTAATTATTATTCCTGTTTAGTAAAATGCTGTGTATAGTTCCATATACTTCTTGGAATTTTGAACTTTGTTGGCATCTCTGAGTTCGTCATTAATAATTGCTCACCCTGAGTAATTGAAGGAGGAGGTTTGTTCTCAGAGATTTGAAAGGAAGGATCTGAGTTCAACGTCGTGTCAATTACGAGGTCTTCAGAGACGCAGCACAATTTCGGATTAGGGGGAAGCAACGGATTGGAAATCAGCCGTGTCCTTTGAAAGGAACCATCCCTCTATTAGCCCTAAACGAGTTGGAGAAAATTTGGAAATTTGCTGTAAGTTCCTATGGGACCAAACCGCTGAGGTCAGCCGGCCGCTGGTGGCCGAGTGGTTCTGGCGCTACAGTCTGGATCCGCGCGACGGCTACGGTCGCTGGTTCGAATCCTGCCTCGGGCATGGATGTGTGTGTCGTCCTTAGGTTGGTTAGGTTTAAGTAGTTCTAAGTTCTAGGGGACTTATGACCTCAGCAGTTGAGTCCCATAGTGCTCAGAGCCATTTGAACCATTTTTTTTTTTTTTTGCTGAGGTCATCGGTCCCTAGGCTTACACACTACTTTATCTAATTGAAACTAACAACAACACACACACACACACACACACACACGCGCCCGCGGACGCAAACCTCCGATGGGGCGCAGCCGCGGCACGGCCCCGCAGACCACGCGGTCCGAGATAGGGACATCGCGGTAAACCCAGATCTGGATGCTCAGATGGGGATTTGGACCGTCGTACTCCGGAACGCGAATCCAATGTGCTAATCAGTGCGCCACCTCGTTCGGTAGACTATTTTGAGTCTTATCGCAGTATTTACGCAGTATAGCATTATCTTCGTCTGCGAAGACGATATTTTTGTGTCATTTTCGCAAACCCTTAAAATAAAGTTTACACAGTTACTTCACGCGCGTCCGCTTTCGTAAACAAAATGCGTGCGGTTGGTGCGCCAGGTGCAGCCGACAACTGCCGCTGTCTCAGATTGTGTCCCGTGTGATCGTTGCTAGTGCTCACCAGCGTTGTGCGCTCCTGTGTCCGGCTCTGGAGTGTGGTCGTTTGTTGCAGCGGAACATCTGCTGATGTAGTAAGTGGAGCAGGCAGGTAGGTAGACGGCGGGTGCAGCGCAGCGGCTTGTGCGCATGCGCGTAATCGCCGCTCTTGTGTTTGACTTGTACGCCTTTGTCGCCGCGCTTGCATTCCGGCGGGGGAACGCGAGCGGGCACCACAGAGCTCTGTCTGCCGGCCATTGGGGCTAGGTGCTAACTGTCGCAGAATGTGCGTACTTTACATTGGTGCAATTTGAGAAAGACACCGGCCAAGTACTAGACACTCATTTGTGCTTTAGGACACGAGAGGGCAGTGGTTACAATCCGGTAGCTTAGGGTATCCGCAGTACCCGACCCTTAGATCGTTCAGTTTTGCCGTTCGTGGCCGTTTCTACTGACACCCGTGACGAGGTTACATGAGATGCAGAAAGAAACAGATAAAAAAGTACTTCACTTTCTATATATAATCTCTTGACACCTAAGTTCTGTTACATACGTGCCTCTGAGTAAGAGTTGACACCGCTGTCTGGGGGATAACTGGTGCGTGATGTGCGAGAGGCAACGAGTAATGTATTTTTCCAAATTTTTGGAAACAGAAACAAAAAAAAAATTCTGAAAGAATTCTAGCGAAAGTAAAATGAATGTTATGCGTCAAAGCCACCTTAGAAGTCCCCACTGCTATTTGCGGACAAGGAACTGTAGACGTGACAGATGAAAGCTAGCGGTTTAAAGTCGAAAGATCCAATAGATTGACATGTATCTCTACTATCAGGGCGTGCTTCAAAGTAATGCCTCCGAAATTTATTATTCTGTTCTCAATATTGTTTGAGGTAGTACACGCCATTCTTATAACTCGGTCGGCTTTCTCACTTAGCTGGTGCGAGTTGCAATCCTCTGCTGCTAGTAGCGTGTTACATTGCCCTGTGTAGCGTAACTACGTCGGTGCGTGAGAAACGGCGTGGTGTAATCGAGCCTCTACCCGCAGAAGAGTTGGTCCATACACAAATGGTTCAAATGGCTCTGAGCACTATGGGACTTAACATCTGTGGTCATCAGTCCCCTAGAACTTAGATCTACTTAAACCTAACTAACCTAAGGACATCACACACATCCATGCCCGAGGCAGGATTCGAACCTGCGACCGTAGCAGTCGCGCGGTTCCGGACTGCGCGCCTAGAACCGCGGCCGGCAGGTCCATACACGGAGCAGCACACCACGCACGAGCGCTGCGACTTCTGCAGCAGTCTGATGCCCTGGGTTTACCCTCATCGATTATCCTCCTTAATGTCCCAACTTGCACCCATCTGATTTTCATCAGTTTCCAGAACTTAAAGAATTCGAGAACTTCCCTGTGATAGTGATGAAGCAGCGCAAGCTGAGGTGAGGTTGTGGTTTCGTCCACAGTCAAACATTCCACAGTGACGGTGTCAACTAACTGTTATCTTGTTAGGAGAAATGTGTTCGTCGCCTGGGTGACTATCTTGTGAAATAAGTATGTAAATATGAAGAATAAAGATGTAGAATGTAATAACTTTTGTTTTATTTAAAAAGCCGTAAGAGACTTAAAAAGCTGTAAGAGTTTCCACATAAAAAATTTCAGAGTCTTTACTTCTCAGCATGGCCTTGTAATAATAAAACTATGAAACCGTCGTACCTATTTGAACACGCTAATCTCCAAAACTATTACACGAATTTTCGTGGCGTTTTCACAGTTAACTTGAGCGAAGCTTGGGGCTACTTTAGGCTTTTTCATCAAAATCGGATCACGAATATATATATTGTAATTTAAAGTTTTGGGAGTCTGCTCAGCGTAGTAGTTCAGATGTTTGCCTTAGTGACGGCGTAACACACCAAAGAACCGATAGATGGCGCTGTTAGTTTCTTACAACAACAAAGGACCAATAGAAGACTCTATTTGTTTTTTTTTTTTTTTTAATTCATCTCGGTGACTGAGGTATTTTCGGAAGTATAGATCAGTGACAGAATTAAGTGCCACAGTCTTATCTTTACGAATACAAACTAACATTCAATTTACTTTGCTAGAATATACGGATTTACTGATTTCGCTTTTTGTGTTAAAACTTAACGAAATTGCTTTGCTTCTTTTGATAGGTTTATTTATATTTGACTTCTCTGCAAGGAAAGACGAATTTATTTAAAAAATGATCCCAGGAGGGCTCAGTTTTTGCCGATTGCGGTACGGAACCCGGGAAAGCGATGGTATGCGAATGCTCTTCTTTAACTTCCGTTGCCAAGCAGGGGCGTGTAGCTGCTGGATAAGGGAAGACGCGACATGCAGGAAGACCTGCTTAGTATCTGCGCTTGCTGGAGGGACTGCTGGCTGACATCGACGTGAACGTACGTACCGCAATGCACTCAGATATTGGGGCAGATCCGTTATTGTTCGATTATGCGATTGGTAATGAATCCTTGGAATCAGTAAATTCCGGAAACTGTGTATGAATAGGCGTTATCCAACCACTTACAAAGCCCTCGTTATATCGATTCTTGAATATTATTCGTCAATACGGGTCCGTTACCCGTAGGATTAGTTAGAGCGATTGAGAGAATCCAAAGAAGAGCACCACTTTTCGTCGCGGGTTGCTTTAGAATGCAGGAGAGTGTCACGGAGATGCTCAAACCGCACAACGAGTCGGTGCCCACGTCAGACTGTAGGTACCCTGTAAATGGCCGGCTAAGTCGGTTCAGTGCTCGGGGAAGACTGAGCCACCTTGTCAGTAGAACCACGCCCAGCAAAGCACTCTGGCGTCCAAACAAACCTTCGGGTAGAGGAAAGCTTTAGTTCCACACCCCAATAAGACTTCAGTAATATATTGCCTCAGCCTCCGCTGCACATCTTAAGGTAGATAGCGGAGTATTGGTGTACGTGGGAAAGGGGAAAAGGTGTCATGGCTAGAGGGGAAAGGAGTGATAAAAATCGCTGGACCACCTACTGATGGAACTACGGACCTTCGCATTCGTAGTGTGGCAGTTAGGATGGATGGCTATGTAGTGCTGTTGCTCTTTTGGTGTTCCTGATTGACAGATTCCTAGAGTATCAAATATATTCGCAGTTGCGAATATGAACAACCGGCAGCTGTACAATGGAATGACGCCAATGAAAATTGACGCCAGATTAGGATTTCACACTTATCACGGGCGGAAACCCGGGATCGGGTCCCGTTCCGGCAGAAATTTGCATTGGCATCATTCGATTATACAGCTGATGGTTGCGCATAATCGCAACTGCGAATACATTTCGTGTATCAGGCATTGCAGTATCGTTATAACGTGGCTACCTTAGTAGCACGAGTTTTGAGGAGTTCCTTACCTTGGCAAGGTGTTACTGTTTATGGCAGGTACTTTCCGTGTGTACTGAAACATTCGTGACGTCATGGGCCACACTGTCATACATACATGTGCATCGAGCGTTCCCTGTCCACCCCAGCCCCCTGCTTTTTGGCAGACTCGGCGCGTGCCCGTTTAAGCTAATTCATTCCATCCGACGTAGGCTGCCGATGTCGTCGCCGTCGTTATTGTTCGATGACGAAGACGACGAGCGTTAGCCGATTGGCCGCCTCCTCCTTTTTCGCACTCTTTTGTTAGCGGTATGAGAACGGGCACATATCTCTCACTTCTGTGCGCGAGTCCCTATTGTGCAGAGGCGTCGATTTAATATGGAGAGGAACTGGAGTGATGGAGTGGGGTGCGATTAAAATATGCGGCCATTGGTGGTGCATCTCGGCGGGTACCGCGCTGGCTGTAACCAGACCCACCACTACGTATTCACCCGTCTATTTTCTACTGCAGCCGGGTTTCTTTTGTAAACACCAGCCTCCTTAATTAACTACTCACCATTCGAATCCTCGTTTCTCGTCGCGGCACCCAGCGGGAGGAATCAATACCGCCATCGTTGTTTACGCGTGTTGCTTTCCGGCACGAATTACGTGACTAGCGATGAAACGTGGGCCCGCCATGGTAACTTTTTCATTTCAGTCCTCAGTATGAAGTAAGTACTTCGTACGACATTACGGACTCGGAGAACCCGAGGTATTCGCACTATGTTCCTTCTGCATCTACATGTGCACTCCGGAGAGCAATTCAAGTTGTGAGTAAATAATGTATCTGTGGTGAGCGTACTGTAAGACCTTCAGTACACACCCCATCACATTATTTGACTTGTCGCTCTAACGAAGTAGGCGAGTGTCAGCAATATGTCTCGTGGTCTTATCGTGGCGTGTTTATCTTCTGCCGTTAGGTCAGACGATAGAAATGCCACTTGCATGCTTAGAGTAGCAGATTGACGGTGACCAACTTTAAACAGAACTTGATTAATTTTCACACACGTTTATTAAAATAATAACAAGCATAAAAATTACTTAACTTGGTTCTGGATGCTATTTACAATTGACAATCTGAAGTTCCTTTGGTATTGGTACATTAATCTTATTCTCACATATCTCTCTGATACTTGACAAAAGTGTCTATACATTTATCTTCATGGCTATGTACAGGAATATGGTAATCTTATTAGGCGCAGACTGAAACTTGACTATAGACTGGTACAGACAAATGTAGAACTCGTACAGACTGTTGCAGACAAATCAGACTAGTACAGACTGGTGCAGACAAACGCAGACTGACTAATCGGAGGTCTGTACACTTGTTATAATACCTCGCGCGTTCATGTATCACTGCGCGAGTGTGATCCGCGAGGAGAAAAAGTTCTACGTTAGCAGCAATCTCATTGGCTGCGTTACATATTAATACGCGGATCGGCGGAAGCAGAATTTGGTCCGTCTCTAAGGCAGCGCCATCTCGTAGTGCGGAGACGGACGAGCGCTGCGCCTGCGCTGTTGTGCTTAGCGGGGCGCGCTCTAGTGGGAAAGTTGTGTACGCGCTGACTACGCGGAACTATGTACACAACAGTATCTCTATCATAATCCTTCCCTTTTTCGCGGAATGAAATGTGGTAGCAAGTAATATATTGCTTAGGTCTCGTTGAAATGTACGCTTCAGGAATTTTAAACAGGAAATCTCTCCTTGGTGCACAGTACCACCAGCATCCACGTTTGTTTACTAAAAGACCCAGCGAGGAACCGAAGAGATCGAATGGTGGGGTACATACTAAGACGTTAGTCGTTATTGAAAACTGTGTTCGAGCAGTGGTCGGAGAAAGAATCGTTGAGGCGAACCTAGATAACGGTATATAAGAAAGATGGTAGGATTCTGCAGATGAAGAGGGTAGCTGACAAACGAAAGGAATGGAGGACCAGCTTCAAAGATTGATAACCAAAGCAATGATCGTCGTCTTACGCTGTCTTTATTTAACTGTAATTTCATTGTGAACACGTTGTTGTCATTACGAAATGTTAGCACCGCAGACGGCACATCAGCGACACGGAGCGCGGTTAGTGGCAGCGCAGACGACATGGATTCCCTCAGACACAGCTGTTGATGTCAGGTCGTGTTCTGACGTCGCTATGCGGGACCCAGCACAAAATACGTGCTGCGTGCTTCTTAGCTACATTTCTCGACGGAGCTCGACAAGGAAACTTGCTCATAATTACATTGTGAATTTTTCATAGCTGATTACGATGTATGTACATAGAACGTACCATATCATTCGTGGTGATGGTGATGTATCCATTATGTAATACCGCGTTTATTACACTACCTCACTGTTTTAGATATTATTAAGAGAAGCGTCTTAAATAGAACATTCTGGATACGACGGCTTCGTATCGAAATTAGAAATGATTGCTCCAAGCAGGATTCGCCTGACGTGCATTGAGTATGGATCACATGTCGCCCACGGACAAGGTAGACGTCGGGCTACCTCAAAGAATATGTTAGTATAAGCATTGCTCCGTACTGACAATCGCTGGTTTCACCATCTCGGAATGAAATTGAACTTCGACTACGCTGCAGATCAGTCTGTCACCACAACCAAGATTTGAGATTGGAGGAAAGGAAGAAACGAAAGAAAGAAAGCAGGGATGGTTGGCATCCATATCAAACGGCGAACGAAAGTCTTCATTTTCTTTAATCGGCGAAGTATTTTTATCTTAAATTAATTATAATATTTGCTGTCGAAATTGTTGAATACTAAACGTTACGCAGTCGAGTAAATTACTGTAGGATAGCGATTCTTGCTGAAGCCACTAATGTAGCAGTGATTAAATAAAAAAAATGCTTTTAGGATGTGCCCATACAGCCATCTCAATAGAGGAAGATACGACAGCGTGTTTCGACAATTAAGAACCTTCATTAGGGCCAAGACGTACCCTGGTACGAAGTTGTATATGCTTGGACTTGTCATGTGACAGAGCGGTTTTTGCGTCATTTATAATGGTGCGAAGATAAGGACAACACAACACCCACTTCCCGAGTGGAGAAAATCTCCAGGAATCCCTTTGGTTAGCTCACTGCTTCCTGATCCCGTAGCTACCGAGAAGGACGAGCTGAAGTTTCCATAGTGCGTATTGCAATCCACCTTTGTCGGCTAGCATACTGAGACTGTTCTCATTTTCGGGCTGCTAATAGTGATAGTAATGTAATGCTTTGAGTTGTTTTATGTTTTAGGAAACACCAAACGTTAATAATTGTTCGTTATTTCACAAACAGTAGATTGCAACTTGACAACTATATATTTCATCACGGGATGACTACATGATTTTATTTTATTTTATTTTATTGCTGTTTCATCGAGACCTGCTCTCTTGAAATCTTTTTGCGGATCTTTTTAGTATACGAAGTGTTGCTTTATCACAACCCATTGTTGTACAGATTAAGTTATTAATTAGTTTTTAGCGAGACAAAATACTTACTACACGTTAAAGTAAAACTGGTGCAAAGCGACCACATCCGGCCGCGGTGGTCTAGCGGTTCTAGGCGCGCAGTCCGGAACCGCGCGACTGCTACGGTCGCAGGTTCGAATCCTGCCTCGCGCATGGATGTGTGTGATGATGTCCTTAGGTTAGTTAGGTTTAAGTAGTTCTAAGTTCTAGGGGACTGATGACCTCAGAAGTTAAGTCCCATAGTGCTCAGAGCCATTTGAACCAAAGCGACCACAGACGAATCCCATCTATGTGGATGACATTCTTTTCCATTCAGAAACGTTGAATCTTTGGTGTCTTCAGTCTAGCTTCGTTCGTATCAGTTGTCTCCACGGCATTCACCATAAGATTCACGCCTTGACACGTGGCTGATGCCTCGTCGCTCGTCTTTCTTCAGTCACAGTATTGGGATTTGCTGTGTTTAGGCTCTGCTATCGTCGGCTCCTGAGATAGTTTCCTTGCAACGATCTCCACATAAAGAGTGCATTAACACCTTTCCTCCATTAGCCGACCAAATACCTGAGAGGATACGTTCTTTCATCAGTGAGCCTCTGGGACCCGACCGAGCGATGTGGCGAAAGGGGTAGCACACTGGACTGACTCACGTTCGGGAGGACGACGGTTCGAACCCGCGTCTGGCCATTCTGATCTGGGTTTTCCGTGATTTCGTAAATCGCTTCAGGCAAATGCCGGGATGGTTCCTTCCAAAGGGCACGGCTGATTTCCTTCCCTAATCCGAGCTTGTGCTCCGTCTCTAATGACTTCTGTGTCGACGGGACGTTAATACTCTCCTCCTCGAGGACCCGAACTGACAACCTCCTGGCGGAGCCACAATTCTAGCGACCTAGGTACGGATGCTGGCCATCACGACTTATCATTTCAGGTCGCTGTCACCGGAAACCGAGAGAAGGAAAAGGGAGAAGTAGGAGGACGGAACCAGAGCAGATGGTGGCTAATCAGAAGTCTACGACACGAGCAGAGCAGAGAAATTAATCCGGGAGTCGCCCGAGGGCCGATGCAATCATTTGCTCCTGGAGGGAGGGCGGGCCCACATTTTTCACTCCCGGTGAAAAATAGCCGCCTTCGATAATGTTCGATCCCCGGCCGTGCTCGTAGCTGTCCTGCGCATCCATCACTGCGGAGTGCTGTATTCCGGCACTGCGAGCAACGCCACTCCTTCGCGTGAACGGATTTTTGGATATTCTTGGGGCAAATATTAGTCGAGTGTGACGCGCTGTCTTATCTGTATACGGGGCGAGGACAGACTATGATGACAATAACGACAGAGTGCCGTGAAATGATAAATCATCGGACGATACCGAGACTTGCTTCGCACGGTGTGTCTGCGCATACGTTCGATTAGAGCGACGCATTTTTGACTAATACAAAACAGTACGGTGTTATATTCGCCGAATGTTAAATAGAAGCGTGCCCCCGTGGAAGTGTAATATGTCCACTGATGTTCTCAACATACATAATCGATTTATCACATAATGTCAGTACCACTTTCTGATAGTTCGGAGACGTTGTCTAGAGAAGTATCGTCTTTGGACGAAACTAAAGAAATGCGGAAAGACTTGGACAACATTTCCACTGGATGTAAATGTATGGCGGCTACCTCTAAACATGGATAAAGGCAAGACAATGCCTCCAACAGACATTATCAGATTACAATATTAGTGGCGTACATCTGCATTACGTTTCGTCGTTTAAATATTTAGCATAAAACTAAGAAGCGATATGAAATTGGACGAAAAGCGAAGAACAGTATTACAGAATTTGTTGGAAGGGTTGTGAGTACGTGTAGTGCATCTCATCGGTTCTAGAGTACTCCTCCAGCATATTGAGTCCTTATCAAGTAAGCGTGACAACAGACATGTAACGAATTCACAAATACGCAGCTAAGACCATAAGAGGTCCAACAATACGGGGATTGAGAGTCCGCCTTGATGCAAAACACTTTATTTATTTCACAAACTAGTTTCAGCGACAAATGTCGCCACATCAGTGGGTTTCTTTAAATCTAAAACATGCACAAAATAGCATTGTTATACAAACACTGTAACATTTTTGCTATTGTTTTTTGAATATAGTTTTCTGTGGTTACTTTCATACTACCTTATTTATTGTATGTTATAGCATCTTTTTACGAATTGTTGTCGCTGTTTGCGGCATGTTTTCTATGCTTTTTCTGCTGCCGTTTTTCTCGGCAGGCATCATGTCGTCTGCAATTATGTGAGCGGCTGTTAGTAAACAAATACTAAATGGTGAAATTGCGTATGACAGCGTTATTCACTTGGGATTGCGGAAGTGCTGTAGATGCAGTTTTAGTGTGTACTAGGCTTTTACTTACCAGAATGAGATTTTCACTCTGCAGCGGAGTGTGCGCTGATATGAAACTTGCTGGCAGATTAAAACTGTGTGCCGGACCGAGACTCGAACTCGGGACCTTGCCTTTCTCGGGCAAGTGCTCTACCAACTGAGCTACCCAAGCTTGGGTAGCTCAGTTAGTAGAGCACTTGCCCATAAAAGGCAAGGTCCCGAGTTCGAGTCTCGGTCCGGCACACAGTTTTAATCTGCCAGGAAGTTTCAGGCTTTTACTTAGTTTGTCGTTTACTCACGTTCGTTGGACGGCATGCAGCTAGTTTTGTACACAGAAAAGCAAAAATTTGCCACTTTGTTTATGCTCCAAAACATTACGTTATCGTGCTGTCCGCGTGTGTCGAATGTTGCGAGAAGGCTATGGTGAAAGGGAAAAACGTAATAAACGAAAACGCAGCACTTTCAAACAACAGTCTTTACCACTCTTAGAGAACTGACCCAGGACACAGAACAGGTAGTACACACACGCAAAAGAACTACTTCCCGATCACACACAAAGAGATAAATAAGGAATAGAAGTCGTCAGAACTCCCGCTACAGTTTTCATAGCCTTCTTGCAACATGCGATACATTTCTCGCGGCACACGCGAACAGCAAGATGGCGTAATGTTTTGGAGCATAAACAAAGAGCCAAAGTTTTGTTTTTCTGTGTACAAAATTAGCTGCATGCCGTCCAACGGATGTCAGTACACGACAAACTAAGTAACAGCTTAGTACACACCAAAACTGCATCCACAACACTACCGCAAGTATATAACGGTGACATACGTAAGTTCACCTTTTAGTATTTGTTTACTAACAACCGCTCACAAAGTTGCAGATGACATGATGCATGCCAAAAAAAAAAAAAAAAAAACGGCAGCAGAAAAAGCACAGAAAATATGCCGCAAACAGCGACAACAATTCTTCAAAATGTTCAAATGTGTGTGCATTCCTAAAGGACCAAACTGCTTAGGTCATCGGTCCCTAGACTTACACACTACTTACACTAACTTAAACTAACTTATGCTAAGAACACACACACACACACACACACACACACACACACACACACACACATCCCCGAGGGTGGACTCTAACGTCCGTGACATGACGCCTCAAACCGTGTCGCCCCAACAATTCTTACAAAGATGCTATAACGTACAATAAATAAGGTAGTATTGAAAGTATCCAAAGAAAACTATATTCAAAAAACAAACAACAGACATGTAATCATGTGTTACAGTGTTTGTATAACTATGCTATTTTGTGCTTTAGATTTAAAGAACCCACTGATGATGGCGAGATTTGTCGCTGAAACTAGTTTGGGGAATCAATAAGTAAACATATGACAAAAGTGTTTTGCATCAAGGCAGACTCACAATTCCCATGCGTTTTTCTATGCAAACACGGACCAAATGGAAGAGTTCCAAGAGTGTTATGATAAGAGGTCCATATTGTCCATCCGAAACTGTCGCAGAGATGGTCAGTAGTTCGAGGAGAACTGTGTGATCATTCTACTGCCACCATGGATGACGAGAACAAGGTGAGAGATGAGGGTGCTCATAGACAATGTTTTTCTTTTTCCTCCACTCAGTACTCGAATGGAAGAGGACAGGTAGTTGGTGATATACCCTCTGGTACACACTGTACGCTGGCTTGCGGACTGGAAGTTTACGTGTATACTATCTGTAAGCAGACCAAGACGGCCGGTTCGTGTCCTTCACTCGCGATTAGATGGCTAATAATGTGATACAAAACCTCTGTTGATAGTACTCAGCATGAACAAACTGCACGAAACGAGATGGTCGTAGAGGCAGTGTGAGTGACGAAAACAAACGCCGGCTTACTTTGTTCTGAGGCGGCCGAGTTGCAGGGAGCCGCTCCTGGAATGCTGTAGCTCCTGGCTGGCAGTCAACTGTTGCTGACTGACTATAACATCTCGAAGGTACTCGTAACCTCTCCTAAGTCTGTAGGTACTGATTGTCGTTAGCTCTTTTACTGAATGTTTATGAAAACCCACGGACTCTGTGATCTAGAGGGGGCAGGATTTCGAATGGCTGCTGCCGCTGATGAAGATCAGTAGAGACAAATTCTAGAACGTAGTGCGAGCTGTTAAAGTATTACAAAGTTTGTGTCTTCAGCGTAATGTTGTGTGCGAGGTGTAAACACGAGTGCAGTCAGTGTGGCTTTAAAATTAGTATCTCGAGTCTATGTACTAGCCAGATATGTCAGCCACTGGTCAGAATATTTGTGTAATAGCACCGCCACTTCTGTGTGAGGACCTACCTGCTCCTCCTCTACATTTTGCTGCGAAGGAGACTTTTCACAGCGCAAGCACAATTTTCGAGATCGATAAACAGTCTCATACTAATATGGCTCTGAGCACTATGGAACTTAACATCTGAGGTGATCAGTCCCCTAGAACTTAGAACTAATTAAACCTAACTAACCTAAGGACATCATACACGCCCATCCTAGGCGGGATTCGAATCTGCGACCGTAGCGGTCGCGCGGTTCCAGACTGAACCGCCTAGAACCGCTCGGCCACTCCGGGCGGCATACTAATATGCCACAACAAATGGTTCCGCATTAAAGCGAGCATTCTCTCTTCTTCTTAGTGAAAGTACAGTAGTTGCATGACTTGTACTTGTCAATTGACGAATCGCTTAAAATGTACTGCATTATCGCCGATGGAAACTTGTGTAACCGACATGTTGCCTTCTGACACGGAACAATGAAGATGTGGGAATTGGAGCATAGCAAAAAAAAAAAAAAGTCGTTTTGTCATCAACCTGGAAGTTTGGTTCACCACTGCAGTACTCACTAGACACAGTAATATTGGAAGTGGTACAGCCTTCCTTCGACTTTCGAGCTAAGCTGCATGAGAACCTAGAGTTTGACGTGTATAGCCACTGAACTACCGAGCCGCAATTTGAGAATTACAGTAGGGATAAACTGAATGCCCATAATAAAGTAAAAACGTAAAAAAAGCTCCGTGTTCATACAACAGAAACATTCGCAGTTATAAGAATAGCCCTCTCAGCAGTAATTCAATTGTACAGCTCGTTAACATAAATAAAACATATTGTATTTTCTTTATTTAGCTAGAATCTTAAAGCCTTTTTTCTTGGTAATTGTTTTTAAAATGTATCTTTATCCACACAAGACCAAAGAAGTATGACATTAGGAAATGCAGGAGTCTGTCTGAGTGAATGCTACTCGAGTGTGAGGGAGGGTGAGTGAGCAGACAGCACACAGGGAAACTGCAATAACAAATGGTTCAAATGGCTCTGAGCACTATGGGACTTAAAATCTGTGGTCATCAGTCCCCTAGAACTTAGAACTACTTAAACCTAACTAACCTAAGGACATCACACACATCCATGCCCGAGGCAGGATTCGAACCTGCGACCGTAGCGGTCACGCGGTTCCAGATTGAAGCGCCTAGAACCGCACGGCCACACCGGCCGGCAACTGCAATAACATATTGTCGACTTCTACGTAATTAAGTCAAACTGTGTTTGCTCCATGTGTATATGAATTATCATCACAGAGAGCCATTGCCATCTACCATGACATCTGTTATATTTTAATACATCCGTTGTATGCATCAAGATGAACATAACTTTTCATAAAATGATTGAGAGAACCAAAAGGCAGATAACAATACAGAGAAAATCCATATTTGAACATTGCTCGAGTTGTATGTCCTGTCTGTAGTGACTCTTATAAACGTGCTAACAACTTTAAAACTAGGTTAATCTGGAACGGTAAGCAGAGGTAGATTGAAGGTAACACGTTTACACATTGACGTGGCATTTCCCGAGTTTTACGTCGTCATGTTGCGCCAAAAACGACGTGATTTTGACAGACCTTTTTATGTGTCAGAGCAGCTAAGCATGGTATTGTCTTAGGACGCAAATTACAGTACATTAACTACCAGATACGGCAGTTTAGCTTTGAAACGATGGAATACAACACGGCGTTGAAGGAAGTTTTGCGTTTGTCAACTAATGCTAGCAACCAAAGACAGAGAATATGCGTTCGAGTATCGTAAAGAGAGAAAAGGTGTCGTGACACATGCTCAATAGAACGAATTTTCAAACGCTCGTGATCAGTCATGACACCTTTACTCGAACGAAACTAGTTGTCACCAAATCATCGAAGAAGATGCGTGAAGTACTACTACAGAACTGGACCCGCTCGTTGTTCAGCTGTGGAGACAATGACGGACAAAGTGACATTCTAAAGCTCTTTGTAGGTAGAAACGGTGATCGAAGAATGAGACCATCCAGAGAAGTTACCAGATTTTCTTGGCATAAAAAAAGTCATGTGCGTATCATTTGAAATATTCTGCAGTGATATTATCACTGTTTCTTTTTTTCAGTAGTGCATTGCCCTTAATCCAAAACTCGTTTTAATTCATCCTAGTAGATGCATTCGGAGACAATACAAAAAATTTCAGTAGAACAACAAAACGTGGTCGTGGAGAGCACAGACTACGAGGAATCCAACTGTGTTTTACGCTCGCGCATTACGAAATTAGTCGACCTCAAATGTGCGAACTCCGGCAAATGTTGTGGCGTAGCCGAGGGAAAGAAACTCTGCTGCCGTTGCCGGAGAGTAAACAGACAGCCGTCTCGCACAAAGCAGCACCGCAGGCTGAATGAAAGATCAAGCGCCGCCTTTGTTCAAGAAAACAATCAGGAACCATTTCCCCAGACAGACAATTCTCAGCGGCTCCAGATGAAATGAACGTCCGACTTCTGCTTGTGCGCTGGCCAGCTTGTCGAAAGCTAGTCTCAGATCGGATATCCCTGCTGCGAGCAGCACGTACGTGGTGAAATGTGTACACACGCACACGCACGCACGCACGCAGATATTACGTATCGCTCTTTAATATCTTCGATATGAATAGAAAAAGAAACACGCTGCAATACACCGCCGAATACTACAAAAGGAAAATATAGTGCATTCATTGAGCCAACGGGAAGCTGCCTGCGGTAGGTGTGGACAGCGACATGGTAGAACAACGGATTTTCTTGCATCGATCGCGGCTAATGAGATACCGTCGCATTAAACAGCATTATCTGATGAACGGGCTCCCTGCGATGGGGCATTCTCTAGCGTACTAAATAAACGCAGACGCTAAAGAAAAGAAGCAGCTGGTCGATTTTGACTTGGGGCGCTCTTCCCTGGCAGGATGTCTTCCTCCCACTGCCGTATTACCTCCGCGTTTCTATTTTATTTACTTCTTAATCCGATCCTTCTTCTTTACCAGGTATCCCATTTGTAAAGTGACAAGTGTAAGATTGTTAACAAGAACCATGCATAATTGCAGGCCAAAAGCTGGTAGAGAATTACTGAACGCGATCACAGACGATCTTGGAGTAAGGATTTTCGTCACTCCAGGCAGTCGAAAACAACGTCGTTTCCGAAAGGTCTTATATCGCACTTGTGAACAATAAAAACTGTAGATAATTCTTCACTGCAGTGCTGCCCTGAGTAATCTATTTACAGAACTGAACTACGCGTGTCCGCAGCTCGTGGTCGTGCGGTAGCGTTCTCGCTTCCCACGCCCGGGTTCCTGGCTTCGATTCCCGGCGAGGTCCAGGGATTTTCTCTGAGTCGTGATGACTGAGTGTTGTGTGATGTCCTTAGTTAGGTTTAAGTAGTTCTAAGTTTTAGGGGACTGATGACCATAGATGTTAAGTCCCATAGTGCTCAGAGCCATTTGAACCATTTTTGAACTACGCGTTCAAAGTCCTTTAGCACCATAGCTGCACACATTGGTAGTGATGGAGGTGTAATTGCTACCCCGGCAGTTTTCGCAACGCTTTACTCTTAAGAGTTGCATGAGCAAGTTGACAGATTCTTATTTATGAATTTTCTTCCACTTGATCCATCACCATCTTCTTGAACTGTATTTTGCAGAACCTCGGCGAGCTGGATGTCACTCGAAACAGCCAGTTTCTGTTCACCGGGTCTAATTTCGTGCCAAAGCGTCCTCAAAAAGAAGGCAGAGTTTGAATCACGTATTATATTTTTGTTCGTCGATTGACCACGTTGTTGTGTATCATTCCGGTTTCCATAAACATTCCGACTGTTGCTTCATTCTGAATTTGTTGCTTTCCTTCATAGTCTGCCTAACCACGGAGCAGTTTACTTTTGCGCGGCGTGTGCTGATAATAAAAACGTTATATGAGAACGGACAAAGTTACACAGCAGCTCAGAGACATCTTCGCAGACGTGTAAAGTTTAATGAAACAGGTCCAACAGTGAACACTGCGTTCTTGGCGCCGTTGTATGGAAAACATTAAACTGGTGTTAGTGTGGCTGTTAGTCGGTTCTCCGCCATGATATCCCTTGCCATCCTTACAAAATTCAGTTAAAGCAGCAGCTAAAAGATGCCGATCACGAGAAAAGGAAACATTTTGTTCACTAATTTCTGACAGTGTAGGGAAGCAGCCTACTCACGCTTATAAAATTCTCATCAGTCTTTCCGCAGTGTTTTGTATGTCATAAAGTATTTAATTCCGCGAAGAGGTACAATATACAGAATTAAATACAGTCAGGTAGAAGGCGTTGCACGCAGAGAACTGGTAGCCAGGCTTAAGAACGACATACCAGTAGACGTATGTTTAAAAACGGATTCGTAATACGGAGGGTATCAAAACATGCAATATAGTTTGTGTTCTGTAATGCACCAAGAGGCACTGTGTGCTGAAACAGTAGAGCTAGGTGGCGTAATGAAAGATGTCGTGAACTGTGTGAATTTTGTGCGTCGTCAAAGGATTCCTGAAAGATGTGAAAGCGGAGTATGGGGATATATCTAACCACAGTACAGTTCGTTGGCTGAGTCGAGGAAAAGTTCTTGATGTTTTCTTTGCCATTAGTGAGGAAATACCCATTTTCTCGAAATGAAAGGGGAAGAAATGCGTTATCTGAAAGATATAAAATGGTTATCAGACCTGGCGTTCCTAGCTGACATAACTATGCATCTGAATAATTTAAATCTGTCATTGCAGGGCAAAGGGCAGCTAATCGTTGACATGCACGACCAGATCAAAGTGTTCATGGAAAAGTTAGGTTTGTTTGAGAGACAGATGAGTAATGGACATCTAACGTTCTTCAATCATCTTGCTTCTTTAAAACTACCTGAAGGCACTACTTTCGGCGATTACCAAGCAAACTTAAAGCAGCTCATCACGTCGTTTGAAACACGATTCCGAGACCTCACTAGTTTGGAAATGGAACTTACGGTGTTCAGCACTCCTTTTTCAATTTCCACCGATGACTTGTCATCGTCACTTCAATTGGAGATTATTGATTTGCAAAATTCAACTTTGTTGAAAGAGAGGTACTACAACACGTTGTATTTGTCACGATGGTAGTGTTCATTACAGAAAAAACATTTCCCAAACTTCACAACAATGCCGCTCAGATCATGTGCATGTTTGGATCTACGTTTTGATGTGAGCAGCTTTTCTGAGCAATGAAAACAGTTATAAAGTAAGGAACGATCGCTTCTTCAGGATGCAACAATGAAGGCCATCCTCCGCATTAACGCTGCGAACACTTTGATGCCTGATATTTCCGATCTTGCAATGAAAAGAAAATTTCAAACTACAGAGGCCCAATAAATTTAGTATGCAATTTCTTGTAAAACATTTGTTTCTTATTTATTTCCTGAAGATCGTATTTCCTGGTGTAGCACGTCACCACGTCTTAGCAGCTAAGAGTGTGAGGTTGTAGATCTTGTAAGACGCAGCTGGCACATCAAAACCGTTGCCTTGCCGCCTGCCTCAGCCTGCCTCAGCCAGCCGTGCCACGTGTCGGCGTGCCGGCCCACTTGACTGGTCGTAGTGAGCGAAGCGGCTCCCTGGAGCAGGGAAGTTATTCCCTGATGTCTTAACACATATCCTATTGTGGGGCGGCGGGTGGAATTTTATGTTTTATATAAAATGTTTTGTAATGTAGAAAAGATGCATTTCTACCATATGTGGGGCGGCGGATAGAATTATTGTTATTTAAATGTTCCTATTATTTATTTATTTAATGCTGTCTTTTGCCGTTCTCAACACTGGCTCTCTAACTACAATATTAGCAACCAAAAAGTGATTACCAAAACGTGAAGCCTATAATTATAATTCCTAGTGCCCACTTCATCTGCGAAACACACTTACAGCTACAGCTTATAGCTCTGAGAAATTAGGAGATTGTCTGGGATTCATAATCAAAAACGATTTTGAAACAAATGTTCATTATATTCTGAAAGTCACAGACCAAAAAGAATCCACTCAATCCAACTAACAGAGCAGTTCAGAGTCTAATGTGCTGATGCAACTATAACTGTCCAAATTAAATGTTTAACTGAATCCTCGCCATAATTTGATGATAATGCTCATCAAACTCCACGCTAAATAATGGAAGAATGTCTGTCCCGCGGTTGCATGTGAAAATACGACATACGCAAACTGAAGATAGATCATTAATGTCATCCCAGAATTAACACTTCACTCGAAAACGATTTCATCGTTACGCGTATCCCGAGTAACTTATTACGGCATCCTGTTTATATCAATGATACCCACGCGACGCGACTCCCGGCACAGGTGGCGTGCTATTCATCGTCTGGAGAGAACTGGGGCCTTACTCACTCGCGCAGCGTTCTTATATATAAAGCCGCGGTGCGGACGGCTAAGGGAACGCCTGATCAAATCGGCTCTCCTGACTAGCCGCTGGACTAGCAATGCACCACTTTCAGTTATGGAGTAAACCATTGCTTCCTTTGCTGATGGCCGATGAAGCTCTCAATTTAAATGTGCATTCAGCACACAGGTAAGTAATCATAATAAAAGTCTGACGTGGCTAAGTTAAATATTTTAGGCGAGAGAATTAATTTAATTACACCACACGCAGTAGACGAGCTCTGAACTTGCTCTTTGGAGATACGCAATCGCTATAGTTTTATAGTTATTCAGATGAAACTTCTCACATCTTTATGATTATAGCGAATCTCCCTTCCACTTATTTTTAAACATCCTAGCCTTATTTATTCACCTACTTAATCAATCTTGCTTCCTTAATTTCTAAGACAAAAACCAGAAAATCATGAATTTCAACAAAAATTTTAATTTGTGAGATCCAAAATACTATTTCTACTAAATTATTACGAAAAAGGAATCCAAATATAAATTTTTAAGTCTCTAGCTCTTTTCTGTTGCGCCAATGATTTTTACAGAAAAACGCCCAAATTTCGAAAAAGGTTAAAATTATTGAACTGACATTTAACACATATTGATTTAGTATTACTCCTGACATGCTAGAACCGTTTCAGATTATTATCTTGATTTTTAAAGTATTGCGCAACATTTATGACGTCAGAGCTAGTTACAGCGGACTAGGCTGGCACACAATGGAAAGACTGATGAGAATTTTATAAGGCGTGAGTAGGCTGCTTCCCTACACTATCATCTTGTCACTTCTTCTCGTCTCTAATGTACTCAAGAGTAGTCTCACCCTTAAGTAGAAACGATTTACTTATCATGTCACAGTTCCGGTTCCAGAAGGGTGGCTCGACTGAGATCGCGTTTTATAGATAAACTCATCAAACAGTACAGGCCTGAAATAACAAAATATTGCCAGGTGGCATTTTTTTGTGATCTTTCCAAGGTGTTTCATTGTGCATATCATGTTACGATCTTGGAAAAAGTCAAGTTTTATGGAATCGATGGCTTTACACACAACTGGTTTGAATCATACTTAATAAACAGATGCAAAAAGTTGTGTTGAACCAATCAGTGTTGGAAGGGTAAAAAAAATTGCGACTGGAGAGAACTCACAAAAGGAAACGCAAAGGTTCAATTTTGGGTCCACTCCTATTATTTATATATGTGAATGACCTTTAACTTGTCATTCAATAAGCGGAACTGATACTTTCTGCAGATGGTGCTGGTGATACAATAATCCCATTAGAGAGGAGAGAGGAGTTGGTTAAAATTGTTTTTCAAAGAACTATTGAGTGGTTCTTTGAAAATAGTCTTCCTAAATTTTGAGAAAAACACGCTATGTTCAGTTCTGTTCAATAAACAGTAATGCCAACAATTTACGTAGCACAGGAGTTGGTAAATAGGACAAGTTACTTCAAAATTTTGGGTGTACGTATTTATAAAGACTGGAACGAAGAAGCGTATTACTGAGCTTCTCAGACCAATAAGTTTAGCTACTTTTGCTTTACATATAACTGCTTGTCTTGGAAAAAACGAATATTTTGTATATTTCCACTCCATGTCTTATGGAACAATTTTCTGGGATTAATCACCACTTAGAAGGAAAGTGCTGGTTCCGCAAAAGTGAGCGCTAGTGACACTGTGCGGTGTTCAGCCGCGGTCGTCACGTGGGTACCTCTTCGAGGAGCAAGACCTTTTAACTGCACCGTCACAGTAAATATACCAGGTGATCAAAAAGTCAGTATAAATTTGAAAACTGAAAAAATCACCGAATAATGTAGACAGACAGGTACAAATTGACACACATGCTTGGAATGACACGGGGTTTTATTAGTACAAAAAAAAAAAAAATGCAAATGTTCAAATAATGTCCGACAGATGGCGCTTCATCTGATCAGAATAGCAATAATTAGCATAACAAAGTAAGACAAAGCAAAGATGATTTTCTTTACAGGAAATGCTCAATATGTCCACCATCGTTCCTCAACAATAGCTGTAGTCCAGGAATAGTGTTTGAACAGCACTGTAAAGCATGTCCGGAGTTATAGTGAGACATTGGCGTCGGATGTTGTCTTTCAGCATCCCTAGAGATGTCGGTCGATCACGATACACTTGCGACGTCAGGTAACCCCAAAGCCAATAATCGCACGGACTGAGGTCTGGGGACCTGGGAGGCCAAGGACGACGAAAGTGGCGGCTGAGCACACAATCATCACCAAACGACGCGCGCAAGAGATCTTTCACGCGTCTAGCAATATGGGGTGGTTCTAATAAAACCCCATGTCATTCCAAGCATTTGTGTCAATTTTTACCTCTCTATCTACATTATTCCGTGGTTTATTAAGTTTTCAAATGTATACTGACTTTTTGATCAACCGGTATATCCACTAACGAAATTAGTCATAAATAATCCACCAGAGTTTGAGAAGAACAGTGATGTCCGTACCCACAACACTGGCGGAAAAAATTACGTTACTTATCCATTATTAAAGGTGTCAGTGACTCAGAAAGGAGTTCAATATGCCGTAACAAAAAGTTTTGATAATTTGCCACATAACATAAAATGTCTGACAGGTATCAAAACAAGTTTTAAATGTAATCTGAAATCATTTCTGCAGAACATCTTCTATTCCATGGGCGAATTTCTATGTAAAAACCGGTTGCTTGAAAAAACTTGTGTTTATGTGTGGTTGCATGAGTAGTACTAAAGAATGTGTTCATTAATGTTAACACTAATATCCTGTAAACTGTCTCTTTCCACATCATTTCGATAAAAGAATCGTTCAAATGATTTGTGCAACATGTAAGTAAGTAAAACAACTATGTACCTTTCTTCGCTGATTCTGCGAAGAACGTAGACATTTGTTACCTTATTCGTCCACCTAATTTTAAATATTCTTACGGAGCCCCACATCGTCAAACGCTTCGATGCCGTTCTTTCCCCCGCATTCGTGCCGTCTACGATTCACTACAACCGTGAAAAAGTGAGATTTGTGCACCAAAGAGGATGCTTACAAACTTATGTTCGAGCACTTCTCGAGTATTTGTCGTCGGTGTGGGACAGTTACCGTGTTGTATTAACAGATTCATAGAAGAGCTTCGCGAGAGTCTTTACTTTGCGTGCGTCTCTCCCAGAAACGCTCAAAGAACTGCAGTGACAAGCGTTACATGGAAGGCGTTGTGCATCGCGACTCAGACTTCCAAGGGCTATCGTTCCTAAATGAGTCGGCAACATGTTACGTCCGCCAGTAACCACGACGCTGAAATTAGATAAATTCTGTCGCTTACCGAAGTCTACTCACAGTTTTTCTTCCCACACACGAGTCTTGCGAAGTACACATGTAGGGGTCGAAAACAAACCGGGCCCGAATCGTGTATTCCGCATTTCCGGACTCCACATTTGTGGATCCAGTGTTATTTGCTGCAACAGCACATACAGCATTGGCACGAGCTCGCCGGATGTTTGGTAGGGAGAGGGCATTCGGCAAAGGAAATCTCCTGGCTTCCAACATCTCTCCCTCCCCATGCGCGGCAGGTTTACGCATATAATCCCCTCTGATTGCTGCCGTCCCGAGGGTGATATCCTGGGAAAGGCGCGGCACTTCTTTTACATCCTGATGTGCTGACTTCAGCAACAACCATTTTACCGTCTTCTGCAAATAGCAGTTCTTCCTTTAATTAACCAGGATGACGTATTTCGTGTCATATTTGTAAACATTTTCCGTTAGGTGTGCGATTTTTATTAGATAAACTGAATGTGTTGAATTTAACGGTCACGATAATTTGGTATCGTTTCGCACTCCTCCTAAATTGATAGAACAGCGGACATACCTGGCACATCGTAGAGACAAACATTTTTCTGAGTATATTAAAAAAAAGTACAGTACTGAACATGCGTGAAACTAATTAGACCAATATTTAAAAGTAACAGTAGCCATTATGTGCGGATCTATATTTCAAGGGTTTTAGGATTTAAAAAAGTCACTGCTAGTAGCGAGTTATCGCTGAAACTAAATTGGGCGAATTATCGCTCAAACTAAAATGGGGATGATGAAGTGTTTGCAAGTGGGCGAACCCACATATCTGATATTGTCATCTGGATAATTATACTGAGTGAGTTGTAGTAAATCTGACCTACGTAAAAGCGGGATAAATGTAATTTCCATATCATATTGTCTGCTGTCCCTAGGAAACATCGGAGAAATACCCTCGCCATTCCAAAAAGCTTCGAGACTGGATTAATAAAAAGTATCGTAAAGTTAATGGTTCAAATGGCTCTGAGCACTATGGGACTTAACATCTGAGGTCATCAGTCCCTTAGAACTTAAAACTACTTAAACCTAACTAACCTAAGGACATCACACACATCCATGCCCGATGCAGGATTCGAACCTGCGACCGTAGCAGTCGCGCGGTTCCGGACTGAAGCGCCTAGAACCGCTTGGCCACCGAGGCCGGCTCGTAAAGTTAAGACGGTGGTTTTAACACTTAAGGTGTTCTACACGGTCTCCCACCACCTGAGTACAAATCACAGACCGTTTATACAACCGTGCGAAACAGTCAGAAAAGTCCTTTTTTGGGACGTTGTTAAACTTGCGCGTCGCATTAGCTCGAATGCTGGTTATATCCTCAAAGTGTCGACCGATAATATGAATTTCTGCACTTTGAGCTTCCGCTATTCGTTCACTTTGATCACAGCGAGTCTTGTCACCCGTGATGCTTTTTTCCAGTAAAGAATTCTTCGCGTTTACACTTCAACAAGTCGCGACATGTGTGTACGCTTCGGGAGTCAAGGTGTGCGGGACAGACTTAGCACACTCTTTTATCTCCTTCAAACTATTCTAGACAATGTCTGGAACATTCAGTTTAGAAATGTTGTTCCATTGCGATTTGTGACTACAACATTGTCGCACTACGGCCGCAGTACTGTACCTATCGCTGCCTGCTCGACTGGTTTTATGCACATCCGTTGGTTACAGATATTAATTCAAATCACCGTCGTAGTCACGGCGATGACGTGGCGTACGTGCCAATAAGATCAGTGCCGGGACTTTTTCGACAGTCAGTATGAAACATACACTGTCAGCGTAACCCTAAGCATATTCTCCTACGGAACTTAGGTTAGAGGAGACTGCCAGTCACTTGACAATGCAGGACCTCTGTAACTGCTCGATAGAAATGAGAACGGTTTTTAGCCTATGTAGCACTTAGCTCCGTGACTGAGGTGATTTGCTTTGACGCCAGAAACGCCGCATTCGTGCTTCGTGTGCCTTAACAGGTTCTCTGGAATCAACGCGCTTTTTGTCGGAACGGGAAGAAAAAAAGGAGGGAACGGAGGAGAAAATTTCGAGTCAAGCATCTGGTGGCCGACGTGTTGCGCGCGCGTGTACACACACACACACACACACACACACACACCATCCATCCCGCTTCCGAGAAGACCTCTGTTTGCCTCGCGCCAAAGGACACCTGCTTATCGCCGAATAAGATTTGACGCGGACAAACATCGGAAATGCTACACAAGTTTTCTTCTCTCTGCCAGCAGCCTTCTTTGTTGACAAACGGCTTATGCTGAAGCGCAATTTGTATGCACATCCCTGAGCTGTCGATGGCAAACATCTATGGATGTGCCCTTTGTGTCTCAGCATATTGTACTACATATCTGAGGCAGGAGGAAAAGTGCGACAGCCATCAACCCCGGAATCCAGTTGCAGTTGCCACTCTGTTGCTTCACAATCGCTCATCCGATCAGTTATCAGGAAGAAATTGCCGGAACCACTAGGACTCTTTAAAGGAAATTCAGTCTCACGAAAAGAAATTATGCACCGTGTCTTTTATTTAGCGCCCGCAATTTCCGAGCGAGTGAAATAAATTACCTTTTTCTTGTGTAAGATCCCGCTCTCTCTCTCTCATTTTGCAACTCCCAACCGTATCTTGGTATTTTAAGTACATATACTAAGGAGTGAAACACATCTGATGTGTATTGTGCGCATGAAACCTTGTACTTGCCTTAAAAATTTCAGACAACTCAAGTCCATATTCCATTCAATACCAGTGCAGTAATGTGTGTGGTTTTTGTGCCGAGTGTACGTTACTTTTACAGTGCGTCTATCTTTTCTCGATCCAGGCAATCAGGGGGTAAAACAAGCTCACACTCCGCCTCACAGCTGGGAGCAGGGAGTGATAATTTCCACCATTCTCATACAGTGCTGTCACCAAGCGAGTTGGTCTTGCACCTCGTACCTATCATTTGCAATGGTAGAAATGACACACGGAAGTAATAAACTTGCATGAATGTGCAGTACAGATATATTCATGTTCAAATCTGGTGCTTGTTTGTAGTACTGAATATGAAATTAAATTAAGTCTACTGTAAGACATTCACTGCTAGCTTGCAAAGATTGGTACTAGCTGGAATGGGCAAGAAATTTCCTGATGAGAACTATAGTGGCTGTGAGTCAAGAAAAGACAGACAGTAAAAAATATCGCTTTCGATTTTAGATGTCGGTGATGTATACCTGTATTATTATGAAAAAATATTTTTTGCCCGTCCCTAAGGCTTACTTACAGTTCTTTTAACCTTTTCCACCCTGAGAGAATTTTTTTAAACCTTTATCTGAAATGTACCAATTTCCATGCATAGCGACCTGTGCAAAGAGATAATAATACTAAAAAAATTCTCGTTTTGATAGTTCATTGAAAAAGTCACTACTATGATCATGCTGCTCAAAATAAAAATATCTATAAAATCCGGCTGGCACTACATGCATTTGTTTAGATACCTTATATACATTAAGTGAAAGATTCCCAGTGTAAACTAATCCATGAACTGCCTTAAACTAATGAAATGTTGGAAAGTGTATATATTCCAGCCACGCATGCCTCTGTCTTCTCATTGACATTCGAAATGGTCTGTTTCACTCTGGTGGTTAGAATATGGAACAAAACTGTTGCCGAACGGAAGCTGGGAGCTCGCACAATCGTTGCAGTCCAGAGCGACACAGAGAAGTGATGTAGTTGAGCCGCGGCAAATTGAAAAGCGAACTCACACGATCATATGGGACAGGATGGAAAGTGTTAATGTATTACCTTCAAATAACTGTGGTGATGGGAACTCATTTGAGGTCTGAGTTTATCTCGGCACGACTGATTGGTAGTGTGCTTCCTGGTGTGTTCCCTACAGTCCGGAACCGCGCGACTGCTACGGTCGCAGGTTCGAATCCTGCCTCGGGCATGGATGTGTGTGATGTCATTAGGTTGGTTAGGTTTAAGTAGTTCTAAGTTCTAGGGGACTGATGACCTCAGAAGTTAAGTCCCATAGTGCTCAGAGCCATTTGAACCATTTGAACCTGGTGTTTTCCAAGTTGTCGGAGTGCAGGCAGTGTGTACACGTATCAGGAAAACTCGCATCACCTGAAGAACACGGCCGGGTCGGTCGTCGAAATATTGTGCATAAAATGGCAACAACAACTCCGAAGAACACCTCGAAGCACATTATTAACTAAGCATTTGTTTTTCCGTGTTTCACTTGTAATTCTGAAGATAGCCAAATCGATCATAGCAATAAACTGCGTGACCTAGACTGCCCTAAGAAAAGATTATCACCAGCTCCTTTAGGGTTTCACTATATTTTGGGACCGTCGTGAACAATTTGTACTAGTTACGCCGGGAAACATCCGATTCTTACAGCGTTAATGCTCTTACGTCATACAAGGATACGGATCCTGCACCAGTTTTCCCGTAATATATCGAATAATAAATTTTTGTAGCTATATCGTATGTTTGATAGTACGTCTTCTCTGCAAAACTGATATGCCTAGAATTTGTCGTATACAGTATGCAGTAATAATTGTTTAAGTACTTTCGTCCAGTATGACTGGATATGAATTAAGTTTAGTAATAGGGGTAGTTTCCATTGTAAACAGGAAAGTGATGGAGCATCTGGCACTCAACACAATTACGTGTTTTCGCCTGATAACAAATGTTGCAATGGCCTGTTAAGTTTGTGTGGCGGATACGGGTGTCACAGACCTGCAGGTCGTTGCGAAACTTGTGCTTCAGCAGTGCTGAGTTATAAGGGACTTTCCTCCACTGGAAGCGAAAGTACATCTTCCTCCTCTCGGGCAAATCTCGCGTGTTGGCTCAAACGGCAGGATTTTGCTGTTAAGTTGGAACGACAAGTTGCTATCGGGAAGATTTAGATAACGATGTTCCGAAACAAAAAGACTATTTCACGGCCGACGAAGCGTGCCCGGTAAGTAAACGAGTGGACGCTCATCTCTCATTGTCCGGTGACGACAATAGACATCGAGAAAAAGTGAGGACGGCCAGGGGCCGCGCTCAGCTCTTCACAAGAAACAAACACCGGCCGTCGTGTTTTATTGTTAGCTTTGCCCTCAGGAATTCCGGCGCTCGACGCGTTAAGGCCGCTGTGCGTCGTAAATGTGGGAGGTGTGCTAGCAATGTAAAAACGTAAAACCATCTTAAGATGACGTACATTTGCCAGTGAACAAACATTTTAAAATTAGAAACATTTCCTTCCGGCTTTTTGAACACCTAACCCACTGCGCTCGTATTCTGGAAGAGTGGGGTTCAAAAGCTCCCCATCTATATCTAGAGCTACATCTGTATCTACGTGACTACTTTGCAATTCATACGTAAGTGCCTGACTGTGCCGGTTTCCTGTTGTTTCAAATTCAAATGGCTCTGAGCACTATGGGACTTAACAGCTATGGTCATCAGTCCTCTAGGACTTAGAACTACTTAAACCTAACTAACCTAAGCACATCGCACAACACCCAGTCATCACGAGGCAGAGAAAATCCCTGACCCCGCCGGGAAGCGGGAAGCGAGAACGCTACCGCACGACCACGGGCTGCGGACTTCTGTTGTTTCCCTAAATATTTCGAATGGTGCAATGATTCGTTAACGTGTTAAAGACAAACCTTTCTTTGAACGGAACGTTAAACAAGGACACCTTTCCATCCTTCACACCTAATGTGATATAATAACACTGTATTACAAGGCAGCTCATTCCAAGTTTTGTTTGTCTTTTCACATCGGTATTGTAACACTAATCTCTCACTCTAAAACAGCGGTCGTCAAACTGTGGCCGGAATCAGTTATTCGTGCGGCCCGCGGTTCTCAGCCGAATCCAAAATGTTTAACTGTCGTTCGCAAATTCTTAAAAAAATGCAGTAATAATTTGAGATGAGCTAAATTTTAACTGACATTGGTAGATGCGGCCATGACGTAATTAGAGTTTACCGATTATCTCAGAGGCAGATGGGTAAGTAGCGCAGTCACTGCCAAGTTAGAGTATGTGAGAGGGGGAATGTTTCGTTGTTTGTCTTTCAGTGCTGGCAACTCATAGGTGTGGGGGACTCTTACCGACGAGCTGCTGTGGTATAAATTTTGACCCGAAAGTAACTTCGATTCGTGAACACGCATTACAGAGACGGCCGTCTTCAAGCAAAATTAAGCTAAACTCCGTCCAAATAGGCCGTGAAGGCCCAACGGTACCAACCGAGCGCCGTGTCATCCTCAGCCCAGAAACGTCACTCGATGCGGATATGGAGGGGCATGTTGTGAGCACACCGCTCTCCCGGCCGTATGTCAGTTTACGAGACCGATATTTGCAGCAACGAGTCTAAAATGTAATTAACTGATTCGTAATACAAAGCAATGAGCAAAAGAATGACATTCAGAACATTTGGTAAACATTTAGAATCATGTCTAATATTGCGTAAAACATTTACATGTAAGTACAGTTACTGTTATTAGTCATTTAATTATCCGCTCAGAAAGACAGCACACCACCACGTCGTCAGGAAATTACTGTCTCAACTTTGGGGTCGCTGAGTGTGTCAGCGGAACAGTCAATACGAAGTATTCCGAATGTTGCCGACTTTTAACGATCAGTACTTGGGAGCGGCATCAACTTACCGCGCACTTACTGTAACTAGTCTGTTAGTGGGCTAATAACATACTAATTCGTGTAAGTTACCAATTAATAAGATCGTTACATATGCGACCTGAGTAGCCGCACCAAGTATTGATTCTTGAGCAAAAACTTTTTAAAGCCACTGTCCTAGAACATGCGATGTCACTGTGAAAAATGCGTCTCGGGTTGTCAACCATATTCCGTCAAATCTTGCAATTTTCGCAAAAAATTAGAGTGGCCATGTTTTTCTCGTCGTTTTCGCTCGAGCAGGACCTCATTCAGTTTGTGCGGGATATTACAACTAAAGTAAACACAGAAAATGGCTTTTAAATTCTTTGTTGTGTACAGGCACCAGTTTGGAAATCAGTAAATTCGTACATACTTCTCGTTGTGGTTTTTTCGTGGTTCTGTTGTTCTCGTTGACATGTCACGAACGCCTCCACCAAATGTATCCTGAGTCCTTATATCAAGTACAATGTTGAAAATACAAATCTGCTAGACTAATGCTTGTTCTTCAGATGACATATTGCGTATCGTTTTCAGTCGTTGGGAAGTGTGACTCTGTTAAAGCATTTCCATTCGCGGGCAGTGTGTCATGATACGAGGGTCAGCCATTCGTTTCATGCGGAGCAGAGTGGAGTAGTCAGCAGACGCGGAAAGGCAGAAGAGGTCAAACTCAATAATGCTGAAACGCGAGGTTGCTCATTGTGAACATAGATACTTAATGCGTGTTGTGAGAACACAATTACGGAAGGAAAGGATTGTCTTGGTGCGGGAACTGTCGTCGCAGACAGAAAATCAGCTTGAAACAGAACTCTGATGAGTTACCAGTGGTCGCTAAACTGAAGAAGCATTGAGTCGAGGGCTTAATGAAATGGAACGTTTACTAGCTGGCGGCTATAATCTGAACATAAACGTAAAAAGCTAACTTTATTGCGTTCAGAACTGATGGACGCGTTGGATGGCTAAATGTTGAGCTTCGAAAAGAGATCCGTGAAGAGATGGGCAAATTTCGGTACGTCGGAAGTGGGATATAGGAAGAATGTAACCCCAGGGACCCTTCTGAGTTGTATAAAGCAGTTGTCGAGTTCAGTATTTTTACGAAGGAAGAGTGCTGAATTAAATAAAAATCATGTTCCCAATCGCGGATTCTTATTCCTTAGGTGACAGGAGTTCATTGATAGCAGTCACAGGCGTATTAATCAGTTAATTAAAAATTCGATTAAATTAATCAGTCAGTTTACGCATTAAAATCAATTCTACCCGGCCAACTGGAACAACTAATGGATTGCCGAGGTAGAGGACCATCAAATGGTTGGATCGTGTAGCAGTTTCAAAGTTCACCAATCAGTTAATTCAGAAAATTCGCAAGACGGAGAAAAATGTGTTGAATTTTAGGGCCGTTACTTTCAAATTTAAGTGAGAGGCAAGGCGACGTTCAGGGAGCCTAGTCCAGCGCCACCGCAGGATCATCAATACGAGCGACAGGAAAATCAGGTCGACAGCAGCATTGTCATGAGACGGTCTGCTATGGTGCATCCGAGGTGACATCATTACGGCGATATGCGGCCTCTGCCCCATTTCGTTGCAGTTCTTTGTCTGCTTCATTTCGTTAGTTATAGTAGTGCGGGAGTTGCTGTCATTTTATTGTACTTGTGTTGGCTTCTATCAGTTTAAAAGCACATTCAGTCAGTTTTAGGCAAGATGTTTTGCAGTAGAACGCTCCTGGCAACTTCGGCTGAGTTAAAGATGCAAATACGATATTTTCAACGAGAGCAGTGGGCATTACAATTTCCTCTATGCTAGGACGGTAAGTTTTGTTGCGTTGCTCCATTTTGTGTGTACGTATTACGGGTCTCCTCATAGTTAACAACTTTCTTTCTCGAGTCTCAGTTCCCAAAATTCATCTTAGTTTTTCCGATTATCACTATCTCCAGGGGACTGGACGAGTTACCGTTGTTTCTCGTTATTTTTCGTATATATATTTGTCGTGTCCTACAGCAAGACGGCAGCTTGCCACGTACCCCATAATTGTTGGTTGACTAAATTCCATTCTTGCGACATGAATAACTCGCATTTGTGTGTTTTTAACGTGAATATATGTGACTTAATTTCAATTCGCTATCTGTTACTGGTCCTCAGTTTTCCCCCTATCCCCTTCATTAATTA
This sequence comes from Schistocerca serialis cubense, assembly GCF_023864345.2. NCBI lineage: Eukaryota > Metazoa > Arthropoda > Insecta > Orthoptera > Acrididae > Schistocerca > Schistocerca serialis. The sequence continues at coordinate 132,779,568 of NC_064641.1, forward strand.
AGTTATCTATCCAGGCAATGGAATCCCCTGATGTAGGTGGTTGGGGTCCAGGGAACAGAAGATTAGCGGGTGAGATTATTTTTACCAGCTAATAGGGAAACAACGACAGGTAGTACATTGCATTTGCATCCGATAAACCTAAAGCCAAACCGAACACCGGGCTCTACAGGTAGATGTAAAAAATGCGTATTAGCAAGGATTGAAAAACACAAAAGCACTTTCTATGAAAGGAAGCCGTTAGTAACATTCAAAGATGTGGAAATCGAAATGAGAAAAAGATTGATGAAAAGTCTTATTTGGAGCATAGCCGCGTATGGATGCGAAAGGGGACTACGGGAAGAGATAAAATGAAATGATTGAAAGCATTTAAAATGTGGTGCTACAGAAGGGTGTGAGACTGTTCGAGTAAGGCGTGAAGGCGGCCTGTGGCGCGGACAACTGCCTAGTAAAGACCGTAATGAATTTAAGACAGAGGTTGGTTGACACGCATTACGATCATTACGATACGAGGTGTTACTGAAAGTACTAGTTGAAGGGAAGAATAGCAGGTGAGAATAGCTGGCAAGCGACAGGAATTGAGTGTCCGCTGTTCGGTTGATGAGCGAAACAACACGCACAAATATTAAAGTAGTGTTAAGTGTCACATATCAGTACTAATTTGCTTTTATATCACGGAAAAGCGGACGGATTCGAAGCTGCAATTGAAATGATTCCTGTACAGTGCTTTGCTTTCGCGATACTTCACGTCAGTAACTACAGTGTCAAACCTTCGTTTTATGCGATAACATCAAAATATGATAAGACTGCAGAAAAATGCGTGTAAACGCTGAGTTTCGAAAATTGTATTAAAAGAGAATCTCGTTATCTGTATTTCCCTTTCCGTGTCGTTGTAAGGCGAGCCGCAATGCGGTCAGAACAGTGGACAATTCAGAAATTAGGTAACTTGCTTGTATAATGTATTTGTATTTTTTGCCGAATTTGATGAAGTGCACATGCCGTGCTCCGTCCCACATTTTGGCCACCCTTCGTGCTGCTAGTCAGCGCTTCTGTGTGCTATCGAATTCTGTTGCGTCATTTGTGGATTGCGTGTCTTTTGAATGAAATTGCAGCTCAGACGGGTCGAAATGTTTCGCAATCACGTTCCGTCTTAGTGAGCTCAGACATCAGTAAGTCTGGAATAGCGGCTCAGTTTTGATGTACACGTCATAAAGCCGCTAGATTACAGTAGTCTCTTTGGGGCCGACATGTTTACCGCAAGTCACGGGATGCTGTAACGCCGCTACGTAATTCTGTTCACCAAATAAACAAAATCGCCCACTTCGTGCTGCTGATTTTCGTATTGATGTCTCATTAGTGGCACGAGGTAAGCACATCTACGATGCCCTAGTATCACCTATGTGTATTCCGCACTGCGGCGGACGTCTCCCAGCATTAGCATGTTTTTTTGCCGTCTCACATTGTGTAGCGTGAATATAATAAGAAAACTGTACACTGATTTAATGCAGTTCACGACCGCTGTGTTAACAATAGTGATCCTGGCAGGAGTGCATGTAATGGTATTAAGAGTGGCCATCCCAGCAGGAGCGCCTGTAATGGGATTAGGTGTGACGATGTGGACGGGCTAATAAGAATGTAGTCGGCGACTGGATTTCAGTTCCAGGAAAAGACCGTCGTGGGATGAACGTCCGACGCACCGTATACACGTATCACTGAGTTCTTGTGTCTCCGTAACAGACCCTCTGTGAACTAATGAAGTAATCTAAAAAAATTTAAATGAGAACGTTCGGAAATGGTACTGTCTCGCCTAAGAATAAACGTGCTGCACAAGTTTTAGAGGATCTTGTTTTAAATTTTTTACAGGAATTTTCTTAAGTCTCCTACATCAATAGTTTTTCCCTTCTGGTCCTCCATTTCTTGAGTTTTTGTGAGCTAGAAAGATGTCCTTCTGAAACTTCTTGCCCGCTCAGATTTAGCTTAAAAAAATAGCAGTATCCAGGTATAATATACATAAAATGTCTTAATGACAAATAGTTAAAATCTTGTAAATTCTCTTTAAAATTTTATTCTTAAAAATACGTCAGTGGGTACTTACCATTGTTTTCTTGGAAACTGAATGTATTTAATATGGTTCAGCGTTGACTTACTGCTGCTTACGTGCCGGGCGAGTCACCGAGACATTACCGTGAAACCTCTCAGAATTATCAGTTTGGAAGGTCGGAATTGTTTCATTTTGTGATATTACGGTATGCATTACAAATTTTACAGTAATAAAGTATAACAACCGAAAACTTAATTTTATTTTCTCCTTACTACAGCATTTAATGTTAATGATGATCCTTAACATTCCTGCCATCACACTGTCACGTAAATTGATTCAAACCATGTTAAGGGACACAACATTGTTTACTTGCTTCTACAATTAAACACGTTTACGTGATTAGCAACAACCTCTGAAGAGCACTTGCATTTAGGAACATATTTAAGATTTTTATTTAATTCGTACTCACCCACATCGTCCTCAAATTCGTTCGTCAGTGAAGACTATTTTCCTAGCACGAACACCACACGCACTACCACTGCCGGCCGCCATAATTTTGGCACTTACCACTGTTTACATGCAGACGCTCTGAAAAAGCTGACATTAGACAGAATCTGAAATTAGTTCGACGATTAGCAAGAAATGGCAGCTTTGTCTCTCTATCAAGTAATATGAAGAAAGCACACTACGCACCGTGTTGTACATGAAGTAACTCTGCTTCCCGTCGCCTGTCGCTTACCATTGGTTACAGCATAGGTCTTCAGTTATAGACCAATATCGCCGTCCGCAGCTCGTGGTCGTGCGGTAGTGTTCTCGTTTCCCGCGCCCGGGTTCGATTCCCTCGTGATGACTGGGTGTTGTGTGATGTCCTTAGGTTAGTTAGGTTTAAGTAGTTCTAAGTTCTAGGGGACTGATGACCATAGATGTTAAGTCACATAGTGCTCAGAGCCATTTGAACCAGTTTAGTAAGACATTATGCTAAGCTCAGACATTATGACGTTTCTGGGGGAAAACAAACTTCTCTCGGAGAATAAGCACGGATTCAAAAAGTTGTACACGACATCGTGCAAAAAACAGATGCATGTGAACCGTCTTGCTAGACGCGTTAGACTGCCACATTGTCGACTACTGACCAACGTATGTAAAGAGCTGGAGGAATATCTGAATAACTGAACCCAGTACTTTATACTGCACGGCGAATGTTTCGTAGAAACGATCAGCCCGGATACCGTGCGTGGTAAATCGTTGCTTCCGGGATGGGGAGGTGCGACGGCCCCGGATCGAATCCGCTCGGAGGGTTAACTGCGAGGGTGGATGTGCCGCCCAGCCCCTGGATGTGTTTTTTAGGCGGTTTCCCACACCTACTAGGTACTAGGTAGTGGTCGTCAGACTTTCATCAAGAGCCAATACCGACATTGTGGAGCGACACATCGGACCGTATATTTACCCATCATATTATTAATTGATTACTTAATAAATTAGTATGTTATGAGCTGTAGTGAGGGCTCGGTAAGTTGGCCGCCAGTCATCGAATACTAATCGCTAAAAGTCGGCACTCTTTGGAATTTTTCCTGTCGACTGTTTCAGACTGCTGCAAACTTCTGCGATCTAATACTTCCAACGCAATAGTTGCGTGGCGAAGTGTTTGCGGTTTTACTACGTGTGCGAGTGACTGACTAACAGTAGTATTTATACTAGTATTTAAATTCACTATTCAATATGCACCACAAAAGTTTGATAACTGATTCAAATACCAATTTTCTTTTGCCCACTGCATTCTATTACACAAGTGTTCATTAATTTAATATTCCTTGCTACAAATAAGTGTCACATCTGAAGATAGCCGCCTTTGTAGTGCGCATTACCGAATCCATGTTACTTCCGTGTCAAAATTTATACCTGGCAGCTGATTGGTACGGGCCACACACGCCCGTGAGTTGACAATACAGGAAGACTAATAATAAAACATTCCATCTGTCACTCCTTCAACCATGCAGTAGCTGTGCTACTTACCCTTTACCCCTGTGGCAAGTGGCAAACTATACTTAGCCCACATGCGGTTCCACCGACGTCGATTTAAATTAAGCAAATCTAAAAATGTTAGTCTCTGCAAGTATTTCTGTTCATTACTGATTAAGAAAGCTACACTCTTAAGAATCTCTTAAAGTTTACCTGTTTCTCTCACTTTGTTTGGCTATGAAAATTTGGACAAAGCCTCATGGTGTAAGTTACAGGGAATCTTGTTTTCGCTCTACTCACGCGTTTACAAAAACGTATCGAGTGTTAATCATATAATAAAACAGTCCTTTCTGCGTGTTGTCATTTCGATATCTTTCATGAGATACGACGATTTTTACGACCACCTGATTCCCGAAGCGCAGGAAAGGTTTGGACGCGCCGCGAGCGACCCGTCCACGGATATAACAACCAATATCTCAAGAGTGAAAAGAGATATCATTCCGGTCTCAACTTTAAATGCAATTTAGATTTATTGGTTACATTTGATACACAATAATGTATGGCCTTCAATGAACTATACGGGAAGTCTACACAATGTGATTTTACCGCTGCAAAAATTCTTAAAAGTTTCGTGCAGCCATGTACTCAATTTCGTGCAGCACAGTAACTGTGACGAATAACGAAAATGAATTCAGCCCTTTATCGTTTAAAGATATCAAGCTATAGGTTGCGGAAGAATCAAATTTTTTCACCGAATAGTTCTCTTAAAATCGGATGTCAAGTAATTCATAGCTACCGTCGCGTCCGCTCCCTTGCTTTGCCGAGAAGGCACGTGGCTGGTCGCTCTCTGTCGCGCGTGCTGCAGCGGCAAGATTCAAACACGTTTGAATTCAAACGTCGCCAGTTGCAGCGGAAGATAGGCAGCGACACAGATGTCGCTCACGTAGGACACTTCCGTAACTACACCTGCGGTTGTGTTTTGTCGGCTGAAGCTGTCGCGCGCTGTCGCTCGCTTCTGTCGCTCACGCACGACAAGGCCTGACACCACCGCCACCGAATTTTGCTGTTAGCACTACACACGTTGGCAGATGACATTCACCCGGCATTCGCCATACCCACACCCTGCCATCGGATCGCCACATTGTGTACCGTGATTCGTCACTCCACACAACGTGTTTCCACTTTCAATCGTCCAATGTTTATCCTCCTTACACCAAGCGAGGTGTCGTTTGGCATTTACCGGCGTGATGTGTGGCTTATGAGCAGCCGCTCGACCATCAAATCCAAGTTTTCTCACCTCGCACCTAAATGTCATAGGACTTGCAGTGGATCCTGATGCAGTTTGGAATTTCTGTGTGATGGTGTGGATAGATGTCTGCCAATTATACATTACGACCCTCCTCAACTGTCGGCGGTCTCTGTCAGTCAACAGACGAGGTGGGCCTGTACGCTTTTGTACTGTACGTGTCCCTTCACGTTTCGACTTCACTATCACATCGGAAACAGTGGACATAGGAATGATTAGGAGTGTGGAAATCTCGCGTACAGACGTATGACACAAGTGGCAGCCAATCACCTGACCACGTTCCAAGTCCGTGAGTTCCGCGAAGGACCCCATTCTGCTCTCTCGCGATGGCTAATGACTACTGAGGTAGCTGATATGGAGTACCTGGTAGTAGGTGGCATCACAATGCACCTGATATGAAAACGTATATTTCTGGGGGCGTCCGGATACTTTTGATCACATAGTGTAACTCTCACAGCGTCAATGCTACTCGCACTTACTTTCCGTTTGATTTTTTTTATGTATTTTTTATCTTGGCGATTTTACCCTCGTAATTGTTCTGTTTCCGCCGTTATTTGTTCGCTAGCACGATATGCAGGCTGCTTCACTGCATTTTGTGTTAGCACTGTACAAGGAGAACGATGATGTGATTCCTGCAATAATATACATCTCTAATGACCTACTGGTCAACCGGAGGCTAAACTCTAAACTCAGTAATGTTCCGTCTTAGGCCATTTTCTTTGTGACTTTCAGTTCACCGAAAATATTATTATTACCAATTTACGCCAGTTCACTTATTTCGTCACTTTTTAATACAGTAATCCAACGCAGAGCGGAATTTTAAATAATGCGTATACGTTTATTGCTTATTTGTGGATCAGATGGAGAGGCTGATTTGACTGCGGCAGTCTTCGCGCGGGCAGTGCGATGCGTGTAGATCGGTGCGCCGATGGTGTCGGACGCTCATTAACTATGCACGCCAGCGTGTCTGTGAAGTGCGCGCTGCCCGAACACTACCTCGCTCCGCCAATAATCTAAGCTTTGGCGTTAAACGCGATCGCTTGCCACAGGCCGATTAATGCAGTCGCAGCAGAATTGCTGGTTCCCCTCTACACCACATAATGGACACACAGTCGATTCGGTGCGTGAACGTAAACTTGAGGAAGTAGACCTTTTCGCCCATGTGCGTGGCGCGGAGACGCTTAACACCCGTAATCTGGAGGAACATTATTTAAAACCTGCCCCGCGCAAACTGACTTACGTGGTCTTACCGAAACACTAGAAATACTTGGACCGTTGGTTCCTACAGGAGAGTACGAATGACTGTTTTACGTCACTGTTTATATGCACTGTTTTTCGTCTCTAATTGCGTCATTGTCATCGGAAACTGTATACATATGACAGCTTTATTTTCTCTTTAATAAAATCAGCTGTTACGCTAATTCGGATCTAAAGACATCTTCAGAAATACGAAGAATAAAATTTACTTTATAACTGACCTCTATATTACATAATACCAATAGTCTTAATAGCTGGTTCTAGGCGCTTCAGTCTGGAACCGCGCGACCGCTTCGGTCGCAGGATCGAATCCTGCCTCGGGATGTGTGTGATGTACTTAGGTTAGTTAGGTTTCAGTAGTTCTAGGGGACTGATGACCTCAGATGTTAAGTCCCATAGTGCTCAGAGCCATTTGAACCATCTTAATGACTGATAGTGAAAAAGAAGCAGAATTTACCTACTAAATTAGGAACTATTCTGAAACAGTCTGAACTTGGTATTAATACAGGGCTTAACAACTGGCCGGTTTTGAGCGCGAGTACCCAAGTCTGCTCAGGCACGTGCTTGCGTGCAGGTGCTGGGTCGCGGAGTAGGGAGGGAGGGGAAACGCGCGCGCACGTTTGAATAGGGCCGCAGCGTGCCTATTGAATTCGCGCCGACTGTGTGACGTTTAAAGTACTACGATCAGCTCTAACAGTCACTTCACTGGTTAAGAATCATGTCAAGTCGCCGTTGTGTAACTCCAACCATGCTTTCGCAGTTCAACCCCCATTGGGAGGAATTGCATCTGTTTACAGAAAAATATGGTGTTGCAAAATGTTTAATATGTCACAAAACGCTGAATTCTTTTAGGAAATTTAATTTGCAGCGACATTATATGTCGTACCACGCGGAAGACTACGGAAGTGGAAAATGTGATGGACCAGATCGTGCACAGGAAGTTATTAAACTTAAAAGGAAGCTATCCGAAGAAGATCTGGGCGACGAAGAAAAATCAACTGAGGCAGCTCTCAAAGTGAGTTACAAAATTGCTTTGCTTTTAGCAAAATCCCTGCGCCCCTTCACTGATGGCGATTTAATAAAAGAATGTTTGGTAGTTGCAGCGGAACATTTGTGTCCATCTCAAGTTGAACAGTTTCGGATTGTGCCATTATCTAACATGAGCATTATGCGTCGCATACAGGACATGACAGACGACGTCCAGAGGCAGCTTGCAAATATCTGTAAAGATTTTATGGCGTATTCTCTAGCTCTGGACGAAATTGTTGATATCACTGGAACAGCGCAGCTTGCCATATTTATTAGAGGTGTTAATAGAGATCTTCAGGTGAGGGAGTAGCTCCTCGATGTAGTAGCCATGAAGAACACTACAACCGGAGGTGATATTTTAAGTAGTGTTGAAGAAAGTGTTGAAAATATAGGATTGTCGTGGAATTCTTTAGTTTCAGTGTCTACAGACGGTGCACCAGCGATGACAGGGAAAAAATCGGGTTTCGTTGCGCTGTTGAAGGAGAAAATGCAAAAACTGACCGTGCCGAATGAAATAAGGGGCGTTCACTGTGTGATCCACCAGGAAAACTTACGTGCAAAGAGTATCACTCTAAAAAATGTGAAGAGTGTTGTTGTTCGTACAACCAATTATATAAGGAAGCATGGGCTACAACACAGACAATTTAAAAGGTTTCTTGAGGATGTAGAAAACCAGTATGGTAGCCTGCCTTATTACAGCGCGGTCCGCTGGCTTAGTCATGGCGAATTATTAAATCGATTTTTTTGCCTATTAGATGAGATCAATATGTTCATGGAAATAAATAATATGTGTGTTCCTGCATTGAAAGACCCTTCATGGAAATGTGATCTCGCGTTCTTAGCAGATTTAACTAGCCATCTGAATACTTTGAACATTTCACTACAAGGTAAAGATGTGCTAATTACTCATTTCATAGATCGAATACGAGCTTTTAAAATGAAATTGACACTTTGGGTGAGTCAGCTGGAAACAGGAAAGTTAGCTCATTTTCCTAAATTATCATCCATGCAAGATGTTCACAAAGACTGTGAACGTTATTCACATAGTTTAGTTGCCCTTAAGGAAGAATTTGATCAGCGCTTTCAAGATCTGACAGCACTAGACAGCGATTTTGATGTGTTCTCCTCTCCATATTCAGCGAATATTGAAGAGATTCGTCCTGAGCTGCAACTAGAAATTATTGACCTGCAGTGTGACAGAGAATACAAATTTCAGAACAAGAAAAACATTTTGGAATTCTACAGACACTTCCCTCAGGATAGATTTCCTCGTTTACACAAACTGGCGGCTACAATAATATCAGTGTTCGGTTCCACGTATGTTTGTGAACAACTGTTCTCTGCAATGAAATGTAACAAGACGCGCCTGAGAAACGCATTGTCTGATCGAAATTTAAACTGCACGCTGCGCCTACAATGCACAAGAACAATTACTCCGAACATAGACGCAATTGTAAAGGGTAAAAAGTACAAGATAACCGAGAATCCCACACTTCAGTGACACCGTTTATTGTGTAACAGTTCACAAATTAATACGAATGTAGAGGCATACACTAAGCTAATAAAATTATGTGGCACGTGTACATTCTCCTTTATTTGTTTCATTTGTCTCAGTAATAATTCGTGAGTGATATCCCTGCAGTTGGCCGCGGATTTACATTGACTGGCGGCAGCTGTTGTGTGCCCCAAGTGACTCTCCCCACTCTCCGCTCTGTGCCGGTAGTGGGGGTAGCGTGCTCGCGCTGCTCCGTGCTCGCGCCTTGCTGCTCACAGCTTGCTCCGCGAGCACGTATGTTGTGAAGCCCTGTATTAACACGAGGGAAATAAACTTAGTATTTTATTTAGACACCTTAATTACAGAAGACAACAGATGTTGTACAGGAATCAGGAAAAATGGAAACCGTAAAACTATCTGTGAGCAAGTCATTTAGTAGAGAGAAAAAAATGTGAAGGCGTTCGTCTGCAGTGTGAATCTGTACGGCTGCGAAATCTGGATACAGTTGAAGACAAACAGAACGCACTTAGCACGATGGAAGAAAGTTAACGAGGGCAACAAGGCAGAACTAAATACCAACGAAGAAGCACTGAAAGAAATCAGTGAGCGGAGAACGCTAAAACAATTATTCTAAGGAGGAAAACGAAGCTTTTTGGACATTTATTTGGGCAAAATCGGCTTTGAACAAGCATATTAGAGGGAAAAAATTGGGAAATAAAACTGACAGAAATAAAATAGTAGAAAATCTACTAGATAAAACTAACTGTCAAAATTACCATGAAATCCACAGCACAAAATAAATAACGGTTGCAGCGTCAAGGCATAAACCATAGAGGCTGATGAGAGACTAAACGTGCATTGTGGATACCAAAGTAGCAATGTATGTGCCAGTGAAGTACTTCAAATCTAGTGTCGTACAGATACATTACTACATATAAATCTACTTGACCACTCTATGATTTACACTTATGTGCCTGGCATAGAGTTCATTGACCCACTTTCACATTATTTCTCTACCGTTCCACTCTCGAACACTGCGCGGGGAAAACGAACATTTAAATCCTTCTGTGCAAGCTCTTGATTTCTCTTACTTTATTACAGTCATCATTTCTCCCTATGTAAGTGGGAGTCAACAAAATATTTTCAGCCGGCCGAAGTGGCCGTGCGGTTCTAGGCGCTGCAGTCTGGAACCGCGAGACCGCTACGGTCGCAGGTTCGAATCCTGCCTCGGTCATTGATGTGTGTGATGTCCTTAGGTTGGTTAGGTTTAACTAGTTCTAAGTTCTAGGGGACTAATGACCTCAGAAGTTGAGTCCCATAGTGCTCAGAGCCATTTGAACCAAAATATTTTCGCATTCGGTGGAGAACGTCGGAGATTGTGAAAAGATCTCGCGGCAATGAAAAACTCGTTCGTTTTAATGATTGGCACCCAACTCGACTATCACAACAGTGACACTCACTCCCCTATTTCGCAATAATACAAAAACTGTTGTGCCAATAAAACGCAGTTTTTAGTTTGCCTTCCCTACAACATTACCTATGTCATAGTTCCAGTTTCCAACAGCGGTTGTTCAGTGCAAAGCAGGTGATAACAAAGCAAAGGTTATCGTTTTCTGCAGTTTCTCATATTCTTTGTTGTAAGGAGCTGCTGCATGTACAATTACTGTGTGTGTGTGTGTCTGTGTGTGTGTGTGTGTGTGTGTGTGTGTGTGTGTGTGGTAATTTGCGGTAATGTTCTATGGGACCAAACTGCTGAAGTAATCGGTCCCTAGGCTTGGACACTAATTAATCTAACTTAAACTAACTTACGCTAAGAACAACACACACACACACACACACACACACACACACACACACACACACACACACCCATGCCCGAAGGAGGATTCGAACCTCCAGGGGTGGCGGGGGGGAGGAGCGCCGAGCGACCCGTGACAATGCGCCCCAGACAGCGCGGCTACACCGCGCAGTGTGTGTGTGTGAGAGAGAGAGCGAGAGAGAGAGAGAGAGAGAGAGAGAGTACCGAATCGCAGCTGCCTCTTTCCATGTTTCTCTTACATTAATCGGATCACAATTTGTCACACTCGCGACCTATTTGTAAACTTTAATTCTCCACTTGCAGCGTAAAGTAGCCCGTCCTTTTATGGCGTTATTTAAACATATCGTATGCAGATCTTGATGGGGGCGAATGTCACCATTGCGTTGTTAATTTAATGTGTCTGTAACTAATGCGAAGAACGGCTTTTACTTCTCCTTATATCGCATGGTTTCTAATGTGGCGAGCTGGGCGAATTGAGACATGCTATCTAGTGAGAACAGAGATGTTCTGAGAAGCTGGTGGCAGGCGTTGATGTAACCGCTGACAATCGCCTGAGGCATGGCGTTGTTTGCTCCTATTGGTGTTTCCCACGTTCCACTTAACGGCAGACCACAATTACCATTAATGAGCTGGATCGATGGCAGCGTTTCGATTGACAGCGCCGTTGAAGTAGATGGGCGAAGAGCGCTCGGACAAACCATGACTTTCTCGCTGTTTTTCCTGTGTTTTGTCATTACACTGGTTTTGATGGCACAACCATCGCGCGAGGTGGCAGCAGGACGTCGGTTCAGAACCCCTCCCGGTCTAGATTTTCAGTGGGTTCGCATTAGACCAGCTCAAGACCTCTCTTTGAAGAGGTCATGGCCGATTCCCCCCCCCCCCCAAATCCCTCCCCCTTGCCTTCCTCTCTTCTTCCACAATCCGAGCTTGTGCTCCGTCGCTACAGAACTCGTCGTCGACGACAGTTAAACCGTAAGCTTGCTTCCTTTACTTGCCCTTTCACCACAAAACTGTACCGTACTCGTGGGGATTCGGAAACAGCTGCCTCCTATCATCAGGGACAAATGCAGAGAGAAGGAAGCTGCATGCGACTATGGAAAAATTTTCGTAATAACGGCTTCTGCCTTTGCGTGTACCTAATACGCGGAAAAGGGGTATATTCTTTTTTCTGTGGGATCTATATAACAGCTTTCCTTCAACATTCTCGTCGTTATAACTGCATTAAAGCAAATACAGGTTTTTGGGAATGGGCGAGTGTGAGCAGTTAATGGTGCATTTTTGGGGTCTTTGTAAAGTGGAGTAATAAGATCCGTGAAGAAAGGTAGTTGTCGTTGTCGTCGTCTTTAGTTCGAATACTGGTTTGATGTAGCTCTGCACTGAAGTTTAACTTAAAAGTTTTGTGAGTATGGTATCGGGCCATAATGTAAAAAACTATATTGGACAAACGAACGTTTCGGCCACGAATACAGCGACCGTCTTCTGGGTGTACAGTAGGTGTTTTTTTTTTTGTTTTTTTTTGCATTATGACGCTTTACCATACTCAGAAAACTTTATCAGGCGACTCTGGCAGCGGAAGTCTACGCATTTATATTGTAACACATGTCTATTTGAACCTGCTTACTGTGTAGGCCTGGCCTCCTCCTACAGTTTTTACCCTCATGAAATCTCTCCATTACCAAATTAAAGGTACTTTTATGCCTCGGGATTTGTCCTATTCCTTCCCTTATTGAAGCTGTCCCATCCTTTTTTTTTTTCTTCCCAGTTCGATTCGGCACTTCAGAAGTTGCCCCATATGCCCATAGAATCTTGAGCATTAATCTGGTAACACCACTTTAAAAGCTTATATTATGTTCTTGTCTGTGCAGTTAATAATATCAGAAAATACCTACAAACATATAAACGCAAGTCTGATGTTAACGTATTTCAGTTTTTCAGAAAATCCGTGGTTGGTACTGCCAGTTAGAACGTCATATGCTCTTTACTTCGCTCATCGTCACTAGTTTTGCTGTCCAAATAGCAGAAGTAACTAATATCCCACATTTCGGATGTCATTTCCTAATGTAATTTCCTCAGCATAGATGGGTTTAATGCGGCTACACTCCGTCACCATCGTTTTAGTAACCTCTTTTGCGAGATAGCTATCCATTCGATTCCGTTGTTCGCGTAAGTGCTTCGTCGTCTCTGGAAGAATTACAATGCCATTGTCAGACGTTAAAGTTTTTATTTCATCCCCCTGAACGTCAATTGCATTTCCAAATCTCTCCTTACTTTCCTTTGCCGGCCGCGTGTGGTTTAGCGGTTCTAGGCGCTCAGTCCGGAACCGCGCGACTGCTACGGCCGCAAGTTCGAATCCAGCCTCGGGCATGGATGTGTGTGATGTCCTTAGGTTAGCTAGGTTTAAGTAGTTCTAAGTTCTAGGGGACTGATGACCACAGATGTCAAGTCCCATAGTGCTCAGAGCCATTTGAACCATTTTTTACTTTCTTTTACGGTTTGTTCAATGTACAGACTGAATAACATCCAGGATAGGCCACAAGACTCTGAACTATTTTTCCATTTAAGGTCCTTCGGTTCTTACTGCTGCAATCCGGTTTCTCTACAAGTTGTAGATAGTCTTTCACTCCCTGTATTCTGTCTGTTACCTAGAGAATTTCAATGAATGTATTTCGTGTCCATTATAATTATCCGGGCTGTTATGCCGTGGTCGGTTGATGAATTCTGCGGTGATTCCCAACGTTTCGTCTCCGACTGCGGGAGACATCTTCAAGGGGGTCCGTAGCTTGATGGAAGGTCCAACACACACACTGGCTCGCTACTTAATGCCGCTAAATTCCGTGTCCGCGCGCCCCCGTGCCGCGGCGTGACGTCACGTGTTTTGAAAACGTCAGTGCAATTGGCCGCTGTCCGTCGCCGTCGATCGCCGTTGCCATCACCCAGTAGCGGACGAGTGGTACACATCTTCTTTAACACCGGCATCCATATACCGTTTAATTTGACGCCCTCCTCCTTTCGGTTGAAATTATTTGGGTGTTTAGCGATTTCGATTGCCTCCCTGTAGAGCCTTTCGTAGTATCCGCTCGTGGCCGCTAGTACTTGCGTCTCCTCGAAACGAATATTGTGGTTCCCTGGCTGGAAACCATGCTCCGCAACAGCTGATCGTTCCGTTTCTCCTCTTCTACAATTTCCCTTGTGCTCTTCCAAACGTTTAGAAACAGTTCTTTTGGTGGTACCCACATAAACATCACCAGAGCTGCATGGGATCCTATACACTCCAGATTTTTCCAATGGTTTGCGAGCGTCCTTGGCAGGCCTAAGGTAAGGACCCCACTAACAACGTTCTCAGAACTGTGTCGCGGTTAATAAAAAAGTCCTCCATTGAAGAGAGTGTACAGAAAGGTCTCTGCAGTTCGGTTGCGCTACCACCGAGGCTTTATGGATTGCCCAAAATTCATAAAGAAAATGTTCCGTTAAGACCGATACTAAGTGCCATTGGTTCGCCCACCTACTCGTTAGCCAAGTTTTTGACTACGCTGTTAAAACCACATGTGGGCCGTTCGGACTCGTATATAAAGAATTCGACACATTTCATCAGCAGATTGAATGGCATAGTGGTCCAGCCGGAGGACATATTGGTCAGCTTCTATGTGGTATCGCTGTTTACCATGGTTCCACTTAATGATGTATTGGAACAGCTGGATCGAATTTTTCCTGCCGATATTTTAGAGCTGTTTAAGTGTTGTTTGACGACCACATACTTCAAGTGGAATGAACAGTTTTATGAGCATACGGATGGCGTGGCTATGGGAAGCCCCTTCTTTATGGAGAAATTCGAAGAACAGGCCTTAGGTACTGCCAGCAAGAAACCAAATGTATGGTTCCGATACGTGGATGACACATTTGTGTTGTGGAGACATGGTAGGGAGGAACTAAGCCGGTTCCACGAACATCTGAACAGTATAAACTCAAGAATTCAGTTTACAATGGAGGAGGAGGTAGACGGCAAACTACATTTCCTCGATGTGCTTGTGTTTAGAAACGAAAATGGTAGAAGCAGGGTGTTATCAAGACGTTAGCGGACAGAGATAGAAATATTTGTTAACCTGAGTTGCTCGACGCTGAGATGGAACATCTCCACAATGCACTAACGAAGAACGGATATTCGTCCGCCGAAATAAAACGTGCGTTGAGGCAGCCACGCAGAAATCATACTGACGTACAGGATACTGCAAAATCTAAGGTTTTCCTGCCGTTTGTTAAAAATGTAACGGAAAGAATAGGGAGGATCTTGACGAAGCGGAATATTACCGTAATTTACAAGCCCACCAGGAAGATACAGGAATACCTTAGGCCTGCCGAGGACGCTCGCAAACCATTGGAAAAATCTGGAGTGTATAGGATCCCATGCAGCTGTGGTGATGTTTATGTGGGTACCACCAAAAGAACTGTTTCTAAACGTTTGGGAGAGCACAAGGGAAATTGTAGAAGAGGAGAAACGGAACGATCAGCTGTTGCGGAGCATGGTTTCCAGCCAGGGAACCACAATATTCGTTTCGAGGAGACGCAAGTACTAGCGGCCACGAGCGGATACTACGAAAGGCTCTACAGGGAGGCAATCGAAATCGCTAAACACCCAAATAATTTCAACCGAAAGGAGGAGGGCGTCAAATTAAACGGTATATGGATGCCGGTGTTAAAGAAGATGTGTACCACTCGTCCACTACTGGGTGATGGCAACGGCGATCGACGGCGACGGACAGCGGCCAATTGCACTGACGTTTTCAAAACACGTGACGTCACGCCGCGGCGCGGGGGCGCGCGGACACGGAATTTAGCGGCATTAAGTAGCGAGCCAGTGTGTGTGTTGGACCTTCCATCAAGCTACGGACCCCCTTGAAGATGTCTCCCGCAGTCGGAGACGAAACTTTGGGAATCACCACAGAATTCATCAACCGACCACGGCATAACAGCCCGGATAATTATAATGGACATGATATTTCCGGCCGTGAAAGTTTACATTTTAGAATGTATTTCGGTCAGTATTGTGAAAAACTTTCTTTGGCTCTACAAATGCTATAAATATGAATTTTCCTTTTTTCTTTAATCTACCTTCTAAGATAAGACGAAATGAGACGCCGAAAGTAGTAAGCGAATTTTGCTATTTGTCCAGCAAAATAGCTGACGATGGCTGCTGTGTGTGGTATATAATAGCACATTGGCAAGAGCAAGAACAATGTTTTTGAAAAGGGAAAGATTTTAACATCCAGCATAAATTTAAGTGCAAACGTACACATCGAGAGTCTGTGTTTGGTGTTTACAGGCGCTCAACAGCGATGTTATCAGCGCCCCATACACATCGAACAAAGACAGAAATTCTAGATCGCCGCACAGATTTTGAATTATACGTCTCAACATATGTGGAATCAAAATATCAATTAAAATAGGTAAACAAAAGAATGTCCGTCCACCTTTCGTTCATTTTCTCGAAATTTAGTGTTTTTAAAATTATGCTCATAAATCATACTACTGTTTGAGCATTACGAACAGCCAGTGCTAAAGGGTGGAAACTGTGTTTGGAAAACTCTATTTTCTGTTGTTAAGTTGGCCGTTTCCAAGGGTTACAGGGCGATAAAAGCTTATTACGTCGACAGGCAGCAGGCACAGCTCACCTGCTTTCTACTTTTATTGTAAACTGTAATGAATTATTGTCACAATAATGATAGACCAGGTCTGAAGAAGTTTTGCTCATTGCACGCGCGTCGTCTAATAGGCCACGCCACACACAGAAAGCTACGTTACGGTCTCAACACTGCCTTACCGTTTCTCATGTCAAATGTTTGTTGCTCGTTTCTGTCGGCGTTGTTATTAAAAGAGCACGGATTGCTTTCACCATTTTCTGAAATAATCTTATTTAAAAACCAAGACTTCAGTGCTACTGTTATGACAAACGGCTGTAGCGGGTTTTTTAATACAGTTACCAGTAAAAAATTAAAAAAAATTGTTACAGAGTCGCAACAAGTACTGAAAAATATCTGTTATTGAGAACCAAAAAACCGGAATCGGTTTTAGCCGGCCGACTTTTCCCATCCCTAGCTTGAAGCTTCGTCAACGGACTAGTTGTAAATAGGGTTCGGCGAGACGTCCGCTGTTCCCGTGAAATTTCCACCGTTGACGGGCGCAACTGACCGGGATCTGCAGGTGCCGCGATCTGCGTGCTGAGCCCATTCTGAGAATGAACAGCACTGGCGTGAACGGGCTACATTTGGTGACCAATGACGCAGATATCCCGATTGGTACCGAGAGAGACAGCTACGCCACCTGTCGACAGCAGAGGCTTGTCAATCATTCTGCGCGCTGCCGTCGGCCGCCCCCTGCTATGTAGGCATCCTTGTCGTGTCACCCTAATATCCTAGTCGCCACCGCAGCGTTAACGCGCGTACGACCAACACTTCCTACTTGTGGTCGCTGTGATTCTCCACGGCTATCACTGCATCCCGAACTGGGATAAGTTGGTATCCTGTGTCCCTGTTCAGTAGGTCAGTCGAGCTGCGAATTTCCTCTGCCACTTTAATAATGCTGTCCCAATAAGAAGATGTCGACGAGAGAATTTCGGTGTTTTGTATTCCGTGCTGTGTCCTGTACTGAGACAGTGCTGAGCCACTGCAGATTTGTCTGGCTGGTCCAGATGTGTGTGTCGTCGATGTTTGACACATCTGTCCTCGACGGTGCGACAAGATTGTCCAGTGTTGACGTGCCGCAGGTACAGGGAATCTTATAGACGCGAGGCCTTAAACCGAGCTCATATTTCACCGAGCCTAAAAGAGCTCTGAGTTTCGTTGGCGAACGAAAGACGTATTTCACTTTTTCTCCAATTGACTTCCTGTTTTCCAAGAAACACAGCCGACTTACCGCAATACGACCATTCATCTATGTGCTTCACTTTTTTGCACCTCCTCTCTTCGTCTAACACGCGACGGGAGTAGGGCAAGGCGAATCTCCCCTTCATAATATCCGTTATCTAAAAATACGGTACGGTTGTGGCGTAGCTCATCAGGTAAGCTAAGTGGGTCTGATTTGGCTTGTGATCCGTGGACCAATGTCCTAAGAATACCACTTCGTTGTGCAGGTTAGTTGATTTGGGGGCCGGCCGGGTGTCCGAGCGGTTCTAGGCGCTACAGTCTGGAACCGCGCGACCGCTACGGTCGCAGGTTCGAATCCTGCCTCGGGCATGGATGTGTGTGATGTCCTTAGGTTTAAGTAGTTCTAAGTTCTAGGGGACTGATGACCGCAGAAGTTAAGTCCCATAGTGCTCAGAGCCATTTGAACCATTTTTGATTTGGGGAAGGGGCCGATACATAGGGGTCATCGGTCCCATCGGATTAGGGAAGGATGGGAAAGGAAGTCGGCCGTGCCCATTCAAAGGAACAATCCCAGCATTTGCCTGAAGCGTTTTAGGGATATCACGGAAAACCTAAATCAGGATGGCCGGACGCGGGTTTGAACCGTCGTCCCTCTGAATGGGAGTCCATTGTGCAAACCACTGCGCCACCTCGCTCTGTCTTCGTTGTGCAGATGGTGACAATTGGTGGGCTGTAAGTGTAAGTCCGTGTGTGTAAGTTTACGGTACACAGTGTGACCCAAGGTGCCATCCTCTTTTCGCCGCACCGACACGTCCAGGAATGGTAGTTTGCCGTAGGTCGTCTTCGGTCACGGCCTCAGCCGTGTGTTAGCCGCGCCTGAAGATGTCTGTCAGTTGCGCCGATGAAATATTTTGCAATTTCCGACGCCTCGCAGAGAACCACGTGTACATACATTTAAATGTTCGGCATTTCGGAACGTAACTTTGTGCGGAAGTGAAACATACGGCGATGTGGACATATATTAGTAAGCACATGGACAGATGGCGCTAGTATCACATATCCAAGGTATAAAAGGGCAATACATTGGCGGAGCTGTAATTTATACTCAGGTGATTCGTGTGAAAAGATTCCCGACGTGATTAGGGCCGCACGACGGGAGTGAAAAGACTTTGAACGCGGAGTGGCAGTTGCAGCAGGACGCATGGTGACATTCCATTTCGGAAATGGTTAGGGAATTCATATTCAGAGATCCACAGTGTGAAGAGTGTGCCGAGCATAACAAATATAAGGCATTACCTCTAACCACGGACAACGCAGTGGCCGACGGCCTTGATTTAACTATTGAGAGCAGCGGCGTTTACGTAGAGTTGTCAGTGCTGACAGGCAAGCGACACTGCGTGAAATAACCGCAGAAATCAATGTGGGACGGACGACGACCGTATCAGTTCGGAGAGTACGACGAAATTTGTCGTTCAGCGGACTGTGGCAGCAGGCGACCAGCGCGACGTGACATCGACTGCAGCGCCTCTCCTGGGCTCGTGACCGTATCAGTTGCTCCCTGTATCACTGGAAAACCGTGGCCTGGTCAGATGAGCCCCGATTTCAGTTGGTAAGAGCTGATGGTAGGGTTAGAGTGTGGCGCAGTCCCTGCGAAGCCACGACCCAAGTTGTGCAGACACTGTGCAAGCTGGTGGAGGCTCCGTAATGGTGTGGATTGTGTTTACCAAAAAAAAGTGTGTGAAATCTTGTGGGACTGCTAAGGTCATCAGTCACGAAGCTTACACACTGCTTAACCTAAATTATCGTAAGGACAAACACACACAACCATGCCCGAGGGAGGACTCGAACCTCCGCCGGGACCAGCCGCACAGATTGGTTCAGTTGACGAGAGAAAACAGTCCATTCCGTGTAAACACAATCATTGACTGGAAATGATTATGTTTGGCGACACAGAGACTATTTGCATTGATGGACTTATTGTTCCAACCAACGATGTCACCGACCGACAGTTGTTCGGGATTGGTTTGAAGAACATTTTGGACAATTGGAGTGAGTGATTTGGCCACCCACATCATCCGACCTAAATCACATCGAACATTTATGGGGCATAATCGAGAGATCAGTTCGTGCACAGAATCCTGAACTGGCAACACTTCCGCAATTATGGCAGCATGGCTCAGTATTTCTGCAGGTAATTTTCAACGACTTGTTGAGTCTATGCCACGCTCTACTCCGAGCAACAGGAGGCGCGACAAGGTACCCCATGACGTATGTCACCTCAGTATAGATGATAAACAATTCAGACTAGAATAGAATATAAGCTTTTGAAATATGGTGCTGTACAGGAATGCTGCAGATTTGCTGGATGAATCAGGTACCTAATTAAGAGGGCACTGAATCGAAATGGGAATAAAATAGGCCGGCCGAAGTGGCCGAGCGGTTCTAGGCGCTACAGTATGGAACCGCGCGACCGCTACGGTCGCAGGTTCGAATCCTGCCTCGGGCATGGATGTGTGTGATGTCCTTAGATTAGTTAGGTTTAAGTAGTTCTAAGTTCTAGGGGACTAATGCCCACAGACGTTGAGTCCCATCGTGCTCAAAGCTATTTTTGGAAGAAAATAACTTTGACACAACGTAAGCGAAAGAAGGGATCGTTTAATAGAACGCATCCTAAGGCATCGAGGAATCGAATATTTTGTGTTGAAGGTGTGTGTGTGTGTGTGTGTGTGTGTGTGTGTGTGTGTGTACGGGGTCAAAACTGTAGGAGAGAAAGGCTTGGCCGTAGTGAGCAGGTTCAAATAGATGTAGGTTTCAGTAGTTATGGAGAGATGAAGACACACCAGTGTGCACAGCTGCATCAAACCAGCCTTCGGAATGAAGGGCACAGTTTAAATAAAGAAACTTGAAACTACGACTTAGAAAATTTATGGCTGGCGAATAGTCACACCTCCCTTCTTTGGTATAGGTGTTAATGCAAAACAGAAGAAGCAACCGTAGTGTGTGAGGAAGGCACGTGTTGAAATATTGATTCTGGCCTAAATCAGGTGTGCGGACGAGGCTTAGTGGTGGATCCGCCGGCTTGCCGGGATCAACGGTTGCCCTCGCCCTCGTGTCCCCGACGCAGCCGATGCGTGCCGCTCTTGTTCCCATTTAAATACGTCACGGTCACCGCGGTGGGCTGCTGCTTGAATAACTGCATCGTATTGACTACGAGATCATAGTCAAGGCCCTGTATGACGACAGAAGCTCGTGACTATATTTGACTGAATTTTCTCATGAAGATGAACGTAATGTAGTGCGCTTCTATAATAATATAGAAGAATTCAGCTAATGCAGTTAACGTGGGTAATACTGTGATGTTGTTGTTGTTGTGGTCTTCAGTCCTGAGACTGGTTTGATGCAGCTCTCCATGCTACTCTATCCTGTGCAAGCTTCTTCATCTCCCAGTACCTACTGCAGCCTACATCCTTCTGAATCTGCTTAGTGTAGTCATCTCTTGCTCTCCCTCTACGATTTTTACCCTCCACTCTGCCCTCCAATACTAAATTGCTGATCCCTTGATGCCTCAGAACGTGTCCTACCAACCGATCCCTTCTTCTAGTCAAGTTGTGACACAAACTCCTCCCCAATTCTATTCAGTACCTCCTCATTCGTTATGTGATCTATCCATCTAATCTTCAGCATTCTTCTGTAGCACCACATTTCGAAAGCTTCTATTCTCTTCTCGTCCAAACTATTTATCGTCCATGTTTCACTTCAATACGTGGCTACACTCCATACGAATACTTTCAGAAACGACTTCTTGACACTTAAATATGTACTTCATGTTAACAAATTTCTCTTCTTCAGAAACGCTTTCCTTGCCATTGCCAGTCTACATTTTATATCCTCTCTACTTCGAC
The DNA here is from genome assembly GCF_023864345.2 of Schistocerca serialis cubense. Lineage (NCBI taxonomy): Eukaryota > Metazoa > Arthropoda > Insecta > Orthoptera > Acrididae > Schistocerca > Schistocerca serialis. Next base: position 132,801,230 of record NC_064641.1, read on the forward strand.
CATCATCAGTTATTTTGCTCCCCAAATAGCAAAACTCCTTTACTACTTTAAGTGTCTCATTTCCTAATGTAATTCCCTCAGCATCACCCGACTTAATTCGACTACATTCCATTATCCTCGTTTTGCTTTTGTTGATGTTCATCTTATATCCTCCTTTCAAGACACTGTCCATTCCGTTCAACTGCTCTTCCAAGTCCTTTTGTGATATAGATAAGAAAATGTAGTACGAGCCATTCTTTATTAATCGTACCATCTACAGAAAAGCGAGAAACACACGTTATGATAAAGTAATGGTACCAACTTTTATATATGTCGTGTCTGGTCCTTTGGACATGTCCGAAAGACCGCACATACTTTTGATCTTTCAGTCCCTATGAATCAAGATAAAAAGGAATTAAAGACATCAGCTGCCAGGACTGAAGTTGAGAAGCAGGGTCTCCTGCGTGCTAGGCAGATGCGCTGACCTCTTATGTTCACAGCAACTGCACGGACTAGCCTAGTACGTCTCCCTTAGCGTGACCAGCAGATTGAGATCGAATCCAGCTCCGGCACAGATTTTCAACTTGACCCATTGATATAAATTAATGCGCACTGGCAGGTAATGTCTTTAATTCCTTTGTCTCTCCCAAAAGTGCGTACCATAAACATCTCAAATTATTGTAATTACGTTCAATATATTTTTCTTCATTAAGTCAGTACAGAGATGTGGGTGACTGTACACGGTGAGCATTGTGTCGTCTGCTGATTTCTCGATTCTGGCTTTTACGTGGTTAGTTCTGATGGATTGTTCCTGTGCGGCAAAAATCAGTCATTAAGTTTCCTCCTTCAGTGTTCCATTGTTCAGCCAAGAATAGGTCTTTGCTTTGTCTATTTTGCCTACTATCTTCTCCGAAAACTGTCCACGCAGTGCTTTATCGCTCAGGCTGTCAGTCTGGTTTTGGAGTACAGCTTTCCAGTATGGATTCTTGGTCTGCTGTACTTTGAGAAGCTTTTTATTGACTTCAGTCAGAGACGATGTTTGGCTGTCTTTCACGTAATATACCAATGTATGCTTTTCTTCCACTGTTTGCCCCACTTGCAACAGTCGCCGCGCGGGATAGCCGTGAACTGAGAGAACCTAAATTCGTGCAAGACTGTGATACTATTCTGCTGCCAACATCTTACGAGTATACCTCACAAGAATAAGGTACGAGAAATCAGAGCGCTTGTAGACAGTCATTTCACAATCTTTCAATATGCTAATGGAATAGAACAAAAACCGCTAGTATTGGTTCGAAGTATCCTACCCCATGTACTGTGCAGTTCATATGTAGATGTAGCTATGAGGCGTCCTTGGCATTGTTAAATGACATCCCTGGCTTTCGGGGAAAATTTGCAAAACTGTAATCAAGAGTGGCTTCGCTAGGATTTGAATTTTAAACCCGGTCTCTCCAGATCAAGGTGGCATCAGAAGCTATGCAGACATTAACGCGTTTGAAGGGACTTAGTTCACGAACGGTGAAACAGTTAGTTAAACGCTTCAGAGGGTTGCTCTGGTACGCAAGGTATGTATGGACACTGTCTTCCTAGTTTAAGTTACACTGAATTAATTCCGAGCCAGATATTTCCATGTTAGTCTCTGCGCAAAGCATTTTGTCCGTTTTATCCTATTTACTGCAACTGACGTCTTTGGTGAGTTGTTTCATTGTTTTATTCTTGCTTTCTTTGATCCAATCAGCTTTTAGATATAGTCTTAACTGACAATGCGTCACCCAGAATGTGACGGGATAGTGCGTATTTGTGTTCCCCTTCCTTGTTGGCATTATTTCGTTTCGTACTTGATCAGCCCATTTCACTCATGTTGTTGACTCACTAGAGAACAAATACGGTGAAATTGAAAAATAATTGCCGGCCGTGGTGGACGAGCGGTTCTTGAGGCTTCAGTCTGGAACCGCGCGACCCCTACTGTCGCAGGTTCGAATCTTGCCTCGGGCATGGATGTCCTTAGGTTAGTTACGTTTAAGTAGTTCTAAGTTCTAGGGGACTGATGACCTCAGATGTTAAGTCCCATAGTGCTCAGAGCCATTTTTTTGAAAAATAATTACGTATGTGTCGAGAAACAGGAAATTAACACATGAACGAAATATACTAAGTAGAATGCCAGCAGGACTATCAATGGCATGGCCAACGTCCCAATGCCAGTGACGTGCTGATAGACGAAGAAATAAATAAAAAACATTATGTTTGCAAAAAAACGAAGTTTAAGAGAAAGGAACCTTGTGAGTTCAGCTAATATTATAAAGAGGTGAGTGTCCGACATGCTTTGTGGGGAAGGGATAGTTATAAAATAGTGAGTTCAAGAGTAGTGTATAATACTGGATAGAAAGATGTTTACATAGACAGAGTAATGCAGCTATGGTTTTGTGTAGATTTTAGAAGTCGATAGCTCAAGTTTTCCTGGAAAACTTTCGAAATTCCATGGGCGTGGTTTAAGAAAGACAGTAGTCAGAACAGAGTCGTGCACGTCATTCTACAGGCTATGTTGCTGCTAAATGCTTTTCTTTCGATAATACTGTGTCTGCTGCCACACCATCGAGTAATCTGTAAGTGGAGAAGGATACGTCGCGTTCCGCTGTCATGGTCCTCTTTCCCACTGAGTCCGCTGATAATATTCTGCATAGCGAGTACCGACCGAGTAACACAGAAGCTCATATGATTCTGTGGTTAGTAATGTAATGGAGCGTAAAGAAAAATGACGGTGCTCCCACAGAGGAAATGGTCCTTCAGAAAGCCTTCGACAGCGTAAGGTGCAATAAGGTGTGCAAGACGTTATGTAAAGTGGGATAGCTATAGCTGCTACGGCTATATGGGTATTAACTTTGAAATGGAATGGATCATATACTTAGCACAAAAAACCGATTCAAAATGAATAGAGGTAAGGCAAATGTTGTTCCGAGTAATAGAAAGCAGAACAGCGACTTTCTTGGCATCAAGAGACAATATTAGAAGAAACCACAGAACTTTCTAACGTAAGTAGAAGTAAACGGGATGACCAAAGCACGGGAGACATGATACTGAGGGTGTACCTGTGAAAAAAATGGTCTTCAATGAAATAGCCCTGCTGATGTCAAAGTTTGATATGAAATTGAAGAAAAATTTTCCTTCAGCGTACGGGTGGAGCAGAGCACAGTATAGAATTTAAAAGTAGACCGTGGAAAATGCAGAGATGAAGGAAATCGATGCAGATGCAATGTGGTGCTGTCGAAGAATGTTAAAATAAGGTACTAAACGAAGCGGTGCAGAAACGCATGTGAGATGAAAGGAGTCTCTTGCTAACAGACGTTGGGCGCCGAAATTGGGAAAGCTGCTACGGCTGTAGGGATAGTTAACTTTGCGCGGGCATGAGCAGTGGATTAAAACGGGTAAAAGGACATGAAGCGATGAAGGACGGTATGGAACCAGTCGAACGAGTGATCACTTTAAAAAAAGGAACTACAACCTCTTGCCGGCGAACGTAAGTTAAGAGTGTCACAGAATAGAGCCACAAACTCCATTTGTCTGGGAGATCTAGTCTCTGCTATCGTCACTTAAATAAAATGTAATCTAACGTAGCGCACAGCTTCCCTACCCCGGGCAGCAGTTTCCGGGGGGACCAAATAAAACTTGAGTTGGGGCGAACGGCCGCTCGAAATCGAACCCTCCTTTGGGAGAATACGACGTGGCGTTTTACAGCCCGGCCAAAACAGAACGGCGAGATCCGGCTGGTAAAATAGCCTGCTGCTGTCAGCACTCCAAGGAGAGTGGATACAGTTCTAAAAGGCGAAGGTAAATCTCTTCGGGATGGACTTCAATTGACAATCTAAGTCGGCAGCTCTGATAAACAAAATTTTAAAAAGTCGGTAACATATGATAAACTGATTGATCCAAACTTCAGAAACTTATTTTCGAGTCATCAGTATTTGTTGCTATGTCAATCTCCTGTTTTCTTTGCGTTTTTGACTGTTAGTTGATTAAATTAGTGATGGTGCACAGCAACTAGCTGTAAATTAGTTTTAGGTTACTTTATTCAAAAAGTACCGTTACCGGTTTTGAATTTGCACAGACGGCTTTCATCAAAAGAGACGATGCATTGGTTTCCTGGTGAGTTGCCCAGGACAAACAGTCCACTGTTACAAACGTGCAATTAGGATAATTCCGCTATAGACGTACGTTGGAATTCAGAATACTTGAAATATCTGTCTGGAGCATTTTTTTACACTATTCTTCCAACGAATCATTTTCGCACTGTTGTTTGTATTTGCCCCACATCGTTTGGTCAGAAAACGAATTTCCAACGCGCATCACATTTGATGACTCACAGCATCAGAAAACAAACACAGAGTTTACAAAATGGCTCTCAGCACTATGGGACCTAACTTCTGAGGTCAGCAGTCCCCTAGAACTTAGAACTACGTAAACCTAACTAACCTAAGGACATCACACAACACCCAGTCATCACGAGGCAGAGAAAATCCCTGACCCCGCTGGGAATCGAACCCGGGAACCCGGGCGCGGGAAGCGAGAACGCTACCGCACGCCCACGAGCTGCGGACCATTGTAGGAAGACACAATATTATTACTAGATCAGCAGGTAGGTGTGGAAACATTATTTATTTTGGAGTGTGGAAGGTACTTTCGGGAAAGGAGTGTTAGCCAGCTTAGTCTGCTCATTAAGGATTTTATGAGGTGAGCTGTTTGTGTTAGTTTCTATTTCTTCTAACAGATTCTTAGTGACTTCTTTTTGTGCTATAAAGCATCAAGGCATTCTTCGTAGCTAATTTCAAAACTTCTGCCTCTCCGACCTATGTAGAATTTTGGGCACGAATCAAATTGGACCTTGTATGTTCCTGATTTACTGTAGGATGACTTGGAAAGATTTACATCATGGATCCCGGTTGTACTTTGTAAATTCAGTCTTTTTTTCTCGTATGTTGTAAGTCAAAACACGTGGTGCACAATGGAAATTCGTTTTGCGGTCAAACGAAAGTGTTTAATAGTGCAAACTAACGTATGTGATGGTAAAATACAAACCGTACGAATATGATTCCTTGGCAGAAAACTGAAAACAAATGCTCCAAATGGACATTTCACGTAAGCTGCATTCTAACACAAGCAAGCATCCAGATCACACGTTTGTGCCTATGAATTAGTGTTTACCCTAGGGCAACTCACAACTAAACCACCGCATCATATATTTTGACGAAAGCCGTCTGATGATGAATCGCATAAATTCGAAACAGATAACGGGAGTTTTTGAATAAATTAACATAAAACCTATTTGTGGCTAGTTCCTGTACACCAATCATAAATTTACTCTCCTGTGGCAGTCTCTTCAAGTCAGAGTAGCACTTACACGCAACGTTTTCCATTATTTGTTGAATATATTCCAAGAATTTCTTACAAGTTTCGCCGTCACTCGCTCTAGTGCCGTATAAATTATTTCCCGATTTCTTAATACATGCGCTATTGTCCCGTCCCTTCTTCTAGCCACATACTCCTTTCCCCGCCGATTCTGTCAGAACCTCCACATTTCGTGTCGTATCAGTCCACTCAAGGGAAACATAAATGAACAGAATCTTCCCAGAACGATCATACAGTTAGTTGTGTTGACGCTGAGTGTGGAGTGCACGTCATAATGTGACAGTGCACCGCACCAATCACACGGGATAAGAAAGTGAAACCTATTTTCTCGGGTAGGTGCTATTTCTTGTAAGCGTGCGTCTTAAAAAATGGCTCTGAGCACTATGGGACTTAACATCTGTGGTCATCAGTCCCCTAGAACTTAGAACTACTTAAACCTAACTAACCTAAGGACATCACACACATCCATGCCCGAGGCAGGATTCGAACCTGCGACCGTAGCAGTCGCGCGGTTCCGGACGGAGCGCCTTAACCGTGCGTCTTACAAGAGTCATCCGTGTCATTTTCCTGGTTCCTGTTTTGGTTAGCTCAAGACGCTCGTCTCAAATTCTCTTAAGATATCCGTGCACATTTCGGTGCGTGAAAGTTTGTACCAGCGCGCCCTGAAATGGTGAACTGTGCACCAGAAGCAGCGGCCTCGTGTACAAAGGTGAGTGTGTCGTGTGGGGAGCTCTTCGTCAAAGTTTACGGAGATGTCCGGCGCGGTCCACGGGTTTTTAATTCGAGTGTGCGGCCGTCCGCGGATAATGGCGTTTCTTTCATTATACCTAAAGCGAAGGTCGGCGCGCATTAAAGATTCATTAATGCGCCGGTTAATTACAAGACGGTGGCGAAGCGGACGTTTTCCCATTGTATGTGTGTGCCCATCGCATTAGCAGCTAGGCGGCCTGGGGCCCCATTCAATTGGAAGGTTCCTCTGGCCACGCCTCGACGGTGACGTTATCTATTTGTTTCTGCATGTAGCGCTCACACTGTTCGTAATCACACGGCCACTTGTAGTACTCTACACGAGTATTCGACAAAAGACAGTTTGCGGAGGGAAAAGTTAAACTGGACGAAGGGCAGCTTGCTTTGAGAAAGGGAAAAATAGTTTCAGTGAAAGAGGAATGAAAGGGAGACTGAAGAAAGATCAGGGTACGTGAATCGAGAGAAAGTCTTGGACAGTGTCAGGTGTAATGAGACTTTCGCTGTCCTTAAGAGATCGGGGATGAAATACAGGATAATCTTAAGAAATCTACAAAGAAAGATGAAAAAATAAGACAACATCCTGAAAGGCAGTACATAAAGTGAAATTTAGCTTGATTGGTTTTATGAAGAGGATTAGGGTTTAACGACGACGAGTTCATTAGTGACGGAGCACAAACTGATTGGGGAAGGGGGGGGGGGGGGGAGGGAAGATTTAGGAAGACCACGGGAAAACCTCAATCTGGTTGGCCAGACTGAGATTTGGAACCGAATACGAGTCCAGTGTCGTAACGACTGCGTCACCTTGCTCGCTACGAATTGGTTCGAAATACTATGACACATACGCTATTATCGATGTGCATCTGCATTTGAAAATGTCACCGAGCGCAAAACCTTCAGAGCGCACATCAAGCCTGTCCACTCATATGCATGGAAACTGAGTGCAATTTGGACTTCGTGGGCGATATTATAGGTTTCATCGGTCAGTAGAAAATCACTGAAGCCACCCCGATGAAGCTAAATGTGTGTGAATTCCTAAGGGACCAAACTGCTTAGGTCATCGGTTCCTAGACTTACACACTAGTTAAACTAACTTATGATAAGAACAACACACACACACACACACACACACACACACACACACACACACACACACACACGCCCGAGGAAGGACTCGAAACTCAGGCGGGAAGAGCCGCGCAGTCCGTGACATGACGCCTCAAACCGAGTGGCCACTCCGCGAGGCGACGAAGCTCAGTTTCACCCTCTTTCTCATAGCCATCAACAGCATAAAGACGGCACTAAAACCATAGTCGCTCATCACAATCAGCTAGGCTCTAAAGTTACGGCAGGACTTTTTAACATGTCGCGGAGGAAAAATGCCATAACGCGCGAAGGAAGGAAAGCTTTATAGTTGGTCGGTACTTCACAGAAACTCTGTCAGTGATGACATACTATTCTTTCTCCCCTAAGTGCTCCGATTAACAACTCCCCATTTGTTTACACGAGCTGAAAATGTACCGTATTTGGTGGCGTCATATTTGTTGCAGACTGGTGAAGCCAACTCGACAATAAAATATAAGTAACAATCAGTCGATTTAGTATAATCGGCGCAGTTCTCATTCTCAACATCTAGAATATCTGACTCCACCGGGGGCACGTCTGAAGGTATGTTGTTTCCTCGCCTCAGTATGAACACTGGAGGAGCTCGACTCTGCAGCCAGGGTGCCTCGCAAAGCAGCGAGAGAGTTTAGCACGCATGCAGGTGGCGGGGCGACGGAATTTTTAATGATGCAACCATTAAAGTGCCTTCCTAAATTGAATTTCGCTCGCCGTTGGTATAGCGGAGCTGTTTCGCCTAAACGGATATTAGCGTGGCGGCGCTATCACTCATGGCCGGCCGCCACTCTTGTATTACTGGCACCGAGCGAGGTGGCGCAGTGGTTAGACACTGGACTCGCATTCGGGAGGACGACGGTTCAATCCCGCGTCCGGCCCTCCTGATTTAGGTTTTCCGTGATTTCTCTAAATAGCTCCAGGCAAATGCCGGGATGGTTCCTTTCAAAGGGCACGTCCGAGTTCCTTCCCCGTCCTTCCCTAAACCAATGAGACCGATGACCTCGCTGTCTGGTCTCCTCCCCCAAACAACCCCAATGTATTACTGGCATCACCAGCCTCTTCCGAGCGCACGCGACTCCCTAGCCAATGACTTCTTCCGCCTTATTTAAACATACCAGCTGGAGCAGCCAGTTACTTTCCGCAACAGCATACAAAAGTTCATCTTCATACTCAGTAAATCTTTATTTTGTCTCGAAGCAAAAGTCCCTCGTTTCAGCAAGATAGTTTCAACAAGTTTGTGAAGATACACTATCTGATCAGACGCATCCGGATGGGGGGCACTAATATGGGATGTGTCCACTCTTCGCGTTTATGACGGCTTGAACCCTGCTGGGGACACTATCAGCGAGGTGTCTGAATGTCCGCGGATGAATGATAAATAATCCTTCCTCAAGAGCCGAAACCAGAGAAGCTAGTGATGTCGGACTCTGGGATCTGGAGATTAATCGACGTTCTAACTTATCTCAAAAGTGTTCCGTTGGGTTCAGTTCTTGACTTTGAAACTCAAGAGTGATCCCTTCCGCTTATTTCATGCGATTTTTCCCAACTATCTTCAGCAAAGCATGACTTCCTGTCCGTTAGAACATGGAGGTAGGCGTAAGATGAATACACTCCGTGCGGGCAGCGAAGATCCCTGTTTACTGGCAGCGTTGTTGAGCCAGGTGTAAAAGCCTGGCGCAACACTCACTGAAAACCACCATCGATTGGAGTTGCGACAACACTGAGATGTTTCTATACAAGTCCAAACAAAATCACGTGGGAGATGAGGCGAAGAGACATGCCAAGGCAACTGCAGCTGTCGCGGATCTCTTGTTGCAAAACGGACAATAGGCCCCTGGCATGTGACTTGCCATTAACTTTTTCGGATCCTGTTGTCGGTTGAATGATTATACAGTGCCGATGACAATAGAGAATACTTGTAAAAGTTTTGTACGTTGTTGAATACCGACCACGCCTGCCTAAGAGAACTGTGATACACGTGCTCCCTTCTGCATAAAGCTCGTTACAGATGGGCCACAAAATTGCAGCGGGGAACGTCCCTTGTCTTTTTTGAAGCATTTTAGTGACGGTGTCTTTCTTATCCTTTGTTTGCTGCTCCCAGCTTTCCTTCCCTTTGTTGGAGCAGCGAGCAACTTGTTGTGTTATGCCAGTTTGACAGTGATTTTTAAACCGTTTTTCATCCCTCTCTAAGCGAATACTGTACGTGTTTCTCACTGTTGTCTTACATGTTAAGACAAAAAGCGTAAGCAAAGTAGCGCAACCTAGTTTTCGATTGCGCCAGTCATGAGTTCGTGCCGCTGTGGGTATGTCAGGCCGAGAATAAACCAATGCCGTGGTGCGGGAAGGGGCTGTGGAGGGGACAGTTTACTACTATAGATGTCACAATCTGGAAAGGACGACTGAGGGTACGTTGTTGTTAGAGTTTCTGAACTGCTCTGTACGGTGATAATTCTTAGGCTGTGGACTGCGTATCTTAACTGATTTCTATAGAATCACAGTAATAAGATTAAGGATTGTATGATGAGTTTCCAACTCTGGAAAGCCGCATTTTATGATAAGCTTTCAGCGTAAGTTATCATGCGAAAAGATAGGCGGCCGCGATGTTTCCCTGTCGTTAATTCCGCACTGTCGGTGTTTTTGGGAACCGACTTGGAAATGCACGTATCAGTGAGACGCGCCCCGCTGACGTGACGGGCGGCAGTGGAAAGGAAAACAGCAGTTTTTCATCCCGGCCAACAAACCAGCAAGTTCATAAAGCCTGCAGTTTTCGATATTCGTTACAAATATCCATATCGTCCCGTCGTAGACGGCAAATGCGGCACGGAATTTATTGCCTTCCGGATAGCGTCAGGTCGATTTTGCGTGACGGTGCCGAGTGATTGATACGGCGGCTTCTTGCAGGCTGCACCGCGGCAGTGCGAAAGCGCCGCCTCCAATTGTTATTCAATCCTCTGCTCTTTTTTCTGATTTGCGTTTTAAGCCAGCACGTGAAGCGAATAAACTTCCCCGGACGAGCCAGAGAGCGATGTATTGTGCCCGGTGTGACGCGTGTCCACAGACATTTCCAATGTTTCATTTGGTGCTTGACTGGACGAATTCCTGCGTATTTACAGACAAAAAAATAAAAAAAAGTGGCTACCGGCGAGACGGTAGATATCCCTCAAACCCATGCAGTCATTTCTCTCTGCCTAATCTTATCATATCCTCTCTCACTCTTTTTGACGTTTGTCACTTCACGACAGTGAACCTAGTATCAGATTTGTAGTCCAAATATGGGAGCAGCAGCCCTCGCTCCATCGGAAGAGATTTTCCTTCTTTGCACTTAAATTTAATTGCGAATTCTACATTGAAGATTAGCGTTCGGTGTCCCGTCGACGTCCGTGTCATTAGAAACAGAGCACAGGCTCGGATTAGAGAAAGATATTGAAAGAAATTGGTCGTGTCCTTTTTAAGAAATTATCCCAGCATTCGTCTTTATTGTTTTTATGAAAGCTACGGAAAACCTAAATCTGCAGAGCTTGAAAGCTCACGAGCTTGTTGCGTCGTCTATTGCGCCAGCGTGCTCGCTGTAAGGTCTCCACATGTCGCATATTAAGACAGGTTTGCCAATTAACCATCGCATTCAGGAGGAGCGGGGTTCGAAAGCCTGCTCAGACAACCGGGTTTGCGATTTCCTCGGTTCCCCTAAATCGTTTAATGCGAATGCTGAACCTAAAAGGAAATTAAAAGACTGTATCAAAGGAACAGTCAGTTTTCATCCGAAAATGTGAACCGTCTGTAATGACCTTGTCGTCCACGGGACGTTCTGCCTTCCCTCCATTCGGAGTCTAGCCAAGGGTTTAGGTGTGCAGTCTAATGATCAACTGTTAGCAACTTCGTTTAAAAAGTAGAAGGAACATAAATTTGGACCACACACCACCTCGAAGTTTTTACTGCTCTAAATCTTGTGAATTTGAACCAGACGCTCTCTCTTGGCTGTCGTGATGTTTATGTGCATGTCGGCGGAGGCCACTATCGAGATAGTGTAATTCCGAGGACGAGACTAAATGGCAAGAAAGTAAATTAGCCTTTACGGTTACAAACCGAAGAAACGAAACGGTAGTGCTGTGAATAGTCTTACATCCAAATGTCATTAGATAACACGACAGGCACACCCCCATCTACTATGCCCTTGTATAGTTAAACCTAGTTTCAGCCTTATGTCGTAAGCTGCACAGCTGACTGTCTGATTCTTAGTCCCAAGTTAAGAGTCGTTTCGTTGACGTTACAACTGCACGAAGACAAATACAGTCCGCATGCTAATCTGTTGTAGTGTTTGTTTCTTGATGCTTCTCTTCCAGTTGTCACAATTTTCTCTATAGGTTCACTTTAGCAGTATTTGTAGTGTTGGTGACTTTCTGTTAGGACGACCATAATTACTACAGTAATAATTCGAGATGACTGGTAAAATTACAGGAACGCACACGAACACGCGCACACGCGCACAGAGAGAGAGAGAGAGAGAGAGAGAGAGAGAGAGAGACTTTCAGTAACATGTGAAATTGAAATTAATATCGCTAGCTAAAACCACCAGAGACAAAAATAGTGTATGGGACAGTCATTAAACTGACACAATTGATAGCACTTAACGTGCATGTCTATAATCTCGTCTGCATTTCTTGCAGAATTCTTGTAGGATTTGATACACGTGCTCATTCACCGTAGGCCTGAAATCTTATTTAATGGATATATTAGAGTAACTGTGACCACTAATTTGCGGTTTCATTTAATCCAGTAATCATTTTGTGAGAAAAAATGGCTGCATACGTGAGTTATTTAGTGGGCGTGTAAGACGAAATAAGTAGACTACCGCAAACGGCGTTCGCGAGAAAGAGCAGTGCAGAATAATCGATGTATATTTCGAGAGACAACCGAATTCGCCTGGCTCTGATCGACGAAAGAAAAGCCTCGAGGAGGTCTTTCCAATTCTTTGACGTTCCTCTGCAGAATTATTCATCTTCATCTTGATCCCCTTGTAACTTTTTGATGAGTTTTGATAGCTCCCTGAAATACAGATTAATCTTGCAAAGTAGTGACAAATCTTAAGAAAGAAAAATGAAGAGATATAAGGCTTTGGCGTTCCGTCGCGAGGACGTCATTAGATACCGAGGACAAGCTCGGATAAGAATTAAGCGTCATAATTGAATGGAAACAACATTGGTAACTGGAACGTTTGACTTCAACAAACAGGCACTCAACAGTTGAGAAAGAGCTCTGGCACACCGAGTAGTAGCATCTCTGTCGAGCGGGGCAATACGACATTATTCAATCTATTTTTGTGAGCGGTTGATTTATTGAATAGATTACGATAAAGAAAATATGTCTCATTTCACGTGTTTTGTCTCATATGTGGAAACTGATTTTGTATACATCTGTATGGCACTAAACTGGGGCAAGTTTCAGTTAATTGATGAGGTGCCATCGTTTTGAAACAGTTAATCCTGACATTGCTTTTGTAATTCTTCGTCTGTCTACATACAGGTCCATCGCGTAAAAGCTGGAGACAAAGTAGTGGGTGGCATTATTCTCATTTTTTCCTCAGTTCTAAGAAAACGTCTATTTTATAAGCAGTCGCCGTCGCCTCTCAGTACGCTAGCTTTCGATGGAATAGCGCAGCCTGCGCATTTGGCAGACGTTCATTCAGAAACAGGACAGTGTATTCTTATAATAAATCAGTACATGAGAGTCACAACCCATGTTTTAAATGATACACGTTTGGAAAGCTGAACAGTGTACCACCAGCATTAAGTAGTTTTAAAAGCCCAAACTTGCAACCGGACCGCGATTATCCAACACTGAGCGAATGCATGAGATGGTTTTATTCGTTACAAAATGAAATTACGCAAGCGTGCGTGCAGTTTCGTGGTAACAAGCACAAACTTCTGTAGATGAACTTTTAATTCCCTAATTTGTTGCAGTACTGTTCCAGAAAATGTAGAAATTAGTGAAAATGAATTTCTGTTTAAGGAAGAGGGAAGCACGCGCTAGTGTTTCGTGTCGCCCTCATAGCGTTGGTGTTACAGATCGGCGCACCGGAAAACGATTTCCGTCAAGAATTGGAATTGGATTTTTCATTTCCTGTAATTGATTACTAGCCACGCGTGGTGGTTAATATATGTTTACGCTTTCGCGATTACAGGGAATTGATTTAGATTTAATAACTACAGCCGCGCGGGTTAGCCGAGCGGTCTAAGGCGCTGCAGTCATGGACTGTGCGGCTGGACCCGTTGGAGGTTCGAGTCCTCCCTCGAGCATGGGTGTGTGTGTTTGTCCTTAAGATAATTTAGGTTAAGTAGTGTGTAAGCTTAGGGACTGATGACCTTAGCAGTTAAGTCCCATAAGATTTCACACACAAACAACAATCATCTGCAACTACATCTACATCTAAAATCAAATCTATACTCAGCAAGCCACCTTGCGGTGTGTGGCGGAGGGTACACCTTGTGAAACTACCATTTTCTCCCTTCCCATTCCATTCACAAATGGTGCTTCGGAAGAAAAACTGTGTGTAAACCTCCGTATGAGCCCCAGTTTCTCTGATTTTCTCGTCAATAGTCATTTCGCGAGATCTATGGGAGGAAGTAATACATTACCCGATTCTTCTGGCGTACGCTATCGGAATTTGAGTAAATAGCCTCGCAACGCTTTTCCTTGGTCCATTTCACTGGCTACACGTGCTGCATATCGCGCCTCAAGTCTGTTCCTTAATCTGTTTGTTTTTCTGTTACTCCAAGCTGAATTTCATCTGAAATTACCTTGGATGGGTAGGACATCCATCACATTGATATCATATGGATTGTAATTAATGTAGGCTGTATTCCTTCTTTTGCGCTTGTAATACGTCTTTTTTACACCAAACTCGTTTCGCTTTATTTCAAAGCATCTTCAGCGGTCACTGTAAAAGTTTGGTCTTTCTTACTAATCTGTTTGTCAGGAAGGATTAACTTAAGTCCAGGGGTATGTCTTTTGATAACAGCGGCACTACATGTGTTTCGAATTTGAGAAATGTATTTCTGTTCAGAGTACCTAGAATAAAAGATGGACTTAAGATGCTATTCTTGTAATGCCCGCACCACGGCCATTGTTTACCCATTTCTCTCTGTCGGCGTGGATTTTCAGATGAACAGTAGAAGCTGTTGTGAAGATGAGTTGCGGACGGTTTGTAAACAAAATCTTGCAGAGAATCGCCGCATCACTTCGCAGTTTTCGTAGACAGCATTCGGAGAATTTAAAAGTCTTTCCGTGAAGCTGTTGATTAAGCGAAATGTGGATAGCATGAAAGTCTTTGAAATATACAATAGTATTGCTAGAACACTTCTTTTGCTGCCTCGTAGTTCGTTGGGTTGTGTTGTGTTGTGTGCTGCCGCTGCTGAAATATTAGCTGTATTTCTTTCATCATCGCTGCTCTTTTTTGTTTTCGTATTTTATTCTTCATACTTTTAGTATCTTGGAATCGGGTTATAACATATCGTGAGTGATTGACGAGATCAGGGTACCATTCAGCATACAAGCGCACCCCTGCTCTACCAGTTGGCGACATGAGCCACTAGATTGGGGCATAGAATGCGAAAGGCTCAATAGCTTCATGAGCAAATGAGCGGTCGCGCGGTTCCAGACTGTAGCGCCTAGAACCGCCAGCTTTCAGATGAACAGTAGAAGCTATTGTGGAGATGAGTTGCGGACGGTTTGTCAACAAAATCGATCGCGGCAACAGCAGAGAACAGACTGATGAGCTAACAGCAAAGAGACGCTTGTCGGACCTCTTCCCCTGACAGCAGGACAGTCGTTTGCGGCGCTGTGGTATCGTTACTGTTTGGTGAAGTTCCACGTACGAGTATATCATGTCGTTGAAGTGCTCTTTCGAGGCACTTTTTATAAATATACGTGGTGTCCCAGGAGGAATGATCAATATACAGTGATATGACTCGACCGGTCATTCGAAGCAAAAATGTCGAGTAACATCGGCTGTAAAACACATACCTTAAGCCTTTCAGTCCTGAATTTTTCCTGGAGGAAGGAAAACTTTTCTTTGTGCTCTAATGTTCTTAGGTGATTTTTTAATGATTTTCAGATGCAAGATTTATGCAAAAATGTATATTAGTTTTCAAAATATGCTTTTTACACTTGGCTTCTTTTTATGGAATAAAATAACTAATTTAGAGCTATTGACTGTTGTGATAAATAAACTAATCATTCAATAATTAGCATGCAGAATAACAGTAATAATAATAATGCCCATTTATACAGTGGAATATAACTAACCAACCACTTCCATGCATTCTGACGGTCACGAGCTGCTGCGCTCTGCTACGTTGACTTGTTGATATTTTTATACTGAAGCCCAACAGTTGGCAGCACTTGTACACAATTAAAAAAATGGAACATTCACAAATGTGTACATGAGGTTTCACTGTGGAAAAATATTTCTGTTGGAACTAAAAGATAGTGAAATTTAATGTATACAATTGTAGCCAGAGGATCTGAAAGGGTTAAGAGCTTTGAGCGCTTGTTCAGTAGAAGAGATGTTTCGCAGCAGCGAAGATCAACAAGTGCTCATAGCTCGTAAGGGATGCATTTGAGAGCCCATGTTCACTTTTTGTACTTCGAATGTTAGTTCCGGTCATATCGCTGAACATTGACCGCTTCTCATGAAACACCATGTGTTTTATACATGTTAGCTTTATATCACATATACCGGGTTTCCGTCTCGAGGGTCATTTGCAATTTCGTTAATGCGATGTGTAGCTGGAGTCAGCCCACACAAATACTGCTCATCACGTCTTCCATGCGACGCCCAGAGTCGACGGAAACCGTCCGTGTTTTTCCCTTCACAACCGTAACGTTTTTGAAAGCGGAATTTTATAATCGCATTCGATAGAGCGGTCCCACATTAGTCGAATGCCATATTTGTTTTATCGGTGGGTATTAACAGGACCAATAGAACACGAAGAATAGACACTACTCCAGAAGCGATTGGTGGTATACGTGTCGATAAAATAGATATCGCACTAGACTAATGTGAGACCGCTCTGTCGTATGGTTACGTAAAATTCCGCTTCAAAAAACACTTTGTTGTAAAGGGAAATAAACGAACACTTTAAGTGGACACTGGGCGTCGCATGGAAGACGTGATAAGCTGCATTTGTTTGTGCTGACTCCAAACATCACTACAAAAATCCACCGGACTACTCTTAGGAGAGACATCGTACATATTAACGAAAACTATGTATTTATTGTATTATTAACTAACCGTATTGGTATATTGTTACATTAAAATTACAAAATCAGAGTCATAATTCAACAGCTATAAACATTAAAAAGTTCTGACGTACATTAGAAAACTGGCCACATTGTCTGCTATAATTTAGCACAACCCAAACCGCCATATATTTACTCGTTGTGGCTTGTATTAGCTGCCTCACCGTGTGTAACCGAGATTAAAGTAACAGTTTGGACTGACATGCTACACCCATTAAGCACCGTGTTGTCTAGGTTCTCGGTGACCAGAAATGAATAAATATGCTACTCGCATCAGCCACCACGGTAGCTTTTGTGTTGAAATGGCCGACCTTTCCACATTTATTGAGCTGAAGCATTTTAGGAGGTGTTTGTTTGGTACAGACGCGCTCGTTATGCTGAGAGGTTTTCCGGCCTCGCCGCGCCAACGTCTGCAGGAGGTGGAACGGCGCATCTCGCTGATCACCCTCATTAACCTTTCTTCCACGCGGCAAGTCCTCGCAGAACGCAAAGGTTGAACGCCTAAATGCAGACCGACTGCCGTTCTTTCATTCGTTAAGTCTGTGTTTATCGCACTCCTAATCGTGCTGGCTGGGGCGGACATTTGTACTACTCTGGAAACAAAAGAGAGAGAAATTCCAGACCACTGGCATTTCCTTGCTTTGCGGAGGCTTCCCAGTAATCGTAGTAATGTTCTGCGCTGACTGTAATGGCGTCTAAAACCGAGAAATGAAGTTCTGCCGATTGTATATTAGTTATTTACTAGGGAGAAGACGATACTTATTCGTACTTTTGAATTCTTAGGCGTCTGATAGTAATAATAGTAAAAAAGAAGCAGGTCGATGTAGATTGAAACTTTTTGTCGGGACGTGAGGCGTGCCCGGATAGTTCGCGTGATAATACTACTAATGAAAGGCAATGGTCGACGTTGTATTTCCAGTACAGCATATAGTTTTATTCTTTTGATAGGATTTAACTATTAGAAAAATAACTTCAGTGTACTAAATTTAATTATGTGATAGCATAATACATTTCTATCATACCTCCGATCCTAACCGGACATGAAATGCACAATTTCGCTGGTCGGAGAAATGTTACAGGTATCGTGGTTTCGTATGACTGGCTGTCTTTTTCGGCGGTTCTTGCCCAGTCGATCAACCAGGTTTCGAGCTTACCACAAATGCGTCTTGATCTCTTGTATACACAAACATTGTGTTTTCCCATGACAGATAATCTGTATTTTAATGAGACAGAGGATAGTAAATTCGTCTCAAGTTACTCGCTGTAGGTTGGTCGTTGAACTACAAGCGAGAGAAATTTTAATTTCTATCTTTTATCGGGCACGCCAAGAGTGCGGCTCACGTTATTAAATGGATGAACATTGTCTGACATAAGGGGAACCTTTGATTACCAGTTTGGTGGTTCGTACACGCAAAGATACAGTGGATTTCCAGGATGAAGCCTTATTAGTATCCAACCGTTCCTATGTGCGTTCACAATGAAGTGTGCTATGCATTGACGTACCCTTGTACGAGAAGTAGTGAACTTGCGAAGCACTCAGTATTAATACGAGTAGTGTAAGGCTTTTTCAGAGTCCGTCATCGTTTCTATTCCACCGTTGTTTCTTCGGAAGCTCTATATGAGGAAACGGGTTCTCAAATTGTATTTTTGAGAGGTAGAAGAGATTCGACAGATGCTGAATTAGTTACAAGGGCTACTTTCTTTTTCATCTACATCTACATTTATACTCCGCAAGCCACCCAACGGTGTGTAGCGGAGGGCACTTTACGTGCCACTGTCATTACTTCCATTTCCTGTTCCAGTCGCGTATATTTCGTGGGAAGAACGACTGCCGGAAAGCCTCCGTGCGCGCTCGAATCTCTCTGATTTTACATTACTCCTCTGGAGGTATAAGTAGGGGGAAGCAATATATTCGATACCTCATCCAGAAACGCACGCTCTAGAAACCTGGACAGCAAGCTACACCGCGATGCAGAGCGCCTCTCTTGCATAGTCTGCCACTTGAGTTTGCGAAACATCTCCGTAACGCTATCACGGTTACCAAATAACCCTTTGGATCTTCTCTATCTCCTCTGTCAACCCGACCTGGTACGGATCCCACACTGATGAGCAATACTCAAGTATAGGTCGAACGAGTGTTTTGTAAGCCACCTCCTTTGTTGATGGACTACATTTTCTAAGAACTCTCCCAATGAATCTCAACCTGGTACCTGCCTTACCAACAGTTAATTTTATGTGATCATTCCACTTCAAATCGTTCCGCGCACATACTCCCAGATATTTTACAGAAGTAACTGCTACCAGTGTTTGTTCCGATAATCATACAATAAAGGATCCTTCTTTCGATGTATTCGCAATACATTACATTTGTCTATGTTAAGGGTCAGTTGCCATTCCCTGCACCAGGTGCCTATCCGCTGCAGATCTTCCTGCATTTCACTACAATTTTCTAATGCTGCAACTTCTCTGCAAAATTAATGTATTTGCAACAGTTCTCTACATAGTCGCCGTTCCTACTTAGACATTTGTCGTAGCGTGGTACCAACTTCCCAACTCCCTAGTGATTTCGGCCCATTGCGCACGCTGGTCTGCAGCTCGTTATCTGTGCCAACATGCTGCCCTTGCTCGAAAACGCTGCAAGAGTGTCTTCGTTGCATCTGCAATGTGAGTCCGAGAATTGTCATGAAGAAGGAAACGCTTGACAGTTGTGCACTTACCATTTGGCGGGGTCAATATTATTGTTAACGTCTTTACACGCTCACTTCGCGCTCAGAACTGAAAAGTGCGACGTGATGCGATAGACGGGCGCACTAGAAACTCTACAACGGTTTACCCGATTTTCACTGTGGTTTTAATTTCGCCACCGATCGGAGGTTGAAAACGAAGAAGTGAAAAGCTCATTTTGTATTCCGCTGCAGCGATGGTGCGACGACCGTAATTTGACAGAGAATGGGTACAAACTACAGAAATGCAAGTGCTCTTTGAGCAGGGAGAACGTTTGGTTGTTGTTGTCTCTTGCGTACAGCCTTGGCGCCCACGGCTAGCGCTGTCTCGTTATATCATCTCCCGCGGGACGCTGCAGCCAAGTACTTACGTGTGCACATAGCACACGCAGCTGCATTGTGTTCCGTGTGACTGAAGCTCATGCACTTCGTTTTAGTTGCTTTATCCTGCAGAATCGAAGACAAAGGTGTTCATTTACAGCTGTACGTATTCGCGTTGTGTTAGAGAATATCATCGCACTGTGTATCCTGCTCCCGATTATCGGATAACGTTACGTATGTCAGATGTGTATTGTACTGTCGCTCGTTTATAGACACGCGATTAAGTTGATACGCCACGCAGCTAATTTTTGAAGCAGGCTAATTTCGCTGGAAAGACACTTTTTATACGTACGAACGCGTAATGGTTTCTTTTGGGATGCGGAGACAGTGCCTCTATTCGAAATTGTGAACCCTGTTTCCCCAGTCTATAGGATTTACCGTCCCTTCGACGACGATTTAATTAGAGACGAAACGCAAACCCAGATTGGGAAAGGACAAGAAGGGAAATCGGCCGTTTTCTGTCACTCAATTTAAAGAAACTACGGAACACGTAAATGTGGATGACCAGGCAAGAATTTGAACGGCTGTCTCCAGAATGTCTTATACAGGCGCCGGGAGCTGCTGAGTCGGTCGAGACGCGGCTTCTGTCGCGATGAAGAGATGCGTGCAGTCCGTGCGCGGAGAACACGTGGAAAAAATGGTCGCGGCCGCGCACTAAATACGATAAATGTGTGTTAGGCGCGGTAATGGTGGGGAACCGGTTGCGCGGCCTTGATGTGCTACCACCACCTGCTGGCCACTTCCCTCTCCTCTCGTCCTCTTTATCGTTTTACTGCCTCAAATGCGGGGTAACGTTCCGCGGTGCTCGGCTGCCACCGTATCATCCTCCCGCATATCGAATAACCGTACATTGTTTACGCACAACCGTTCACACTCTGTACCAGGGAAGTGGACTGTGAGAGTACAAGTACAGAACCGGTAACAAAGGCTTGTAGCAAGTATCTCTGTGCATAATCAGGTACCTATAATGCTAAAAGCACTTTACATTTTATCTAAGAAACGGCTGAAGGGAAAGATCGCACGTAAATATCTTTTTTACCTCTTATCTGCTTCTAAAGTGCAGTAGATGATACTGAACTTCTTAAAAAAATGGCGTTTACCATAAGAGTGAGGCTATTGTAAGGTTAATACAAGGTCTCCCGATGTGTGGGTCGTTGATTTTGAACGTCTCGCAAGATGTATTTCTGTCTCTTCGCTTTCTTTTGGAATTTAATTTGTGTTGCACAGAATTGAAATTTTTGGAATGGAAACCGTCATTGTAGCAAATCTGTACTTTCTGTTGACTAATACTTTCTGTTGACTAAACGATTGCGCTTTTAAAGAAACATGAGAAGAATTTTCCCATTTGTGGTCCGAGTATTCAACGAAGTCCAATTGCGACGTTTGATAATAGATCCTAGCAATGATACTTGGTTGGGACAGATCTTAATAACGTAACTTTTTCAAGAATTTGAATAAAAACAATAGATAGATGGAGAATAAGTACTTGCACAACGTTTGTAACGATAACACTCCGTTCCATAGAGTTTTTGCTGTCACGAATGCGAAACTTTATTAAAATCCAGACAAATGAAAAAACTGCAACTCCTACATGGCCTTATTTCTATGAGTCTTGAGTAACCTACTACTTGTAAACATAAAGAAACAAGAGAACCAGCCCCCTATAGACGCAAATACCTAGAATTCGCCACCAAAGGCTTTGTCGTCCACCAGGAGCGACGTGAGAGGATGAAAAACTTTTTCTTTTATCTTGAGTATAGCTACAGAACAGACTAAAGGTGTTTGGAAAACAGAAATCAGATTGAGTGACGGATTTGTGAATTCCACAATTGCCAAATCCCGCACCAGTATAACATGTTATACACGATTAATAAGCGTTACGAATAATTAATAAAATCGTCACAGAAAGCTACAGATATTTTATTGAGATATATCTTAATACGTGCCCGTATAGCCGTGCGCATTAAAGCGTCCACTTCTGGGGCAGGGAGGCGGTTTGCCGGCCAGCCTGGATGTGGTTTTAACGTTTGGGTACCAACAATGTAAAAAAAAAAATTATAATTTTTCACAAAACGAACCTTTACCGTCATAGTACGAAACGAATACAAAAAGAAACTGGCAACAAATAACCGGCCGGCCGAGATGGCCGAGCGGTTCTAGGCGCTACAGTCTGGAACCGCGCGACCGCTACGGTCGCGGGTTCGAATCCTGCCTCGGGCATGGATGTCTGTGATGTCCTTAGGTTAGTTAGGTTTAAGTAGTTATAAGTTCTAGGGGACCGGTGACCTCAGAAGTTAAGTCCCATAGTGCTCAGGGCCATTTGAACTATTTTTTGAACAATTAACCAATTAATTAATGTAAGGAGGTGATTCCACTTTGAAACGGCTGGGACGTACAGTTTACTACCAACCATCACATTACGGGATATATTTGAAAGCAATTTCACTTTTTTTTTTTTTTGACACAGTCCCACATCGAGGAACGTAATGAAATCGTAATGCCTAAAACAAATTGTAGTCCTAAATAACAAGCAAAAATGGGTCTAAAATTTAATAAATTTGTAGCAGAAGTACGTACTGCTCCAGTGGCTTCGTTTCGAAATCACCCAGAAAAGCAGTAGTACAAACTCAAATTTACGTTACAGTAACTTGAGATATACTTACTCCCATTGTCAGTGATCTCCTCAATATGATCACTATAAAAAGAAACACACGTCACTGACTCCCACAATCACGTTGCACATCTCTGCGCCGACTGTTGCGTTGAACGCTATAAGTGACAGCTATAATGTACTGCATTCGTTTCAATGTACCACTAGCTGTCTATCTTGCAATAGCATCGGTGGTTTCATGTGCAAATGCACAAAATTAGCAAAATGGCGGTTTCTGGCAGAAACCACTGGTGGTCAAAGGGTTACGGCAGTTTCCCACACCTCAGTAGGTGAATACCAGGCGTTTAGAAAACTTTCTCACACTTGAACATAGAATTTACTAAACACTCGTAGAGAAAGGGGTACACCCTGATTCCGCCCTGCGAGTGGGGGGGGGGGGGGGGGGGGTGAAGAGGAGACTGATATTGACCTTTGGCGGTCAGTCACCTTAAACCGATTATCAGCAGCAGGAGCGGGACATCTTAACAGAAGTTTTGACATCTCTCAAGTAGTTCATTTTCGTTTTCAATTTAAAAATCAGCGTTACTTGTCCAGTGAAATTAATGTACTGTCGTCCACCTTAATTAATTGGTAACAGTTGTACATTTCATCTTCGCTCGAATGTTAAAACGTGTATTATTCATCCGGATATTCATTGGCATCATGTACTTGTCCTCGCAAAAATGTCAGTAGCGCCTATTATGAAGCGTTAATGACAAAGGTACAAAAGACTTGGCCGGTGCGTCGTGTGGCAACCCTGGAGAGCCCCGGCTCAACATTCCATTGTACCCTAGTACTCAACCTCGCCATCATTCTTCCTCGCGGTCCCCCTCATTCCCATCACGTTCATTTGTTTTGTGACCTCCGATACAAATCACGATTTTATTTATTTTTCAACTTTTATTACATCCGTTTGTACTTTCTGTTTTTCAGTCAGCAAGGAAACGTTTGGGTGAAAGAATAAGGCTAAAATATTACCCGAATGTCAATTTTTGGAGACTTTAGATGGACGTGAGTTGACATTCCCCATAGCTTTTGGCACCAATGAACTACTGTGGCTTCTACAAGACTCGTTCATTGGTTGTGTTTCAATTTTTTATACATATGACGAAGTGGCAGCACGTACACATCGTTTATCTCACAACTTGTATCCTTCCTACAACTAAATTATCGCTAGTATTTCGTAAGTAACAGAAAATTCAAAGTGCCCTAGTATCGTTTCTATCTTGCCAACACCTGTCGTATGAATTTAGAGAATTCTGCACAGCAAACACAACCTCTGTCATATCGGAACTTCGTTAATTCCACCGTCCCTGACGTGACTGGAAACGTATTAAGAGGAAGTTATAGCTTCTTAGTCCGGCTTCGAAACTTTTAAAAATAAACTTTACGGGGTGCAAAACATCTTTCTTCGTGCCGCAGGAAATGCGTTGAGCATCTGTCTCGCTCATCTTAAGCAAATACGTGAGAAATCGCGTAGATCTACTGCGAATATTTTCTATCATCAGACACGGTGAAGGCCCCAGACTGACTACCAGTCATACGAGAGATAAGTGAACGATCCCTTTTATTGGTGAGTTGTATTTCTTCCAAATCTCTGCGCACGATTCACGCTGTTAAAATAATAGGCATGTTTAAAATTATTAATGTTTCGAAGCAGTGCTCAACACAAGAAACAAACACACCCACGGGAGCTGACGGCTTCTGTGCGATGAATAAAGCTATTATCGCCGATCGCAAAAAGTCACCGAGTCTTCTACAAAATGAATCACGTAATTTCATTTCATTAAAAAAGAGTGATTGTGTGTTCCCGAGTATGTTGTTTATTTGGGAATTATTGGCCGCGGCGCAGCCCCCGCGCGTTTGATAAATATTTTATTGCGCGTCATGGCGCGGCACTTGTTATTCTAAGCGCGGCCGCGAGTCATGCGCTCCCCGCAAAAAGCGATTGTTTCGTGATCCTCATCTTAATTTGGCCGCCCAATTATTCCGTTCCGGCAACGCGGTGCCCGCCGAGGCTGCGTGTCACACTGCCTCGTAATATAGGCAACATCGCCGATATTTCACAAAAGGTTGCCCACTAGTCTTGATGCGTAAGGAGAGAATTGTTTACCGCACAGTGATTTTGTCATCTGTTCGATGATTGCAGCTCACCACGCTATGCTATCTTCTGCAGCTCTCTTCGTGTCTGCACTCTAAATCTGATTGACAGCCCCTACAATTTTCATCTCCCGCCGCACTTCCTTCCATCACCAAGTAAACTATTCATGCCTCAGGATCTCTCCTCCCAGCATCTCCCTCCTCTTAGTCATGTTGTGCCATAAAACACTTTTCTAGTCAATTAGATTGAGAGTACATCTTCATTATTTACCCAAGGCAGCGAGGTGATCTTGAACTCTTTTGTTGCATTACATTTCAAAAGCTTGCCTTGCCTTTTCTCCCTATCTCTACTGTTTATCGTCCGCGTTTCACTTCCACACACACTACAGTAGAGAAGGATACTTCTGTATTATACTTCTTAACACTTAAATTTGTATTCGATGTTAACATCTTCAGAAACGCTTTTGTTGCCATTGCCAGTCTACATTTTATATCCTCTCAACTGCGGTCATGATGAATTATTTCAACACTCAAATAGGAAAACAATTCTTTTAGTTTTAGTGCTCGTTTTGGCTGATTAATTCGACTACATTCCATTACTAATGTTTTGCTTTTGTTGATGTTCATCTTATATCCTCCTTTCAAGACATTATCCATCGTTCAACTGCTGTGATGTCTCTAACAGAATTAAAAATGTCTTCTAAAAAACAAACACAATTTTAAAAACAAACACAATTTTTACTTCTTCTCCGTGAAGTATAACCCCTTTCCTAAATGTTCCTTTGGCTTCCTTCACTGCTTGCTCAGTGCACATATTGAATAACGTGAGGGAAAGTTCAGAAACTTGTCACTCCCTTCTCAACTACTAAATCTTTGTCATATCTTTCAAGTCTTTGAACTGGAGTCTGGTTTCTGCACATGTTAAAAGTAACGTTTCGCTTCCTATAGCATATCCTGCTGCAATATTGAAGTAACCAGATTTTTCTTTAATCAAAACTAATTTCTTTCTTGAAACGACTTTGGAGAGCCCTTGGAAAGTCGAAATAATAATATCACGTTTGCTAATTTTACAGTGACTTTTTCACAAACAAATAAGAGTATTCCCTAAATATGACGACACGATAGCTGTACAGCCAGTGTTCCAAATTACCGAAGGATGCTAAAAGTTCACGTCTTGTCGTCGATATTGTCCAAGAGTCGAGGATTAAAAAAATAAAAATAAAAAAAACTGTCCGTTGCTTCTCCAAGAATCCATCCCGAAATTCTCGTGAGACCACGTAAAACTTAAAATTTGGATAGGTTTTGAATCCTACTTCTCTTGAAATAAGATTCTGGTCTATTAACCATATCGCACGGTCCGTTACACGATACTTAATCCGCAAAGTATGAGAAATTTGTAGTGTATCTATTTGTATATCAACAGACTAAAGATAAAACTGTGCTCCCAAATGTTCATGGCCGATTAGTAATATGGTTGTACTAAATGTTGCCAGTGACTTCTTCGTTAACCCTCCATATTGTTTAGACCAGTGTAAGCGGCTCCTTGCCGAGGCGATGGTTCATCCATTCCCATTCTGGTTGGTCGCCTTCTGACTGTAAAAATATTCATTTGTAAAACCCAGTATTGCAGTTTAGAGCGTTCGGCGATTAGGCGATTATAGAACGGAAATAATTGCGCTTTAGCACATGTCGAAGCCTAACAAACATCTCACATGACGTAATACAGATCTTTGTTTCATCGCGTTGTGTTCCTGATAACAATTTCTTGTGCATATTGCCATCTTCGAATTTCATTGTGTGTTGTTCGTATTGTGTTCGATATTTGCTCGCATCCGTAATATTGGGTGGGTGTACAAATCTATATTTGTTTTTGTTTCGTATAAAGCTGATGGTATCGTAGCACGGTTCTTCTGTGGACACCTGTCTAATTGTTCCTGCTTACGATCCAGTACCCCACCATGAACCATGGACCTTGCCGTTGGTGGGGAGGCTTGCGTGCCTCAGCGATACAGATGGCCGTGCCGTAGGTGGAACCACAACGGAGGGGTATCTGTTGAGAGGCCAGACAAACATGTGGTTCCTGAAGAGGGGCAGCAGCCTTTTCAGTAGTTGCAGGGGCAACAGTCTGGATGATTTACTTATCTGGCCTTGTAACATTAACCAAAACGGACTTGCTGTGCTGGTACTGCGAACGGCTGAAAGCAAGGGGAAACTACAGCCGTAATTTTTCCCGAGGAAATGCAGCTTTACTGTATGATTAAATGATGATGGCGTCCTCTTGGGTAAAATATTCCGGAGGTAAAATAGTCCCCCATTGGGATCTCCGGGCGGGGACTACTCAAAAGGACGTCGTTATCAGGAGAAAGAAAACTGGCGTTCTACGGATCGGAGCGTGAAATGTCAGATCCCTTAATCGGGCAGGTAGGTTAGAAAATTTAAAAAGGGAAATGGATAGGTTAAAGTTAGATATAGTGGGAATTAGTGAAGTTCGGTGGCAGGAGGAACAAGATTTTTGGTCAGGTGATTACAGGGTTACAAATACAAAATCAAATAGGGGTAATGCAGGAGTAGGTTTAATAATAAATAAAAAAATAGGAGTGCGGGTTAGCTACTACAAACAGCATAGTGAACGCATTATTGTGGCCAAGATAGACACAAAGCCCATGCCTACTACAGTAGTACAAGTTTATATGCCAACTAGCTCTGCAGATGATGAAGAAATAGATGAAATGTATGACGAGATAAAAGAAATTATTCAGGTAGTGAAGGGAGACGAAAATTTAATAGTCATGGGTGACTGGAATTCGTCAGTAGGAAAAGGGAGAGAAGGAAACATTGTAGGTGAATATGGATTGGGGGGAAGAAATGAAAGAGGAAGCCGCCTTGTAGAATTTTGCACAGAGCATGACCTAATCATAGCTAACACTTGGTTCAAGAATCATAAAAGAAGGTTTTATACCTGGAAGAATCCAGGAGATACTAAAAGGTATCAGATAGATTATACAATGGTAAGACAGAGATTTAGGAACCAGGTTTAAAATTTAAGACTTTTCCAGTGGCAGATGTGGATTCTGACCACAATCTATTGGTTATGAACTGCAGATTGAAACTGAAGAAACTGCAAAAAGGTGGGAATTTACGGAGATGGGACCTGGATAAACTGAAAGAACCAGAGGATGTAGAGAGTTTCAGGGAGAGCATAAGGGAACAATTGACAGGAATGGGGGAAAGAAATACAGTAGAAGAAGAAGGGGTAGCTCTGAGGGATGAAGTAGTGAAGGCAGCAGACGATCAAGTAGGTAAAAAGACGAGGGCTAATAGAAATCCTTGGGTAACAGAAGAAATATTGAATTTAATTGATGAAGGGAGAAAATATAAAAATGCAATAAATGAAGCAGGCAAAAAGGAATACAAACGTCTCAAATATGAGGTCGACAGGAAGTGCAAAATGGCTAAGCAGGGATGGCTAGAGTACAAATGTAAGGATGTAGAGGCTTGTCTCACTAGGGGTAAGATAGATACTGCCTATAGGAAAATTAAAGAGACCTTTGGAGAGAAGAGAGGCACTTGTATGAATATCAAGAACTCAGATGGCAACCCAGTTCTAAGCAAAGAAGGGAAGGCAGAAAGGTGGAAGGAGTATATAGAGGGTTTATACAAGGGCAATGTGCTTGAGGACAATATTATGGAAATGGAAGAGGATGTAGATGAAGACGAAATGGGAGATAAGATACTGCGTGAAGAGTTTGACAGAGCACTGAAAGACCTGAGTCGAAACAAGGCCCCGGGAGTAGACAACATTCCATTAGAACTACTGGCGGCCTTGGGAGAGCCAGTCATGACAAAACTCTACCATATGGTGAGCAAGATGTATGAGACAGGCGAAATACCCTCAGACTTCAAGAAGAATATAATAATTCCAATCCCAAAGAAAGCAGGTGTTGACAGATGTGAAAATTACCGAACTATCAGTTTAAAAAGTCACAGCTGCAAAATACTAACGCGAATTATTTACAGACGAATGGGAAAACTGGTAGAAGCGGATCTCGGGGAAGATCAGTTTGGATTCCGTAGAAATGTTGGAACACGTGAGGCAATACTAACCGTACGACTTATCTTAGAAGAAAGATTAAGAAAAGGCAAACCTACGTTTCTAGCATTTGTAGACTTAGAGAAAGCTTTTGACAATGTTAACTGGAATACTCTTATTCAAATTCTGAAGGTGGCAGGGGTAAAATACAGGGAGCGAAAGGCTATTTACAATTTGTACAGAAACCAAATGGCAGTTATAAGAGTCGAGGGGCATGAAAGGGAAGCAGTGGTTGGGAAAGGAGTGAGACAGGGTTGTAGCCTCTCCCCGATGTTATTCAATCTGTATATTGAGCAAGCAGTAAAGGAAACAAAAGAAAAATTCGGAGTAGGTATTAAAATTCATGGAGAAGAAGTAAAAACTTTGAGGTTCGCCGATGACATTGTAATTCTGTCAGAGACAGCAAAGGACTTGGAAGAGCAGTTGAACGGAATGGACAGTGTCTTGAAAGGAGGATATAAGATGAACATCAACAAAAGCAAAACGAGGATAATGGAATGTAGTCGAATTAAATCGGGTGATGCTGAGGGAATTAGATTAGGAAATGAGACACTTAAAGTAGTAAAGGAGTTTTGCTATTTGGGGAGCAAAATAACTGATGATGGTCGAAGTAGAGAGGATATAAAATGTAGACTGGCAACGGCAAGGAAATCGTTTCTGAAGAAGAGAAATTTGTTAACGTCGAGTATAGATTTAAGTGTCAGGAAGTCGTTTCTGAAAATATTTTTATGGAGTGTAGCCATGTATGGAAGTGAAACATGGACGATAACTAGTTTGGACAAGAAGAGAATAGAAGCTTTCGAAATGTGGTGCTACAGAAGAATGCTGAAGATAAGGTGGGTAGATCACGTAACTAATGAGGAGGTATTGAATAGGATTGGGGAGAAGAGAAGTTTGTGGCACAACTTGACTAGAAGAAGGGATCGGTTGGTAGGACATGTTTTGAGGCATCAAGGGATCACAAATTTAGCATTGGAGGGCAGCGTGGAGGGTAAAAATCGTAGAGGGAGACCAAGAGATGAATACACTAAGCAGATTCAGAAGGATGTAGGTTGCAGTAGGTACTGGGAGATGAAGAAGCTTGCACGGGATAGAGTAGCATGGAGAGCTGCATCAAACCAGTCTCAGGACTGAAGACCACAACAACAACACGATCAAGTGGGAACTGCTCGGTTTAAATCCAATGTAAGTGTATTGCTCGTATTCTACTTTATTTCTGGTCGCATCCGTTTTTCGTACTTTTTTTTGCGCGTAACGGAGAACTCCGAAATTTTCGTTGGAGTGGGTGGAAGATTGTAGTACATTGATTTCTTACATGAATGCTCGGTGTTCTTTCGGGCGTGTTCGAAAGAACGTGTACGACGCGTACACAGAACTGCTTCGCCTCGATGGGCAATGAATCCACAGCCTTCAGTGCGGATGCACTTGACGTTTGACCTCCTGCGATGAGCAGGGAGGACGCGGACGTCGACTGTGGACAGCTGGCGCTAGGTGGGAGTGTGAGACAGCCAGCGCAACGCTGGGACTGGGTGGCGCACGCACGAGATCCCTTGTTCGAGTCCTGGTCCGGAAAATATTTTCACTCGTCTCCGCTGATTCCGCATCAAATCCTGGTGCATCTAATATCGTTAGTTCCTTACCTTTCCTGTCTCCCTCCTCCAACTTCAATTTACGTAACACTGATTTCTGCTAATATATGTTATTTGCGTCACTACTGTTGCATTTTTAGCATTTGCAAAGAAGAATGCTTTAGTCACTAAGACTGCAAAGCATATTCAGTGGTGGGAAGCAACACCGTGAAAGCAGAATTACATACACATTCCGTGACACGATGTAATAAACCTGAATACCATTTGTCTCAAAAGCTGCTAACGTGGAGTTCTTCATTAGATGCGAGGAAGTATGGAAAACGGACGCGAACGAAAATATGGTAGAATAGACTCCACCGTGGAATAAAACCAAATATGGAATCATTTACACCACCTATTACGACAGATCGAGCAAAAATCAGCCATAATATGAGCGACACATTTACATTGCATTTCAGAGAGTGCAATACTAAACAGAAGCCGTAATTGGGAACGCAATGCGATGAAATTAGCTTATGTTTACTACGAAACGAAAACAAAAATTGAACGTCCCCTTAGAAAAATCAATGACTGACTGTGCTGATAAACCTCTTACGTTATTTGCTTTTCAAACAGCTGAGCAGAACTGAACGTACTCAGACATTACTCTCTTTACTTATTCTGATCAACACTAAACTGACACACAATATTTTTAGCGCAACGCAGTATGACTTTCAATAATCCCTACAAAAGAATGGCCCTCACTAACAATAACCTATACCTTTCATGAATCACTTACCTCACAAAAATGTTCGTTACTCGGACTACTGAAAAACAGCGAGTGCCAATACTGCCAGCTAAATAAAAGATTCTCACTATTGAAGGCACTAACCACTGATAGGCATAGTTAGTAAATGAAAGATTTTGATAGAGAACAAACAATGTATTTACCTTAATAGTGTTCAATAGTCATATATATATTGTGTGTGTGTGTGTGTGTGTGTGTGCGCGCGCGCGAGCGCGAGTGTATACCTGTCTTTTTTTCCCCCTACGGTAAGCCGGCTGTAGAGGCCGTGCAGTTCTAGGCGCTACAGTCTGGAACCGAGCGACCGCTACGGTCGCAGGTTCGAATCCTGCCTCGGGCATGTATGTGTGTGATGTCCTTAGGTTAGTTAGGTTTAAGTAGTTCTAAGTTCTAGGGGACTGATGACCTCAGATGTTAAGTCCCATAGTTCTCAGAGCCATTTGAACCTACGCTAAGTCTTTCCGCTCCCGGGATTGGAATGACTCCTTACCCTCTCCCTTAAAACCCACATCCTTTCGTCTTTCCCCTCTCCTTCCCTCTTTCCTGATGAAGCAACCGTTGTTTGCGAAAGCTTGAATTTTATGTGTGTGTTTGTGTGTCTATCAACATGCCAACGCTTTCGTTTGGTAAGTTACATCATCTTTGTTTTTAGATATATAAATAATCAGTTCATGACATCCAGTCTTACAAATTTACACTCTCTGATGGACACAAGTCCAGATCATCCGCTCTCAAAACTCCGCCATCTCACTCCCCACATCCACCACTGCTGGCGGCTCACCCCCAACTGCGCAACGCTACGCCCTGTTAACAGCCAAATGCCCAACACTACAATAGCGAATTCCAACAATGCAAACCAGCCACAGACTGCACACAGCACATCAGTGATTTTCATATAGAGCGCTACATGGTGTTACCAACATAAAAACCTAAACAGCCTACTTACAATATGCAGACTTTAAATTACCCAATAAGAAAATAATACGATGGTTTGATACAGTTGCAGCGCTCCAAGTGACGTGCAGCGAAGCGAGCTCCGTGTATGAGTTTGAGGCTACATGTAATGGTTGTATGTTGCAGAAGGCGGCGGGGATGAAGCGGCAGCTGCTCACACTCTTCCTCCTGCTCCTGCTGCTGCTGCTGCTGCTGCTGCTGCTGTTTCTGGCTTCTTCAGCGCTGCCTGTCCAGCGCAGCGCGCGAGGTGAAGGAGGTGAAGGAGGTGAAGAAGGTGAAGGAGGTGAAGAAGGTGAAGCAGCTGAAGAAGGTGAGTGCTCCAAAATACACTCGTTAGCCTTCCCCTACTATCACTTGGCTCTCACGTTCCGAATTTATGGAACTGTGATCGTCGATGTCATTGACCTGGCTGTGGAATTCCTAGGCACACGGACATTCTAATGCGCTTCTACAGGGTGTACTGTTTCATGGCAAATGGGATCGTCTCTGGTCAGAGGACTTGCCGATGACAGTTATGTGGCATAAAAATAACTCGATGCCGCAACAAAGGAATGCACTTTACACCATCGAAGTGGTTGAAGGTACTGTGAAGGTGGTGAAGCGATTGTTGTAGTCAACACGTTGGTTGTACAAGTATCTGCAAAACAATGAAAGGACCAACCGGTCGCAGGTTCGAATCCTGCCTCGGGCATGGATGTGTGTGATGTCCTTAGGTTAGTTAGTTCTAAGTTCTAGAGGACTGATGACCACAGATGTTAAGTCCCATAGTGCTCAGAGCCATTTTTGAACATATTATAACATTGTTGCATTAATTTGCTATGAAAGCGTTGCTGATGGACAATAAAAGCGGTTTAAAAGCTGTGAGCTGTGTGGGGAAGTTAACCTTGCATTACTGAGCAACTGTTTCACCAGGTATCCACTCTAGCTTACCAAATTCCCAACCAGACTAACATTAATTATAATCTTTTAATCGTCATACGACAACCGGTGATATATATATATATACAAAAGAGAATTTAAATAAAAAGAAATAAATCAGTTTATATTTGGAAATTTATTTTAACATTGATCATTGAAATTTCTGCATATTAAACTTGAGTCGTAACTAAGATGGTGCCTTATTTAGGACTGTGAAAATGTGAGTTTGTAATCTTACGGAACACATCAAGATTGGGAGACTACATACAACACTGCATTCATAAAATAACACACGAAGAACGTTGTAACATATCGAAGAGGAAATTAACCACTACCAACCGATTCAATTTTCACCCAAAGAAGTTACGTTCCTAGCGCAATCCTATCCGTCATGTAATTACCACACACTGGTATACTAAATTCATACTAACTCTCTGTGAAATCTTCCCGAAAAGAATAGCTGAGGGCTACTTTGATGATTACACCACATGATTCACGTGGTCAACTTGGTTTACACAAAGAGTGTAACTTCACAATAATTTTGATAATTAAAATAAATTAGATCGAAAAGCAATTTACAAAAGAGAAACCTCGAACTGGTTACTAACGTCTTACTATTAACCTGATGGGTCAAACAATTGTATAAGCACGTGGTACTGGTCTCACAAAGTACACCCCATGTGGGTTGAACATAAAGAAAAGTTGCTATATTGAAAAATATTGTCAAGACGAGACGTTATAATCTCACGCACATTCGCATTGAAGACTGATGATGCTAGTCAGAGTTACTGATCAACACGTGGTTCCACTTTACTCGCAAAGTAGTGACAAAGCAACCACCGGAATATATTCTGAACTTCACACTCGAATTACACTGCGTTGCAATTTAAGATAACATTAGATATTTTAGAGCTAAACCTGAAATAAAGGTGATTAAATTTTCAGTTAGGCTGAACTTAAGAAATCCATTGTCCTACGGACTTAGCAGACACGTGCTTAGCCGGAGATCTTACCACTTCAGACGCTCGCCGCAGACAGACTGCCGTGGTCCCTTCCTGAGGGGTGGCTCACAAATACAAACGGAAGTGACCAGAGAGGCAGCTTACTATACCAACATGACAAGGGACGGACAGGACCATACCAAGGATAGAAACCTCTCTGCTTTTAGAAAGCGTAGCTACCTGTTCGGACGTTGGTCCTACTGTTCTCTAGCAGACAGGCTTGTCTGCTACCATCCAGCATGCTACTAGAAATACATTTGCTCACTCATCCTCTCACACAGAAGGGAAGGGGGATGACAGTATCTTATCATATACAGTTTATAAAAGAAAGCGGATGTAGGTTCCGTATGAGACTGTGTGACATGAATTACATATAAACTATGTTTTAAAGTGTAGTAGTGTGACAAATCGTTCTTGTTTATGTGTAAAAGTAACACTTTCCACTACTCAATCTCCTCCCAGATAGTCAGAAACACCACAGTAAATTTAGAAGAGGAATTTATGCCGTAAATGACAACAGATTTAAGAAATTAACATGAAAGGAATCCAACAGAGACCTTTCATAACCCCAACGCTCCAGAAAAAGACTGTGCAGGGAATTTTCTGGCCATGCTAGGACATTCCCAAGCAAGCCTCTCACACCCAACTTAAATCAAAAATGTAAAGAAAAGGGAAAAGGTCACCAGCTACTTGCTAAAACACAATATTTTCAACACATCTTTAGAATCTACCAATTTCAAAGAGAAAAAAAAAATCTGTGACACCTATTTAAAAGATAGTGTAGACCTAATTCGGTCAGCAAGAAAAAACAATGGTTCCTGTGTCATTAATATGAAAACAATTTCTGGTTGTTACCCTTATGGAGTTCACCAGTATTTGCTCATTGAAAGAGCCAACTGATCACAGGAAAATTTATGACTGTTTATTAACAAGTAAAATTTATGAAAATAGCAAAGGTGCCACAGCAGTTAAAAAAAACATGAAAATAACATCAGTATTATAAAGGAGAACATTACAATGCACAATCCTCAAAAGCAAAAAAAAGATAAGAGGAGAAACATGTTTTACAAAGTGGTTATCGCAAAGAAAATTCTATATCTTATAAAACTAATAATTTGTAGAATTAAAATAACTTTGTGGCACTAATTTAATCACTCTACTATATTTCAGTTAGTTGGCAAACAATGATCACTGTGTCATTATACTGAAACTACAATTAATTATGTGATTGTTACCTTTAAGGGGTTCCTCACTATAAATATGCCCCATGCAAAGGCTAATCGATCACAGTCCAATGAGCATGAATAGCTATCTGACTGACAAACGAAGCAATGCCACAGGAATGAATTTACGAAACAAAATATCACAAATATAATACATCACACAAAAACAAACATTGATAAATAAAACAACTCTGAAAGTTCAATAGTCACATCATAAAAAAACAGCAATAAATAAAACACCTGTAAAATACAAGAGTCAAAGTCTAAAAAAAACAATAAATATAACACCTGCAAAATAGACGGGTCAGTCTAATAAGAAAACACCAATAAATCGAACCCCTGCAAAATACACAAAGTTTCTCTGAAAGAACACGTATATGCATTGGACTAAGAACTGTATAATCACTGTTCACTGGCACACTCAGTAGTTCCACTGTTCGGAGGCACAATATAAGGGGTGAGGGTGGGGGGGGGGGGCGGGGGGTTCGCCGCCGCAGCTGTCAGTAGGGATCTTTGTCCATCTGTTGCATGCAATCCCGCCGTCTCTGCCCTGTCATGAAGTTTCTCTTGGTGGCCCATGTCAGGTACCTATCGAATTGGTTCTATGTTTGTGTTGTCAAATTCGTGTCGTATCCTCGTTTGACATGCCAGGTTGATCTTCCTGGGCAAGGATGACACTTAATAGCTCTTCTTTGTGCCACCCTTAGCAACCAGAGAACATCGAACCATAATTTACTGTCGCTTGACAGTGGGCATCCGTCAGGAAATGTCGATAGGCGCCTTTGACGTCTGCAAGTTTCTCTGGACAGTATGTGTCAAAAGGCACCACACCCCTTTATCCCCAGTCTTCTGTCGTTTCACTGCGGCCGTCTCGTCACGGTCGCGTGCTTGTGGTGCGTTGCCAGCAGATGGATTTCCGCGTGGTGGACCGCTCGACCATCTCAGGTCATCGCCTCCACGAAGGGTGGCACTGGTGCGGCCGCCCATTAGCTCCGGGTGCAAGGGAAAGCGTTTGCCGCGTACCCCTCTTTTGTTGTCGACCGCGCTCCAAAAAGAAATGGTTCAAATGGCTCTGAGCACTGTGGGACTCAACATCTGTGGTCATAAGTCCCCTAGAACCTAGAACTACTTAAACCTAACTAACCTAAGGACATCATACACATCCATGCCCGAGGCAGGATTCGAACCTGCGACCGTAGCAGTCGCGCGGTGACCGCGCTCCCTAAGTGGCCCGGTTGGCAGTGTGTCCTGCTGGGAAACCCGCCAGTTTACAACTAGCCCTCCTCCTCGCTGCTCCCGCTGTCGCGTAAGAGTTTAGCCGGTTCGCTTTCACGTTCTCAACTGCATTCACAGAAATTGTTCATCATAGTTATGTGATTACAAAATGTCATACATAATACCACTTAGTATTGTCTTTCACAATTTTTAAGAACAAAAGTGAGACTTAATTTTTTTTTAATTAAAAAAGTTAGATGAATCGACAATATAAAAATAAAAGTTAAATGACTTGACAAAAAAAATAAAAGTGAAATGACTTGACAGAATAAAAATAAAAATTAAATGAACTGACAATATAATATCTAAATCCACATCACTAATGTGGTTCACTTGCGTTTTAAAAAATCAAATGCTACTTATTAATTCACTAAAATGAATAGGATTATGCCATGTGCAAGTATAGGTCAGGACAGCATAGGGTTCACATGTTATTTACACACACACATGCACACCTGTTGTCTATTCTACAAACTAACTACCCATAAACATGCAATACTCAAAATTTTACTTCAACCCACTACTAGTTAATCCAACAAGCTACTTCAATGCTACTTCAACAAAGTGTTTACAGCACTACAATATTGTTTTGATTCGTCCTCTTCCTGACGCTCGCCGCATATGTCTTGTCACATGATAAATATGGAGAAACTTTCCTTAAACATACACAGTAAAAAGAACAATGGTTATTTATATGCCAAAACATTTATACCAGTTGACACACCTGATAAGAGACTCGCAATTATACATTTATCATACTCATATATTCACACATAAAGCAGTAAGAAAATTTCATCTAAAATTACGTTATCACAAGAATGAATCACACAGATGACTCTGAGAAGGGTAAAAATGTTTTCATCCTACAGGTTATATTACATTTTCTTGCCCATTTTGCTCCAATTTCGTTCCTTCTTTAAGTTACCTTTCGCTTCTAAATCAGTTATTTCGCCTGTGGTTGTTATTCTGGATTTATTTATCATGAGTGGCAAAATTGTGGTCTCCTCTATTCTGTAAAACAGTTTCATCTTAACATATTGAACTTACAACAGACACAAAAGATCCGAATCCTCCTGTAGTTTAAATGACAAATGTTTTGCTTCATCCTTATTACCTTAAACCAAGCTTTCCTTCGGTCCCATAATCAAAATTATTTAATCTTCCTCTACCTTCAAGAGGGAAATTTCCTCAGTACAAATCATATAGGCTGCAGTGCATCCCGCACCAGCGAAAACAGTAAGCTGCAATGCTCACAGCATCAGCAAACACATAAACGTCGCTTTTCTAGGACAAGTATTAACGCAGAATAATTTTTCAGGCTTTGGCTCAACATCAATCAAGACTACAGAAAGGATCCATATTTCTGTTCCATTCTCCATTTGCTGAAAAACTGCTCGTATTTGACGACCACAATAATATTTCAGGGCCACATAAATTACACAAACCACAATTCTTCTTTCACCTTGAAGGGAATCAATATACTGACGAAATCCACAGACAGTACTTTACATACTCAGCTATAAAGAACAAAAAAAGACAAATATCATCAATATTAACATATCATCGCATATTGGGAAGCCAATGGTTAAACGATCGTATTATCGCATCCTGTTTTCAAGATT
Organism: Schistocerca serialis cubense; assembly: GCF_023864345.2. Taxonomy (NCBI): domain Eukaryota; kingdom Metazoa; phylum Arthropoda; class Insecta; order Orthoptera; family Acrididae; genus Schistocerca; species Schistocerca serialis. The sequence goes on from NC_064641.1 coordinate 132,839,079, forward strand.
CTAAACTTCCCCATTCCTTTCTCAGAGTTCTCCTATCTTAAAATATTCATACAGCACGCATACTATAGTAAGACATCCTCATTTATACTGACAGATATAGAATAGTAATAGACAGATAGTAGCACTGAAAGCAGAAAATCGGAAACACGGCTACTAACAGCTGGGGACCTGGGTTTGCCAGACCCATAATACCCACGGATTGGATATTCCCCTGAGTTTTGCATTAATTCAACACAGATCTTGCTTCTCTCAGGAGTGACTCTTTTCAATTTACACAAAAAAACCATCAACAGTATTTTACTCGTTCACAAAGAAACGAACCAACCTAAATCCTAATTGCACAAGGAAAGAAAAAAAATTAACAACATCACTTCAATCAATCACATAGAAACATCGTTATCATTATTTTTACCAACATATTATTCAAAATGCATTTATCACAAATGTAAACTAATCAATTGTTTCTCTTCACCGTCCTCTCTACTCCTCACTGTCCTTTCTACTCATTTGCCATGTCGCTCATTTGTTCCGATTGGGCGCCTTCTGGACTGATCATTTGTCATTGCCGGTTTCGTTCATTTCCATTTGCTGGATTATGTCTAGGGTTGGCCGGCCGAATTTCAACATCATGTGGTGCTCCGCCTACAATCCAATTTCCACCGTGTTCGTCGTAATATCGATTCTGGTTGCCGTACCTGTTACGTTCACGATCTTGTCCCCATCCTCGATCATTTCCGTTGTTCCACATGTGTTCGCGACTGTTACCCCAGTTTCTATACGGCCGGTCCCGATTATTGTTCCGTTCGCGTCGCGACGACCAGTCACGCCGTTGATTAGTACTACGGCCACGACTGCGATCGCACTGCTGTGCCCCGTAATAACTTTGTGCCTGATTAGGCGGGCATTCTGCTGTATTATATTCCAACTCTAGGAGAAGTGTCTTAAACGTTTTCACGTCCTCTTTGCATCGTCCCGCAAGAATGACGTGGCGCAAGTGCATCGGCAGTTTGGTGATGCATATCCTAATTAGTTCCGCAGGCCCGTATGGGTCGTATAGAAATTGATTTGCCTGCAGCATGTGGTCGAATAGGCGTGCTGGGCTGCCGAAACCAGACTGGTTCAAATTTGGCAGCATAATTACGCCATGCTTGACCCTATCTTGTGCCGCTTCCGACCAATAGGCGGACAGAAAGGCTTGTCGAAACTCCCGAGTGGAGTTGCAGTGACGCGCTGCCGACCTCATGCGAATCGCCGGTTCGCCTTCCAAATAGCCACACATATATTCTATCTTATGTGAACTTGCCCAGTCGGGAGGAAGACAGGACTCAAATTGCTCGAGCCATGCTCGTGGATGTACGAGGGTCAGTCAAAAAGTAATGCCTCCTATTTTTTTTTCTACGTTTAATTGTCAGGAAATTTAAATGCAATTACATAGGTTGAAAACCACAACATTGAGGATCATTTTGTCATTTTTCAATGTAATCTCCGCCCATCTCTACAGTTTTGGTCCATCTTTGAACAAGGGCATGTATCCCAGCACGGTAAAAATCACAGCTCTGCTTCCTAAGCCATTGACGCACGGATGTTTTGACGGCCTCCTCATCTTCAAAATGAATCCCACGATGAGCTTCTTTTAGTGGCCCGAACAGATGGAAGTCTGATGGTGCCAGGTCAGGGCTGTATGGGGGATGAGGCAAAACTTCCCATCCAATTTTGACAATCTCGTCAGAGGTGTGACGACTGGTGTGTGGTCTTGCATTGTCATGCAAAAGAAGAACATCTGCCATTGATTTTGTTGGGCGAACTCGCTGAAGACGTGCTTTAAGTTTGTTGAGGGTTGTGACGTATTGAACAGAATTTATTGTGCATCCCTGCTCCAAAAAATCAACCAGAATCACACCCTCTGTATCCCAGAAAACTGTTGCCATAACTTTCCCTGCCGATCGCACAGTTTTGAATTTTTTCTTCCTCGGCGAGCTTGTGTGACGCCACTCCATTGACTGCCTCTTTGATTCGGGTTCAAAAAAATGCACCCATGTTTCGTCCCCGGTCACAATTTTTTTCAGAAACTCATCTCCCTCCAAATGGAAGCGCTGCAAGTGTTGGGAGGCTATTGTTTTCCTTGCCTCTTTATTCTGATCGGTTAACATTCTTGGAACCCACCGTGCACAAACTTTTGAGTACCCCAATTGTTTAATAATCGTGATCACACTGCCTTTACTAAGAGAAATAATGCGACACACTTCATCTGCAGTCACCCGACGGTCACCACGAATGATGTCATCAACTTGCTGAATGTTGTGTGGAGTCACTGCACTCACCGGCCTGCCGCTCCGCTTTTCGTCAGTCAACGGTGTTTGCCCTTCAGCTTCCTTACAACGACGAACCCATCGTCTAACAGTGCTGACATCCACTGTCACAACACCATACACCTTCTTCAGTCTTTCATGAATGCGTATGGGCGTTTCACCTTCTGCATTCAAGAATTCAATCACACAACGCTGTCTCAAACGAACATCGATGTCGGCCATCTTACAAACTTCTGCTGTGCTGCCACCTGTTGACACAGAAAGTTACTACTGCAGTGGATTGCAGAAGAAGGTTTGAGGAATGGCGCCAAATTCAAATTTTTCACTTAACTTAATTTCTTTAAGTAGAAAAAAAATGGGAGGCATTACTTTTTGACCGACCCTCGTATTCCTTTTTGCGAATTTCGGAATATCTCAAACTTTCTCACCGTAAGGAAATGTTTAAAATCAAATCCCCGCATTTCCTCCCGGCGAGGCCCTTGTATGTTTCTATTCGTGTCCCTCTCTGCACTGTTCGTACAGCTATTTTTAGTGCTATTGGCGAGTTCGTAATCACATGCCATGCGGTTTTCCAGATGCGCCACGCGTTTTTGTAATTTGCCTGTTACAGCTCTGTGCCGTCTGTTCACTTCGAACTGTCCCTTCTGAAATCTAAGAAGCGAACGCACTTCTTCGGTCTCTGCGGCCGCTGCCGGTGTAGTATTGTTCTCGCTTTCTGTCACCTTCATCATGCCTACGATGTCCGCTAATGCCGCAATCTTATCATGTATTTGTCTGTTGTCCTCCACCCCAGTCTACTTCAATTGTTCTACTTGCTGTTCCAGCGCGTGAATCGCTTGACTGTTGTCCGCTACTGTGTTGCTAACGGATGTGGGACAATGCGTTTCCGCCTCTTGGACCCTCGAGAGTACCTGCTGGTGTTCTCTTTGGCATCCTTCTCTCAGTGCTTGGAAATTCCTAAGTAGCTGTTCTTCGCTCTCTTTAGATTCCGCATCGCGACTTCGCTTGCCCTGTTCTAAGGCTTGCAGACGGCCATCGATTTGTTCAAATGTACGGCCTAATTCTTTCATAATATCACTTTTTATTTCACTTGCCAGATTGTTTATTCTTTTTTTTTTTTTTTTTTTAAAAAAAAAAAAAAAAAAAAAAAACTCTTTATTGATACAACAACAACTACAACATTAAACTCAATTGAAAAACAAATTTGATACAATGACTCATAAAAAACAGCAAACATTGTTTGATACATATTGACCCGCCACCTTACAAAATTAGTGGGTCCTATTATGATAAATTTGAAAAATCATGCAGCTTATTATTATTATTATTTTTATTGGAAATTGGCACTAGCTACGGACAGAGTTAATCTAGCTACGTGACTACTTGGTTAATCTATGACTAACTACTCTGCAGCGATTACATGTGTGCCAGATGATGTTTATAAACCTACTGTTAGGCCTGCTCGCTGAGCTAATCCCAGCGAGCGTGCCCCTGGCACTGGGCTGGCCAATACTGTTATTTCGCTGCAGTCCCTACCTATGTTATTTGTTATTGGTATTCTAATTCTACATTATTCAGTATATCTAGTTCCTATAGAATCTAGTGCGTTTGTCAAGTCCGGGAAAGGTGCTCCTGCTCTCCTAATCCGATAACGCGGCGGATTCCAGTTGTGTAACAACTGGCCAGTTCCGCGCTCGGCGGCAACTGCAGGTGCACCTGAGTCTTTATCGGGTTGTTATGTGTCCTATTGGTTCCTAATGAAGTCCCTCAGAATCTTTTTAGAGATTGCATTAGCCAAATTGTTGAGGACATTGAAGGTCTCGGCACGTCGTAGTAATGTATATGTATCTCTATTCGGTAACTGATTTCTTAGATCTAGCCCCACGTCGTCATACAACGTACAGTCGTATACGACGTGTTCTGGTGTTCCCTCCAGAGCACCACAGTCACACGCTGGCGTTGCCTGTTTGCCAAATCGACATAAATATGTCGGATATGGCCCGTGACCTGTTAGAAAGTGCAGCAGACCTCTACTTGGCTCAAAATAGCTCATTTGTAGCCGTTCTTTGATATTAGGTAGTAATTGGAAAACCCTCCTTCCCGTTTCCTCACTTTCCCATTGCTGTTGCCAAAGTTCTTCCCCCCTTCTCTTTATTGAGTACTTGTCCCCCACTTGTACCCCCATGATTTCCCTGGTTTTATCTATTTTCCCTTTGGAGACCCAGTACCACGCCCCCTGCTCCCTAATTTTTATATCTAATGGACATAATCCTATTATTACTAACAGGGCCCCCCCAGGTGTTGTTCGGTAAGCTCCTGCAGAGCGCAACAGCATGTTTCGCTGCACCCTTCTAACAGTCACTGCAGGCACTACCCTCGTGAGCCTGTGTGCCCACACCCCACTGGCATATCCAACTAAAGACGTTAAAATACTGTTATGGTAAAGTTTTATTAAGGATGGAGGTAGATGGAACCTCCTATGGCCTATATTTATGAGATTGTTTAGGACCTCTAATGTACGTTGTGATATGTGTTCTATGTGGGTGTTATAGCTCCATTTTTCATCTACTATGATTCCTAAGTACCTAGCCTCTCGTCGCCGAAGAACTGGTGTTCCCTCAATTCTAACCGTTGGATTCCTGACAAGACTTCCTTTCAGTAATAGATACGTTGATTTGTGTGGTGCAACTTTCATTTTGGATTCTTGGCACCATCTCTGAAGTATTGTCATTGTGTGTTCTACTTTTGGCTCTAGTTCTTCTCGGCTTCGGCCGCCTACCAGCAGGAGGAGGTCGTCAGCGTAAGCTATCACGTCTAGCACGTCCTCACTTTGTTGTAGTTTCTCTAAGAGGGGTTCTATATTGATATCCCAAAAGAGTGGCCCCAGAACTGATCCCTGGGGACACCCCTTCGTGATGGTTTTACTGATTCTCCCGCCAGGCGATGATAGCCATACCTCCCTGTCCATGCAGTAGCTCCTCAGACAGCCATAGAGGGGCCCTGGACACTCCTTCTCTCGCAAGCGAGAGAAGAGCGAGGGCCACCACAGGTTGTCGAAGGCGCCACTGATGTCCACCATGATGCCTACCACATACTTGTGCTGGGTTGAGCCACAGACCTCAGCCGCCAGGGCAATTGCGTCAGACGCAGATCGCCCCGGCCTGAAGCCGAACTGCCTGTCGCTCATCCCGCACAGTATCCTGTGAGCTGTCAGTCTGTCAGCTAGTAACTTCTCCAATAATTTCCCTAAGTTGTCTAAGAGGCAGATTGGCCTATAGGATTTTGGTTCTGTAGGGTCCTTGTCCTTCCCTTTTTGTATGATTATGACATTTGCCCTTTTCCATATTTTAGGAAAACTGCCGGTTCTCAGGCATTCGTTGAACAATCCTGTGAGGGGTGTTACTAGCTGAGGGGCAAGAAACTGCACTACCTCCGCGATTATGCCGTCTGGCCCTGGTGCTTTACCCTTTTTCAGTAATGTAATTTGTTTTGCCACTTCTTCCTCCGAAAAGGGGTACACCATAGTGTTATTGATATATTCCTGTATATCCTCTCTGCGGATTTGTTGTTGGAGTTCATTCTCCTCAGTTTCTTCGTCATCCGGCAGCAGAGTGCGCAGGAGAACTTCGGCAGTTTCCTGCCACGACTCTGTCATTCTGCCTCCGTCTCTGACCGTCGAGAGGACCGCAGGGGACCTGATTTTCTCTCTAACCAACTTATAAGGTATTCCCCAGGGGTCAGTGGCTAACTGGCTCAAAACATATTTTTCCCAACTTTTTATTCTTACCTCCTTTAATTCTTTTTGAAATTTTTCCTTTTCCACCCTGTACAGCTGTAGCCAGTATTGTTTCTCCTGCCAGACGGCACTTCGCTGGTAGTACCTTCTCGCCCGTCTTACAGACTGACGCATAGTCTCAAGATCAGCAGACCATGGTGAAGGGGAAGCCGCCACGGCTCTCCTCCTGGTTGGCACAGCGGCCTTGACCGCGCTGACTATAGTCCCTACCAGTTCTTCGGCATACCTATCTACATCCAGGTCACCTTCCGGCAACGGCGGAATGCCACACTCCCGAGCCAGGCAGTCCCAGTCAGTTCTATTATAATTAAGTTGAGTCTCCCATCCGAGGTCCCAGCGGCACTGTTCTTCTCTGAGGCAGAAGGTAATCAGGTTGTGATCGCTTGTAGTGGCATTTTCGTTGACTTTCCAGTTCTCAATGATACTAATGGCATTGGCAGTTACCAGGGTGACGTCGATATTTGTCCCCTGCCCTCCGCCTCCTCTGTAGGTTGGGGGATTACCTGGTTTATTTGCCACCACAAGTTGGGAGGCCATGATTAGTTCCTCAGCCTTCTCACCATTGGTGTCCCTTGTGCCGCTGTACCACATGGGGGACTTGGCATTTATGTCAGCGGTGACAATAACCCTGCGCCCGCGCAGCGCTGTAATAGTTCTCACTAGGTGGTCAGAGAATTCTTCAAAGTTTCCTCCGTATTGGAAGTACATGTTTACGATATGTATTAGTCCAACCGGGGTCTGTAGTTCAACCACATTGCAGTGGCTGTTTGATAGTTGCACTAGACATGTGGCTCTTAGGGTCTTGTTTGTAACTATTGTGACTGCCTTTGGCTCTACTCCTGTGGAGATTACCTGCCAAGTGGTGGACATGAAGGAGATCTGTCCCGCCCGGGAGTACGGCTCCTGCAGACAGATTACGTCCAGTCTCCTCTCCTCCACAACCTTTCGCAGCTCCTGCATGACCAGCCGACTATTGTGGGTGTTTATCTGTCCTATAGTGATTTCAGTTGTCATGGAAAATAGGTATGAAAATTGCAATCAGGCCATGGTTTTCTATAGTCTGTCGCAATTCGACCATTTGCGAGGACAGATTGCACATAAATCTCCTGCATATTAAAGTCTTCACCTCTTCTCTCAAAAACCCTTCTAAGAAGGTCACGCAGAGCCCCGAAATCGGTGGGAAGATTCATTGACTTTAACTGAATCCTATCCACAGCCTCCATTGTCGAGAAGGTGACCTTTCTGCCATATTTGTGACCTATGCGTACGACGTGCCTGAGTGCCGTAGTGAGGACAGCCGGCTGCTCCAAGCGCGAAAGCTGCATGGCCAGCTCCAAGTTCGGGTAGATCCTTCTAGGATCCGGATCTGGTACTCTCGGGATTACTTCCAATTTATTAGTACTTGTTATTTGGTTGTCTTGTAGAACAATTTGGAGAGTTCCCTCCCGATCCGGAGTGATGCCATCACTCTCTCCCGACTGTGAGCTGTCTTCTGTCTCTTCTTCTAAGTCAGTCTGTATGCACAGATCAACCATGACTATTTGTTGTGGGCATATTTCATCTTTGTTGATGACGAAGCTTGCTGCTTCTGGGTTGAGTGTTGAATTTTCACTCGTATGCACCAGAATTTTGGGCTCGAACAGGTTTCCTGACTCAGTCATTTTCACTACTTCTTCGGTTTTTATTTCATCATCTGTCTGAATACTTGAGTCAACCATGATGTTTGCCCTTTTTACTGTCTCCTGGATAGATTTTAAGAACTTTTTGAAATTTTCTGCCCTTTCAGCGTCTCTTTTTTTCTTGCTCGGAGACTTTCTTTTGGTTGATCTGGTTTGGTTGTTTTCATTGGCCATAATCCGTTCGGGATATTAAGCGCTGTTCTAGAAGTTTATATGTGGGGCAGTTCCTCCCGGTTGTGCCGCAGGTCTTTTTTCCCCTTCGTGTGCATGGTATGCATACAACGGATTTTGTACATTCCTTTCTGACGTGGTTTTCTTCTCCACATCTGGAGCATGCCGGCTTCCTACTACAATATTTGTGTACATGGTCAATGTCCCCACAATTGTGGCAGCGGGGTACTATTAAGTAGTCCTTCACATTAATGGCGTGAAAGCCTATGTATGCCCTGCCCATAGCCGTTAGTTTTCGCCATAATCCCCCCGAGACTTCTGCTACATGGTGAACAACATCTCTGTCCCTAGGTCCAGTTCTAAATCTCAATTTAAAGTCCTTTAGGAATGCTTCCATGCTTAGGTCAGAGTCTTCAAGGTTTTGCCGATAGAGAGTCTCGCGTAAGTCCTCATCTGTCATGGATTTGGGGACATCATATAGTATGACAAGTGGATTTCGCTTTCGGGGAGGTTCGCACTTAATCGACTTGCATAGCTTTTGGTTTCTTAAAAGTTTGTTCTTATCATCTTCTGAGGCTACGTCTACTATGACAACATTTTTTGTAACTTTGACCTTATTAATCTTAATCTTTTCCTTAACGGGATTGACTGCGGTTGCAAAAACTTCCTGTACCTTTTTTATGTCCTGGCCGGGTAGTGGTTTCAAAAAGACTGCAGTGTCTGGCCGTTTGGAGACCTTAGCAATAGTCTCTTTGGTCGTTTGGGCCTTTGGAGCAGTTTGTGCCGCAACGCCAGCCCATGTCCTTCCTGGTTGTTTTCTAAGCCTATCGTTCTCTTTTTCGAGCTCCTCAAGTCTGCCTTCAAGCTTAGCATTGGCTATCGCCCATGCTGCTAATTCATTTTTTATTGCCAGTACAGCGGCCTGACTGATCTTTCCATTCTTAACATTTTGATCGAGTAGTTGGGTGATCCTCATGTGCCTCTCTAAATTACTTTCCTCCATTAACTGACCCAGGCCTTCCTGTGGGGAGGGGTCAGAAAGCATCGAAGCCCTTGTGGGCGCACATAGATCGCTTGTCTCTTCAGTAGCCATCATGTGTTGGACAAGCGAAAAAAGGGGTTGGAAGCCCGTCTCTTACCCCGGACCGGCTCCTCTGGCATGGGGGGGGACTAAGAATGCAGCTCGCCCACCAACCTCGTCCCTAGGTCAAGGGCATCCCTAAGCCGCCGAGTTCAGTACACCGTTGCCAGTGTCCTGGTCTCCCTCAGTGGCCTCGTCACCGTCGATTTCTCCCAGAGTTTATCGGCAAGTGCACCCCGCACTCCGGAGAAGCGGATGCACCTCTCGTCCTTCGCCGTCTACTAGCCCGAGCTCCCACCTGCAGGCCAGGGGACCCGCTCCTACTCAGGTGGCGGGCCGGTCACCCAGTCGTTCGACGGTCTGGACCCAGCTAACCTGGCCCAGGCGATGTCACCACCCCCTGGGTTTGGCAGAACACGCCCCGGTTAACCACGGGCGCGGCGAAGTGCACTTGCCGACTCGCGCCGAGGTCCCACGCCGACAAACGAAGTCGCTGGCATGCAGAGCACCAGCTGGTCTTGTGCTCTGCGAGTTGAGGGACAGATGGTTAGTCCCTCAGACACAGCTCCCCCTGTGCCACGCACCCTTCGCTTTCGCCTTGGGTTGGGGGCGTTTAACGTCCTACCGTGACGGGAGTTTAACGTCCTTCCTTGACACAACGACAACCCTCACCGTTCCACAGCCCGGAGGTGTTATGAGAGTGATGATGTGATAAAATGATGGTATGGCCCGGGTCTTATGTTGTGGAGTTTGACATCATCGAGACGGTGCGGCACTCAAACCCGAGTTACGTTCCCCGGAGGGCCTCCACACGTACTGGGGGATCATGGCCGACCATGTCTCACCCACCGCTTTTGATAATTCACGGTGGGCCAGTGCGGTTCAGTGAGGATTGCACCCAGTTAAGGGCTAGCCGTTTAACGTCATGCATGGACGGCCCTTCCCGTGTTAGCTTCACCCCATCTAAGGGGGCTACTGAGCGCCGGGGCCACGTCAAGGCCACGGGATAGGACATTACGGTCCCCGCCCCACTCAGGTTCCTCTGAGCCACAGAGCACTTCAGACAGTCTGAAGATTTCCGGGAATCAGAGGGTCTCCTGGCGGTTTTAACCCAGTTTCGGAAGGCAACACACCTTCCCCGGGTGGCGCCACGCAGACCGCTTTCCCGTGCGTTGTTTATTCTTTGTGAGATATCATCGGACAGTCTCTGCATCGACTTGTCGACTTTGTCTGCTGGATTAGTTTCTCGTCTATTTGTTCGCCTAGATCGCGGATCGATTTTTCAGATTTCTGCGTCATTTGTTCGCCTAGCTCACGGATCGATTTTTCAGATTTCTCTGTCATTTGTTTGCCTAGCTCTTGAATCGATTTTTCAGATTTCTGCGTCATTTGTTCGCCTAGCTCTCGGATCGATTTTACTGATTTCTCTGCGTTTTCTTTATTTTGTTGCAATAAGGCTGTCATGAGTTCTGCCAAATCAATTTGATTAGCAGGAGGCAAATTAATTTCTGGCTCTGCTGTGAGCCCGTTCGTCCAGTTTTGCATTTCGTCTGAAGTATTCCCCATTGCATTTTGGGAACCGTCCGACGCGTTAATATTCGAAATCAAATTATCCCCTTGGTCCATGTTGCTTAAGTTGTTGGACCGCCTACTTTTAGCTTGGTTACGTGTCTGCATTAGTTCAATTTATACCCAGTACGCTACACACTAATCACAATAAATGTATCCCCCAAAAATTACGACATTCACACGAAGGGTACCCAACCTACTACACACTTTTTCACACCCAAAACAAATTTATATCTTTGATCGAAGTCAGTGCAATTTACAAGCGAGAGAAAAAAAAACACATACATATAAAACACACAAATATAGAAAACAAAACAAGACAAACAACACAACGCCGCTCAACAACGCCGTGGATCTTTTGAGTCTGCTCAGAAGCAACGCAGAAGTTGTTTGAGCGCTGCAGCTAAAAAAAAAAATTAAGATTACACAACGCTCGCAATCTAACGTTTCAAAGATTCCAGAGTCTAGCGGAATCACAGAACAGGGTCGCCATGTATAATGTTGTTGCTTTAATTTGCTATGAAAGCGTTGCTTATGGACAATAAAAGCGGTTTAAAAGCTGTGAGCTGTTTGGGGAAGTTAACGTTGCATTACTGAGCAAATGTTTCACCAGGTATCCAGTCTAGCTTATCAAATTGGTTCAGATGGCTCTGAGCACTATGGGACTTAACATCTGAGGTCATCAGTCCCCTAAAACTTAGAACTACTTAAACCTAACTAACCTAAGGACATCACACACATCCATGCCCGAGGCAGGATTCGAACCTGCGACTGTAGCGGTCGCGCTGTTCCGGACTGTAGCGCCTTTAACCGCTTGGCCACCACGGCCGGCAGCTTACCAAATTCCCAACCAGACTAACATTAATTATAATCTTTTAATCGTCATACGACAACCGGTGATATATATATATATATATACAAAAGAGAATTTAAATAAAAAGATATAAATCAGTTTATATTTGGAAATTTATTTTAACATTGATCATTGAAATTTCTGCATATTAAACTTGAGTCGTAACTAAGATGGTGCCTTATTTAGGACTGTGAAAATGTGAGTTTGTAATCTTACGGAACACATCAAGATTGGGAGACTACATACAACACTGCATTCATAAAATAACACACGAAGAACCTTGTAACATATCCAAGAGGAAATTAACCACTACCAACCGATTCAATTTTCATCCAAAGAAGTTACGTTCGTAGCGCAATTCTATCCGTCATGTAATTACCACACACTGGTATACTAAATTCATACTAACTCTCTGTGAAATCTTCCCGAAAAGAATAGCTGAGGGCTACTTTGATGATTACACCACATGCTTCACGTGGTCAACTTGGTTTACACAAAGAGTGTAACTTCACAATAATTTTGATAGTTAAAATAAATTAGATCGAAAAGCAATTTACAAAAGAGAAACCTCGAACTGGTTACTAACGTCTTACTATTAACCTGATGGGTCAAACAATTGTGTAAGCACGTGGTACTGGTCTCACAAAGTACACCCCATGTGGGTTGAACATAAAGAAATGTTGCTATATTGAAAAATATTGTCAAGACGAGACGTTATAATCTCACGCACATTCGCATTGAAGACTGATGATGCTAGTTAGAGTTACTGATCAACACGTGGTTCCACTTTACTCACAAAGTAGTGACAAAGCAACCACCGGAATATATTCTGAACTTCACACTCGAATTACACTGCGTTGCAATTTAAGATAACATTAGATATTTTAGAGCTAAACCTGAAATAAAGGTGATTAAATTTTCAGTTAGGCTGAACTTAAGAAATCCATTGTCCTACGGACTTAGCAGACACGTGCTTAGCCGGAGATCTTACCACTTCAGACGCTCGCCGCAGACAGACTGCCGTGGTCCCTTCCTGAGGGGTGGCTCACAAATACAAACGGAAGTGACCAGAGGCAGCTTCCTATACCAACATGACAAGGGACGGACAGGACCATACTAAGGATAGAAACCTCTCTGCTTTTTGAAAGCGTAGCTACCTGTTCGGACGTTGGTCCTACTGTTCTCTAGCAGACAGGCTTGTCTGCTACCATCCAGCATGCTACTAGAAATACATTTGCTCACTCATCCTCTCACACAGAAGGGAAGGGGGATGACAGTATCTTATCATATACAGTATATAAAAGAAAGCGGATGTAGGTTCCGTATGAGACTGTGTGACATGAATTACATATAAACTGTGTTTTAAAGTGTAGTAGTGTGACAAATCGTTCTTGTTTATGTGTAAAAGTAACACTTTCCACTACTCAATCTCCTCCCAGATAGTCAGAAACACCACAGTAAATTTAGAAGAGGAATTTATGCCGTAAATGAGAACAGATTTAAGAAATTAACATGAAAGGAATCCAACAGAGGACTTTCAATATTTCTATTGATAGTGAGGACAGTGTACTGAACAACGTTACATCAGCATTTACTTAATTTGCAGACTAATAATCACAGCTGTTACGGGTAGTATGTTTTTAGGTTCGTTAGTACCTCCAGGTGTCTACAGTCTTGCCGCAGTGGTAACATCAGTTCCCGTCGGATCACCGAAGTTAAGCGCTGTCGGGCTGGCCCAGCACTCGGATGGGTGACCATGGGATCTGCCGAGCGCCGTTGTCAAGCGGGTCGCACTAGGCCCTTGTGAGGCAAACTGAGGAGCTACTAGATTGAGAATTAGAGGCTCCGGTCTTGTAAACTGAATTACGGCCGGGAGAACAGCGTGCTGACCAGCTCCGGTCTCGTAAACTGACATACGGCCAGGAGAGCGGTGTGCTGACCACATGCCCCTCTGTATCAGCAGCCAGTGACGCCTGTGGTCTGAGGATGAATCGGCGGCCGGTCTGTACCGTTGGGCCTTCATGGCCTGTTCTACATGTACGTGTGGCACGAGCAAGCCATTAACGTTCAATTTCCCCTGGGTAGCAGGTCGAGTATTGAAGTGTGGACACGTGGATGCAAAACAGATTGTTTGTACTGATAAGCGTAGTCCACGACCGTGCAGAAAACATCAGGTAGTAACTTAGGTGACGTGTTTGCAGGACAACTTTTAGACTCGGAGCAAAAAAAATAACACACTGGAGAGGGTAGGTATTAAGGCACCAATTATCATAATATCTGTACCTATACCCTTAAAACGCTGTGTGTATTTTTTGAATTTCAGATGCATGTCTGAAACTGAGTTTGATTTTGGATCAACTAATTTGTTTCTGAAATTTACTAACAGTTGTCTGGGCGTGACTGCAAAGACAAGTCAAGCGTCGACGATGCAGAAATAACGGGCAAAATTTACGTGGTGCAGTAGAAATAATAAGTGATACTACTTCAAATGAAAGAACATATTTCAGTCTGTATAGGTTTGGGTAATTTTGGGAAGTGGCTCTCCGTTAGCAGAGAAGGCGATAGGCTACATTTTGAAGTTGCATGATAGAGTGGTAACAGAAACACTGTGATGGAAGCATAAAGTGGGATTACAACTATAGGTGACACTGTGGTTGAATGCCCATTTTAGAGAAGGCTTGTTACATCGTATTGATGCAAACGTGACGAGAAATTTTGCCATTTTGAATGAAATGATCGGCACAGGCTGTAAAATCCTTTTTATTAAATGCCACTATCGGTTTCGCGTCAATTGAAGACCCTTCCTCAGGTGATACTTACAAAATTAATAACAAAAAAATTTTTGTAAAGGATTTTTAACAACGGTCTGAAGAATAGTGTGTTACTAAAAAGTAGTATTATACAGTTGTACTTGAAGAGTACTCACTGATTATTTATTAACAAGTAGGAGCGGTACTAGTCTACAGCTTTTTTGGGCCCGTTTGGTCTTCATCCAAGTGTTATTTCTATAGGGTCTGCTATCCTCTTCATTTCAACTATGGGCTACCGCTTTTAGCACGCTGTTGGGTTTATAGCCGAATGTTCTTCAGACCATAGTTAAGAATTCTTTGTAATTTTTTTCTTATTAATTTTGTGCAGATCGCCTGAGGATGCGCTTTCAGTTGACGCGAAACCAGTACTCACTTTTAATATATAAAAAAAGTGACAGCCAGTGCAGATAATTTCCTTCAAAATGCACAAGTTTGTTTGCGGTTGCCCGCAATTTAAAATAACATGCTCTAGAAATTTTGAACTTGGTAGACAGTCAATAGCGACACGACATTGCCTACGACGCAAATAGTACTATGATCTTGTTAGGAGCGCTTTATCGAGGCTTCAGAAATTTGTAACATAATATACCGTTCCAGTGAGTGAGTGCAGTCTTCGACGAAAATGCGACTGTTGGAGTGACAGACACGAGCGCTGGCAGGTAACCATTGCCTTTTCAGAATTACGTATTCGCCCCACTCTTAAACTTTTCGTGTGGTTTATCGGTTCGGTGCCGTGACACTTGATGCGTATTTCGTGCCATTCGTCATCAATAATGTTTGTCATATAACTTAACTGTCAGATATGTAAATCGTAATTACCTCGGAGCCATGTTCATTTCCATTGACTGACGAGTCTCACAAGTCGTCTTCTGGGCTAGCCGCGTTTATCCGACGGCATACGTGTTTTGATATATCGGCTACCTATCTTGCGTCGTCGTTGCTCTCTGTAGGCCATTGAATCAGATTTTCCCGTACATCTGAAACAGGTAGAGTCGTAACTGCCGCTAACGTGTACATTGGCAATCTTAAACTCGAGGCGTTCTGTGCCGGTTGATGTGCACCCGTATGTACGTCCGAACTAGTGGTACAGGACCCTTAGCTCTGTCCCCGGTCGTAGGGACGGCGGCAGCGAAGTTAAAAACGGCCGTTAATATGAGTGACCGTACACTTCAGAACGGGCGAGCCTCCGGCGCCGGACCGTAATGCCACTCGCTGAACTGGCTAAGGAACGGTGCACCGGAATAACTCAATTCCACACCTCTCGCGTAAACAGCAAGCTCCGCTAAAATTCCGCCCGTGTTGTCTCAGTGGCGCTGCATATTTATAAGCGGGCAAATGTGTTCGAATTTGATTAGCGTCGAGTTAGAGCGCCAGTCGACTCGGCTTCATCAGCGGCGCGCCACGTCCTGAAACCCTTTTGTCAGGGGAGGGGGTGGGGGTGGGGGAGCGATGTACAGAAAAACGCCGCGCCGCGGGACACTGGAGTGGGGGTTACTAATGCATGCCAGGCGGCGGCAACCCCATAGTTGTCACGGCGATTTACGGCTGCGCGGCACAGGCCTTCACTTTTAGAACTGGGCTCTTCCTTGTTTCATACATAAGCAAATGCGCGCCTGAGCTGCAGGTGCTGCCTCCAGACGCCGCTATCACAGTCTGCGTCTATTCTCTCGGCTGATAATTCCTTCGCAACACTGTTCCTCTCACTGGAAGAGCCTCGCACAAACCTTACGTCGTATCCTGCTAGATTCTTACCATTTAGCACCTCAAAAAGGTGAGATGTGTTACGCAGTTCGTCATCCTTTGGGCTTATGACAGCGTCTGTTGTGCAACTGAATTTCAAGATACACATTTACAATACAGGCGTGTCGTATTTCATTATGAAAATAAAAGCCAGCGGCAATTAGATAGATATTTTAGAGTGTCAATTAGTGTAGCTAAATGCAGATGACAGAACGGTACAGTTTCAGCTGTACAATTGATAACAGAAGCCCAAAATACGCGCTGTTGATAAACACACGAAGTTAAACACTTGCAGAAGGAATAACGAATGTGAACGTTAACTACAAATACTAGGACCGCACAACTAGATATATACCTTGCACATATCTCTTACGGTATTTTGTACCGGTTGTTATCTCTCTCATCCATATTTCACTCACGAATGGGGAGTTACAAAAAAAAGTAGTTTGCTTTCATGCACATTCTACTCTCTTTCTTTAGAGTCCTGCGAGATAAATAGGAGCAGAATTCTACTATCTGCGTTGTGTATCTCGAGTATCGAGTCTGTAAACACGCAAACCAGCATTTCGTGAAAAAGAACTTAGACTCTTTTTTCTTTTCTTTTTCAAATCAAGCTACGCAAGTTCCCTTAGGTATCTGTATCACTCGCGTGTTGATTGAATCAGGCGACCGCAAATCTGGCAACGTGCCTTAATTCCTTCGACTTTCCGATGTAGTGTAGCCCCTTTTGCTGTACGCACCTGTACTACCCTCTTCTAGAAGTCTCGCTATATAGGCAGTTCGTCCATTAGTCATTCGGGTATGAGATTTTTTTATAGTCACATTTAAGTACGACAGCCACTCAGTGTTTTAGGATAATTAATCTTACAACATTAATTTACTGGCGACGCGTTTCGAGCCAATAGTATTCATCCTCACGTATCAAAGATGATGATACTAAGATTCTCAACTAGATTATCGCTAATTTTTGTTGAGTTGCGAGGGTCTTCATTTGGTCGAAGTCGCAGACCTCCGTAAATAGAAATTAAATAACTGTATAGGTTAGTTCTTGCGAAAAGGGTGTGTTCTGTGTAAGTATTTTTCGTATTTTGCTGGTGACGTACGTCATATGGGTCCTCAGGATGGATCTTTCTCTGAAATAGAGGCTAATTTGTTCATCCGTCAACGTAGAATGTTTGACTTCGTTGACGGAACCACAATCTATAAAATCATCATCGCACACCGCTTTCATTCTTGTGTGGATTTCAATTGGAGGCACGTTTTCTGCGGTTTTGGAAGTAGATTACAGCACGCTGTTCGTCACGTACGTTACACACAGCCACGTTACACGCTACTATTCAGAGCCCTCTAGCGCCAGGGGGGTTGCGGTTTGCGTCAACGAAGCGAAAAGTAGACCGAGTTACATGCATGAAATGTAACAGAGGACAGAATAAAAAATATCGGGGGCATTAATTTTCAATACTCCCTCGTATGTGTTTTCAGTTTCTCTGTAGAATGGCATAATGAAACTAATGAAGGTCCAGGAAACTCGTCAAACTAATAATGTTATTCGTATGCCTTGTTGACTCTGAGCAGCCCCAATTACTTCGCCAGTAAATTGTTGTAATCTCGTTGTTGTCTCCAGTCCGCAGATTAGTTTTCATGTTGTTCTGCAGGTTAGGAGGTCAATAATCCTCAAACATTGTGAGTGGTTCTGGTACCACAATCACGAAAAAACGATATGTCGCTGTTGCTAATGATAGGATAATATTTTTGTCTTTTTCTCCACTTCATATCATTTGACAAACCATTCAAAAATAATGTGTGACATATGTGACTGAACGCCAGGGGCGTATGTGCCACGAGGCCTTTAGTTCTCCACATTTAAAGTCAGTAATCATTATTTTGTGAGGCGTTCTGAATATAGAGCGAGGCGGCGGAAGTCTAACCCTTGTCCATCCAGATTTGTCTTTTTACTGTGTTTCCTCTACATCGCGTAAGGCGAATGCTAGGATGGTTGCTTCTAAAAGGAGACACCCGATTCCCTCCATCTCAGATGCGCCTGTCGTCTCAATGTCTCCCTCAGTGACCTGCATTTTGTCGTCTTTGCACATTGTGATTGTAGTACTGGTAGTGGCGGACACGTTTATTTATATTCATCACGCTTGCTTCAGGCACTGACGTTTCGTTTGTGTGAAGAGCACTGGGCACCCAAGATAATGAAATGGTGCTTGTCAATCAACAGTTCTACCAACCAGTCGCATATTTTCCAAGATTTCCAGTACACCCCGCTGTGGGGCGGCGGGTAATAATCAAAGGGTCTGTACTTCTTGTTATGTCGTTATGAAGAGACCCTTCAATTGTCTGTGCGTGCCTTCCACCAACCTGCGCCGTCTACTAGAGCTTGAAAACTAATTTTGCTGTCAGCCAGAAGGCGATGGAGAACATACTGACCATAATTTCCAGTCTACAAGTCTACATTACTCATTGTTCTCACTGATAGAAAATGTTCCTACTTACTATTTACTCAACGGAATCAGGAACTGTGACTATAAATGAAAGTTTTGAGTTTTAACTGATTTTATATATTCTGTAAACGTTCACACACACAAAGTATAATAATATCCGTAATAATAATATAACGATAATAATAATAATTATTATATCCCTATCGGAAACAGCACTAGTAACAGTTCAAAGGCGACCCTTAACCAGCAAAGTTAATTCCTCGCTTTAAAAGTGGAAAATAATATCGCCACTTGCCACGCGGTTTTTTCGACATTATGGGCGGCACACAAACAGTTACTTCCGTGCAATTTAAGCGATCCAGGACGATGTGCAGTCGTCGCGAGTTCACTTCCTACTTTTACCGCAACGGTCGCAGGTTCGAATCCTGCCTGGGGCATGGATGTGTGTGATGTTCTTAGGTTAGTTAGGTTCTAGGGGACTGATGACCTCAGATGTTAAGTCCCATTTTTGAACCTACTTTTACCGAAAACACATTCAAGTCTGCCCGGCTCTGACATCATCTGCGGCACAACACAAGTGGGCGTTTGACTTGCGCGGACAGTATGATGTCTCGGTACGAAGTGTCTGTTTCCGTTGCCTCTCTGACTGTATATACACACATCAAATGGCTCTGAGCACTATGCGACTTAACTTCTGAGGTCATCAGTCGCCTAGAACGTAGAACTACTTAAACCTAACTAACCTAAGGACATCACACACATCCATGCCCGAGGCAGAATTCGAACCTGCGACCGTAGCGGTCGCTCGGCTCCAGACTGTAGCGCCTAGAACTCCACGGCCACTCCGGCCGGCCTATACACATATCAAAAAAGGTTTTGCATCACCCCGGTTCCCAGAACTCCTGAAGATAGACGTTGACTGTGGATATTGTATCACAGACATAGTCACTTTGACTGTTCAGAGATGTAATTAAACCCGCCCAAAGATGTAAACAACCATGCATGAGCAGCGCCTATTAGACGGAGGGGGTCCGACAGCCGATCTGTTGCAGTCATTCCACCAGGAAGTACACGGCTTGTGTTGTCTGTAGTTCAACCATGCCTAGACAGTCAATACCGGAATTCGTTCGAGTTGTTACTTTGTGCCAGGAAGGGCCCTCAACAACGGAAGTGTCCAGGCGTCTCGGAGTGAACCAAAGCGATGTTGTTCGGATATGGAGTAGATACAGAGAGACAAGAACTGTCGATGACATGCCTCGCTCAGGCCGCCCAAGGGCTACTATTGTAGTGGACGACCGCTACCTACGGATTATGGCTCGGGGGAACCCTGACAGCAACGCCACCATGTTGAATAATGCTTTTCGCGCAGCCACAGGACGTCGTGTTGACTCAAACTGTGGGCAATAGGCTGCATGATGCACAACTTCACTCCCGATGTCCATGACGAGGTCAATCTTTGCAACCACGACACCATGCAGCACGGTACAGATGGGCCCAACAACATGCCAAATGGACCGTTCGGGATTGGCATCACGTTCTCTTCACCGATGAGTGTCGCCTTCAACCAGACAGTCGTCGGAGACGTGTTTGGAGGCAACCTGGACAGACTGAGCGCCGTAGACACACTGTCCATCGAGTGCAGGAAGATGGAGGGTCCCTGCTGTTTTGGGGTGGCATTATGTGAGGCCGACGTACGCAGCTGGTGGTCATGGAAGGCGCCGTAACTGCTGCACGATACGTGAATGTCATCCTCCGACCGATAGTGCAACCATATCGGCAGCATATTGGCGAGGCATTCGTCTTCATGGACGACAATTCGCGTCCCCAGGGTAACGACATCGCTCGACTAGAGTGGCCAGCATGTTTCCCAGACATGAAACCTATCGAACATGCCTGGGATAGATTGAAAAGGGCTGTTTATGGACAACGTGACCCACCAACCACTCTGAGGGATGTACGCCGAATTGTCGTTGAGGAGTTGGACAATCTGGACCAACAGTGCCTTGATGAACTTGTGGATAGTATGCCACGACGAATACAGGCATGCATCAGTGCAAGAGGACGTGCTACCAGGTATTAGAGGTACGTGTGTACAGCAGTCTGGACCACCACCTCTGAAGGTCTCGCTGTATGGTGGCACAGCATGCAATGTATTGTTTTCATGAGCAATAAAAAGGGCGGAAATGATGTTTATGTTTATCTCTAGTCCAATTTTCTGTTCAGGTTCCATAACTCTCGGAACCGAGGTGATGCAAAACTTTTTTTAGTGTGTATATATAGGGGCGTAGCGTACCGCCAAACGTAACGCCCTATGCACAGTTAGCAATGTCTAAATGGCCCCTTTCTTTGACACGTATAGCTCTGTCGCTTAATAATTTACAATCTTCTTAATTTTTATGTAAACAGAGTTAGGTTCGCTTTAATTGCAGAAAAGGTTGCAGCTCGATCGATTGTGTTTAAACTTTTCTACCTAGAACTGTTAGAACGGAACCGACAGCATAACATGACCTCTGAACTGCCTCGTAACCACTGTTATTTACAATAAAGTTTTGAAACTTGGTACAGCTGCATTATTGCATGAATGGTTAAAAAATAGTTCAAATGGCTCTGAGCACTATGCGACTTAACTTGCATGAATGCAATAGACTGCTACAATTAAAACCTCCTATTACAAATACAAATGATACCTCATTTCCAAATTTTGTTCAGTAAATAATTTAGAAGTAGCTTATTGGTATCACATAGTTAATGCTTTTACATGACAATGAGGCTACATACGAATTTTCAGCTTTTTGAGTTGAATATTTAGTGACTTCAATTTTTCGTAAAAACGCCGATTTTAACCAAAATATTGATCTGATCCAGTTGAGGCTTGTAACCTTTAATGGTGACATACGTTTGTATATTTCTAGCTTTGTAGTTTTATTATTCAGCAAAGCTTATTTTTGCCTTAAGATTTTTTTGCCTAATATATTCATTTGATCGTTCTGAGACTTCAGTGTTACCATTTTTATACTGAACCATACACTGACGAAGTTTGGAAGAGTTATTTTAATTTCACTCAGATCATGGTGCAATCCTTTGTGTGTTAAGAACAGTCGAGTTGCGATGACGTGAGCCGGATACTCCCCAGCACAGCCGCTCGCCCCGCTGCGTCCAAACTACTCGTGTGCTGGTGAGGTGGCTCCAAGGACTCTCACAGCCTGTAGCTCGTCCGGGGCCGCCTCTTGTCGGCACGTCAAAGGGATGCGCGCCGAGCTGCGCAAGTGCTGTGGACGGCGACAAGCCTTCATCAATTGGTTCGCTGCACTCCTCCACTTCCGTCTTTTTTCCCTTTTCTGTGCTGTGGATATCGGTTTTGGAGTGGACCGACGATTTTACTATTAAATTCATAAATCAGATGCGGGCGTACTGCAAAGTGTCTTGAAATGTACGTTTTCAACTTGTAAGTCATCCATCAAATCACTTCCACCATATCTTTTTCTTCGCCTGAAAACCGTGGCCATCCACCACCTCTGTTTTTTTGGGTCTTTGTTACGTCTTCTTCTGTCTTTTTCTTAAGATGACAGGCGCATCACAAGGAAGCTGGCACTTGCTATACCATTGCGTCCTTTTTTAAATTACGAAGCTGACACTGGTCACGATTGCAAATGCGGAGCGGGTCCTCGCGAGTCAGAGGCTGGCTAGTGCATGGGGTAGTGCATTAGAAGATAAGTGCATTTCATACAAAATCAGCGATGGAGCGAACCGACATTTCACGAAGTTAGATCATATTGGACACAATATTAGGCGCCTGACAACAGTAGGGACAACTTTCCCCAGACCATGGCACATGTACACAGAAGAGCCAAAGAAACTGGCACACCTGCCTGATATCGTGAAGGCCCCCCCCCCCAACCCCCTCCCCGAGTACGCAGAAGTGCCGCAACATGACGTGACACGGACTCCACTAACGTCTGAAGTAGTTCTGAAGGGAACTGACACCATGAATCCTGCAGTGCTGTCCATAAATTCGTAAGAGTACGAGGAAGTGGAGATCTCTTCTGAACAGCACATTGCAAGGCATCCCAGATATGCTCAATAATGTTCGTGTCTGGAGAGTTTGGTTGCCAGCGGAAGTGGTTAAATTCGGAAGAGTGTTCCTGGAGCCACCCTCGCAATTTTGGACTAGTGGAGTGTCGCATTGTCCTGCTGGAATTGCCGAAGCCCTTCGGAATACACAATGGGCATGAATGAATGCAGGTGATCAGACATGATGCTTACGTACGTGTCACCTGTCAGTCACATCTAAACGTAACTGCACACGTCCCACACCATTACAGAGCCTCCATCAACTTGAACAGTGCCCTGCTGACGTGCAGGGTCCATGAATTGGTGAGGTTGTCTCCATATCCGTACACGTCCATCCGCTCGATTAAATTTGAAAGAGACTCGTTCGATCAGGTAAGAGGTTTCCAGTCATCAACAGTCCAGTGTCGGTGTTGACGGCCCCAGTCGAGGCGTAAAGCTTTGTGTCGTGCAGTCAACAAGGGTACACGAGTGGGCCTTCGGCTCCAAAAGCCCATATCGATTATGTTCAAATGGTTCTACGCACTATGGGACTTAACATCTGAGGTCATCAGTCCCCTAGACTTCAAGCTACTTAAACCTAACTAACCTAAGGGCATTACACAAATTCATACCCGAGGCAGGATTCGAACCTGCGACCGTAGAAGCCGCGCCGTTCCGGACTGAAGAGCCTAGAACCGCTCTTCCACAGCAGCCGGCCGATGAGGTTCCTTTGAATGGTTCGTACGCTGACACTTGTTGATAGCCCAGCACTGAAATCTGCAGCAATTTGCGGAAGGGTTGCACTTCTGTCACGTTGAACGATTCTGTTCAGTCGTAGTTTGTCCCGTTTTTGAAGGATCGTTTCCGGCCGCAACAATGTCTGAGATTTGATGTTTTACCGGATTCCTGATATTCACGGTACGCTCGTGAAATGGTCCTACGGGAAAATCCCAACTTCATCGCTACCTCGGAGATGGTGTGTCCCATCGCTCGTGCGCGGCCTATAACACCACTTCAAACTCACTTAAATCTTGGTAACCTGCCTTTGCAGCAGCAGTGACCGATCCAACAACTGCGCCTGATGCTTGTCTTATATAGGCGTTGCCGACCGCAGCGCCGTATTCTGCCTGTTTACATATCTCTGTTTTTGAATACGCGTGTCTATACCAGTTTCTTTGGCGCTTCAGTGTATAAATATCCCTGATCTATTACTACGATGCACTGAACACGATCAGGATCCCATCATTGTAAAAATCACACCAGCTTCAAAATAGGCTGCCCGATAAAGAACCAAACGTGCGAAGGTCCATAGTATGGCCAGATTCTTTTGAATATGATGGTAATAAAGAGAAAATGTACCCATACCTAACGCTTTAGAAGCAAAGACCGGCAAGGGCGCTACGTCTTCAGCAACACATCACAACAACAAAACTGGAGTAGTGTGTACGAAGATAGAAGCAACACGAGCGCGAGTCTGACAAGTTCGGCGAATTTTCTTGACAGACGAGTCTGACGAGCACGAATATTGTGGACGCATCTTTACAATAATACGGCGCTTTTTTCGGCCTACCACGTGCCCTGCAGTAACACTATACTCTGTAATGTAGCAAGAAAGAAGTCAAATCGATTCCGGTGTTACAATTTATTCGAGAAAATGAGAAGTGGTGTGTGAGTGGGTGGGAGACAAG
Organism: Schistocerca serialis cubense; assembly: GCF_023864345.2. Lineage (NCBI taxonomy): Eukaryota > Metazoa > Arthropoda > Insecta > Orthoptera > Acrididae > Schistocerca > Schistocerca serialis. The sequence goes on from NC_064641.1 coordinate 132,863,272, forward strand.
ACAAATGCGTAATCTCCGGCGTCCGGTGTCGCAGGGCGCACTGCAGAAGCGCCACTTCTGTTTTTATTTAACAGCGCCTCGTAAAGCGAGCAGCGCATTTCATCAAACTTTCTACCCTTAAGCGGCGGCGCTTGGGGCTTAATTTACTTAGCTTACTTTGTGCGAATGGCTTCTTTGAACCGAGTCACAAACTCGACAAGATCGCCGGAAAAGAGCAATGGGTTTTTGCCCGCTTGGTATCACTCATTTCCTGCGCACTGCGTGCGCTCCGACTTAACGACTTTTGCATCGGCCTCGGCCCTTCGTACTGTCGCGGAGCGCAATTTACTGTTTTCGAGACAGATAACTTAATTCTGGGGGACCTTTGACGAATGAGCTTCTGTACGGCAACAGAGGCTACTAGGGACGCTGTGCGGTGTCTCTTCAGCTGGCCAAATCAGAAACTGTTTCTGTTTGTTCACACACAGTTGCAAAAACATCTAGCTGTTTGTCTTTCTAGCTGTTGCTGCCGTTAATTAGTACAGAATTGGAGGACAGTATGTTGCTTGATGTTTTAGTTTGGTGTATAAGCTTATTTCGGCATTATTGCGTTCATCGGTACTTGTCCTGACGCTGCAGATGGGCGTGTGTCAACTTTGAGTAAACCATTATTGCTGTCTGTAATAGTTATTTGTAATATTATTTTTCTTCAGCAGCGTTTTAAAATTGTTAAATAATTGGCTATTGCTCGTATATTATAATACTTTCTACTATCTGATATTTATAGAAATTCAAGGTTGACAACTAGTTGTTTACTTCGAGTAAACAACGAGTCGTCAATCTTGAATTTCCACAGCTCTCAGATAGTAAAAATGTATTATAATATACGTGCAACAGCAACAGTAAATTATTGAACAGCTTTAAAACGTTGCTGAAAAAATAATATTACAACCAACAACTACAGACAGCAATAATGGTTTACTCAGAGTTGATATATGTCCGTCTACAACAATGTCAGGACACCTAATGATGAGGGCAACAAAGCCGAGGCTGATGACATAGCAGTTTGCCCCCCCCCCCCCATCTTAAACAAAAAAATAAAATAAAAAAAATAAAGCCGAAATAAGTTTATATACCAAAGTAAAATATCGGGCAGCGTACTGTTTTCCAGTTTTCTACATAACGTTTTACTGCGATATAACTTAGGCTGCAGGTCCAACAATAAAGGAAAAAAGCCGTTAATTAGCGTCGAGGGATACCACAGTTGGATAAACTGCGAAAGAAGTAATCTGATGAATAGATCTGAAAAACAGAGTAATTAAATAATCAGAATTATGCAAGTAGAATATCAAAGAGCCCGTAATTAATTAGCAGCTCTGCGACATTTAAACACGAGCTGCACTGTGACGACAACTGGCGAATAGTTGCAAGTCGCAGAAGCCCTCATCTACCGTTGGCCATAAATAAACTTTTCGATCTAATAATACAAATTACATAGCAAAATCGTATTTATTTGTAGCGATTTAGTACGTATTCGGCGTTTGCTGAAGTCTGCTTCTCCATGTATCAAAACTTTCCGAGGGTAACACAATTACCATTCAGAATGATGGATTTTCGGTGCGAAAACCGTTCAAAAAGTGAAGGCTGTTCCACGAGCAATGGAGAGACGCTTGTCGAGAGTCGGTAGGAGAAACAGAAAATCAAGCAAACTGATCAGGTAACACACTGGCGTGGAAGACTTAATTATTCCTGGAATGAAAATGAAATGGATATGAGCGGCACGTGTAGCCAGGCGAACGGCTTTAGATGGAATAATGAAGATTTTTGCGGGATTTATAGAGGTAGTAAGACGAAAACGACGGCGTAATGGAAGGTGGGCAGAGCAGGCAACGTACAGGAGCAACATGAGTATGTACAGCTGCTGAGTGTAGAGGCGTCACTTGTTGTCAGATGACGATGACGATCGTTCAGTTTTCTCCGGAAATGAATTTGTACAATCCGTTGCACGAATAAGACCAACGGTGGATTAAATCGTTCACAGACGTTGTGATATATATTTTTGCAGCCGTTTGCATACGTGAACTTTTTGGTTTCAGGTTCCTTTTACGTGAGCATATTCAGTCGGTCCTAACAGTTCCTAAGCTGATTTTATTCCTTGCGTATAAGCAATATTAGCGAAGTAACTACTGCGGCAGCTTGAACTAACAACTGTAAACAACGGATGTGCATTCGACCGTTTACTTGTGAGTAGGCAGTGTTCAAATAGTGGACGTGTGACCGTATTCTGTCATGAACTACAATGGAACAACAATTCTAAATCAAGTTTTCAGGACATTATCCTAAATGATTTGAAGAAGGGAAGAGCGTGTGCAGCGTTTGTCCCACACATCTAGACTCCCAAACAAAAACAACGACGAGTCGATGCCAGCGGCGACTTGATTGAAATCCAAAACTAGGACAATTCTTTTCTGGAAAAGATCATTACGGATCATGAGACTAGGTGTTATCGTAACGAACCTACCACAAAACCTACAAATTCACATGAAGTGTCAACGCTTTGACGACATAACCGATATTAAAGCCAATGTGACATGCGACTTGAACGACACACCAAAGGTGCACTTTTCTGACAGTTTCACACGGTTGTATGAACGTTCTGTGCGTTGTGCTCAAGTGGGGGAAGACAGTGTGTCGTCATGTTCTAGCGTTGCCCGGAAAGTAATGCACCGTATTTTCGTTTCTTCCTCAGCCGAAAACAATGCACGAATGCGAAACGTTACGGATGTATTATTTGAGTTCTCCTGAGTGAGCGCGCCAAGTTTGTCACTTCCAACAGATAGCGTAGCTGCAGGACAGTTTCGAAATTGCGTCTGTAGGTGATGGGCGTTACAAGCAACGTGCCGTCATCGAATTTCTCACTGCAAAGAAAGGACCAGTGAGGAATATTCACAAACGCTTTTGCGAAGTCTGTGGAGCATCTGTTGTCGACAGAAGTACAGTCGGTCGCTGGGCAAGGAGGGTGAGGTCATCAGAAGGCGGTTCGGCGGAGCTCCACGATTTGCAGCGGTCGGAGAGACCATATACGGGCTGCAAAACCTGACAGACCTGACCTAGCCCCCTCGGACTTCCACTTATTTGGGCCATTAAAGGATGCCATTCATGGAAGACATTTTGAGGATAATGATGAGGTGATGCACACAGTGAAGCAGTGGAAAAGTATTGGTACCGACAGGCCGTGGAAAAGTAGGGTGTGTAGATAAAACACATTCATTCGTGCGTGTAATTCTTGTTATATTCAATAAAGAGCTGTTGACGAAAAAAATTACTTTCTGGGCAACGCCCGTAATCCAAAAAGCCACCCCCCGATGTCGTCTTCTTACTGACTAAAATACCGGGCGATCGAAAAGTCAGTATAAATTTGAAAACTGAATAAATCACGGAATAATGTAGATAGAGAGGTACAAATTGACACACATGCTTGGAATGACATGGGGTTTTATTAGAACCAATAAAAACACAAAAGTTCAAAAAATGTCCGACAGATGGGGCTTCATCTGTTCAGAATAGCAATAATTAGCATAACAAAGTAAGACAAAGCAAAGATGATGTTCTTTACAGGAATGTTCTTTACAGGCATTGCTCAATATGTCCACCATCATTCCTCAACGATAGCTGTAGTCGAGGAATAATATAGTGAACAGCACTGTAAAGCATGTCCGGAGTTACGGGGAGGCATTGGCGTCGGATGTTGTCTTTCAGCATCCCTAGAGATGTCTGTCGATCACGATACACTTGCGACTTCAGGTAACCCCAAAGCCAATAATCGCAGGGACTGAGGTCTGGGGACCTGGGAGGCCAAGCATGACGAAAGTGACGGCTGAGCACACGATCATCACCAAACGACGCGCGCAAGAGATCTTTCACGCGTCTAGCAATATGTGGTGGTTCTAACAAAACCCCATGTCATTCCAAGCATGTGTGTCAGTTTTTACCTCTCTATCTACATTATTCCGTGGTTTATTAAGTTTTCAAATTTATACTGACTTTTTGATCACCCGGTATATTTTGAAAGAGAAGGTCTGGCAATGTGAAAACGTTCACGTAGCTAGCCGTCGTACGGTAACAACACAAAAATCGGTGTCAGAACAGGACTAACACTGTCAGCTTTTCTGAAACGTCAGTTAAAGCGACACATTGCGAAAAGCGAAAAAATGCTGAGTTCGGTTCACGAACTATTTGCTGTGAAATAACACTGTTACATATCAGGTGGCTCGATAGAGCGAGGAATGAAAAAGTCGTGCGACGAACCGATGAGAAAAAAAGTCTGATAAAGAACAAATGGTTCAAATGGCTCTGAGCACTATGGGACTCAACTTCTGAGGTCATTAGTATCCTAGAACTTAGAACTAGTTAAACCTAACTAACCTAAAGACATCACACACATCCATGCCCGAGGCAGGATGCGAACCTGCGCGCCGGCCGCGGTGGTCTCGCGGTTCTAGGCGCTCAGTCCGGAACCGCGCGACTGCTACGGTCGCAGGTTCGAATCCTGCTTCGGGCATGGATGTGTGTGATATCCTTAGGTTAGTTAGGTTTAAGTAGTTCTAAGTTCTAGGGGACTTATGACCACAGATGTTAAGTCCCATAGTGCTCAGAGCCATTTGAACCATTTTTTTTTTTTCGAACCTGCGACCGTAGCGGTCTCGCGGTTCCAGACTGCAGCGCCTAGAACCGCACGGCCACTTCGGCCGGGTGATAAAGAACATAACGAATCGAAGAGAGAGAACGGTTGAGCAGGTTTGCGACTGGAGTCGTCGAAAGCTATAGCGACGGTCAAAGGGAAGAACTGAAGGCCTAGAAACGGGTATATAAAGGCAGGTCGTCGTCGCGTTAGTTAGCCGCACAGACCGCAAGCGACGAGCCCGAAAGGGCGACTTGACGAACACTGAGTCGCGAGTCGCAGCGGGTCTGGAAAGAGTGAGGGAGAACCGGTTGTGACGCGACGACGTATGCGCTTCGAACCCCGGCGGCCAACCTGGGTGGTCGGCTCGGCCTTCATTACGCTTCACAAATTGATATCTCAAGGTGGAAATACCTCCGCCCGGGAAATTGCACCTGCCACCTTAAACACGGCAGTCGTTACGACACCGGGGGCGCGGGAAGGGGCAGATTGTTTCCAATGGTTTCGTGCAACGAAATGATAATTGTGGTGCGCTGCGCTCGCTTTTAATGGTCGGCCGGGGGCCCGCGGCGGAGTGCGTGCCGCCGACACCTAGCCCAGGCCACGCCACGTCACGTCACCAGCGCTACGCACACTACACGCCGCCATTCCCGAACTCGTTCGGGAACCCGTGGGCTCCGGTGGTTCGCCACAGCGTAACTCTCTCATCACGATTTTTCCGTTTACTAACCTAATTACCTTCGTATCTGTTAAAATACCTTCGCAACACTGTAAACGCCTTAATGTGCAATAACCAAAAAGTGGCGTTCGTGCTCGTGTTCGGAGCTCGTGCAGCACGCCGACTGCTGGTGGCTCGATTGTCACCAGACCGTGTGTTCTGCCGTACTCACACGGCCAGTATCTTGTTTTCTAACACGGAGGGATCCGGTTTCTCGTATGCACTGCGGTGTGGTAGCGTTCGCTGCGGGAACGGCGTCGTAGCGCTGCAGCCTGTGAACACACGAGATGCAAGAGTACCAGGTGTACAAGTATGAAACCGCAATTTGGTTGCAATAATTAAACGTCTGTTGTTTGAAACTGATACACAATAATTTATCAAAATAATTTCCTTTGCTGTTTATATACCGGGTGATCAGAAAGTCAATATAAATTTGAAAACTTAGTAAACCGCGGAATAATGTAGATAGAGAGGTAAAAATTGACACACATGCTTCGAATGACATGGGGTTTTGTTAGAACCAAAAAAAAAAAAAGCGAAGTGTTGCTAGACGCGTGAAAGATCTCTTGCGCGCGTCGTTTGGTGATGATCGTGTGCTTGGCCTCCCACGTCACCCAGACCTCAGTCCGTGCGATTATTGGCTTTGGGGTTACCTGAAGTTACAAGTGTATCACGATCGACCGACATCTCTAGGGATGCTGAAAGACAACATCCGACCCCAGTGCCTCACCATAACTCCGGACATGGTGGACATATTGAGCATTTCCTGTAAAGAAAATCATCTTTGCTTTGTCTTCCTTTGCTATGCTAATTATTGCTATTCTGATCAGTTGAAGCGCCATCTGTCGGATGTTTTTTGAACGTTTGTATTTTTTTGGTTCTAATAAAAAAACCCATGTCATTCCAAGCATGTGTGTCAATTTGTACCTCTCTGTCTACATTATTCCGTGATTTATTCAGTTTTCAAATTTATACTGACTTTTTGATCACCCGGTATTTCTCTCACCTCTCCGGCAGGCTATGAATGCCACGCAAAAAAAAGTTCTTTTTTTGAAGCGAACCAGTCAGCGAGCTATTTTCATACATTTTCATACTATCTGAAGCGTTGTTCAGCGAGGGCGTGTCTCGGTGGTGCACATAGATGATAATAGGACGGAGCCTAGTCTGAAGGATAAGCCGCATGCCGTAGTATTTCCCAACGGAACGCCTCGATCGTTTCCCTGACCCGTTTTGCTGTGTGTGATTGGGCGTTATCGTGGAGCAATATGACTTTGTGTTGCTTTTTCCATATTCCGGTAGTTTTTCACGTAATGCTCGATTTAAACCGATCATTTGCTGTTGGTAGCGATCAGTGGTAACGGTTTCACCAGGTTTTAGCAGCTCATAATACAACACTCTTCTAATCCCATCAAAAAGAGAGCATTGTCTTCTTTCCAAAGCGATTTGGTCTTCCAGTGGGTGCCGATGGTTTGCCTGGATTCACCCGTGATTTACGACGCTTGGGATTCTCAATATATAACCTTTTTCGTCACCTGTCATTATTCGATCGAGAAACTACTTTCTTTTGTATCTGGCGAGCAGCATTTCACAAGTGGTCTTTCGATTTGCTTGCTGTCTTTCATTCAGTTAATGAGGAACCCATTTCCCCACTTTCTGCACCTTTGCCATAGCTTTCAGCCTAAGAGAAACAGCTTTCTACGACACATTCAATTGTTCTTGTACAGTTTAAAAATCATCTTGATCCAATAAGGCCTGCAGTTCGTTGTCTTCCAACTTCCTCGGTGGTTTCCCGCGCTCGTCGTTTCTCAAGTCAATATTATCGCTTTTTAATTTTTTGAGCCACTCGAAACGCTGTGTTTACCCAAGAGCATGTTCGCCGAAAGCTTCGACAAGCGTTCTATGCGATTCTTCAAATGATAACAGAAAACCAATGTTGTCCGCAAACCGTAGTTCGTAGGCACAAAACTCAACATGTTTACAAGGTTTAAACAGATATCGATGTCTGGAACTTGGGTTACTGTATGTTAACATTTGTCGCCAGCCGTTACAGGAAGCAGATGGCGCTGCAGACGCGGTCTCCCGGGCCGTACGCTGACGGCTAGCACCATCTATAGCGAAATTCCAGTTTCATACTTCTACTGTTGTATACCACTGTTAGCGTGCAACTAACACTGCAAATTGCAACTTTTGAGGAAATGACAGGAGGGGATAAAAATACTTCTGCTCTGAAAACTCTAAAATGTTTCTTACAACACGAAACAAATGAGATGTATTTGAAACAAAGCCTGCAAAACAAGATGCAATCCGTAATCTTGTACTACGAAAATCCACGTAAATTTAATTCTTCACCCTGTTCGTGGAATAATCGAAGTTTTTAATTTCGCTCTGCTTGCACCTTATATTAAAATTTAGTTGTTTTTCTTCTTGTTACTGACTTTTGTTTTTACCGCCGTACAAGAATCCATAATTTATACATTGTAACAGTTATCAGTTCTAGTACTATATATTTTTGTACACACACTAATAGGAATTTTTATGCCATTGCCGAGGACGAAAAAAATTTAGTTCATTTACAAAATAGGTAGTATAATTTTCGTACATTTAAAGTAAATTCGCTTTACGTATGCACTACAAAGTGTTCGCTGATTTCGGTTTCTGTCGTATTGAGCAGTTCGGATTGGCGATGTCTTTCTCTTTCCTGATGCAGACACCTCACAGAAGCTGTATTCACACGTGTTCCCGAAATGAACATTTTCTCCGACTAATTCCTGATCCAAAATATTTTTCTTACGATCTTTACAAAAATTAATTTTGCAATTTTCTGTGGTGCTTCCTTTTCAGCAAAGAAATTCACAGCTTTGGTTGTCTACATAACAACGAAGGTGCAGGCTCTCTGTAGTCTGTAGTCTGAAGTTATCTGACATTTTCAAATATTTCGCGCGTCTGTCTCAACCAATCGCTTAACGCTAATTTGTTTACGTCCTCACGACAACGTCTTACTGTTGTCATTGTTGTAGGTGACCAAGCAACTGAGGGCAGCCCTTTACATTTGATGGTTTAAAGCCCTTCTCTTGCCTTATGGGCTAGAGTAGGGCTTCGCAAACTTTTCCTCAGACAGAACAATTGGAGAATCCTGGTACTAGGATGGAGTGAACACCATGTTCATTTTGAAGGTTATCAAAATTAATGAAATTTTAAAAATGAAAATAACTTGTTTTATCAGCGATTACTTCAGTTTCAAGTCACAACTAATGACACAGAAATCATAATAAAATTTCTAAAAATAAAAAAAATGTCGGGAAAGAAACCGTGTTGTTAGTAGGTTTTTGCGGAGCACTTAGGAATTTCCACGGATCACAATATAGGAAACCCTGTCTTAGAGACATGTATCTTGAAATATCCATCATCGTGCGCCTATGTAGTTCGGGTGTTTCCATACATCAGTGCAAATCTGGGCAGAGATGCTTTTACTATCACCGACGTGCTACTTATTCTCAGTATAGACGAATAATTCCCTGGTTGATCTGTGTTTAAATTCGAAATGTTTGTCGAATTTTTAAATAACTGAAACAGATTTTCCCATTATTGATGATACACTCTATTAGTAACGGTTGGGAAGGGCAGTATATCTACATGAGATAAGGAATGCTGGTATATAAAAGGCCGAATCAAAATTTATGAAACCAAACGTGTTATGGAAAACGAAAACATAACATCGTAGGATAGGCAAACCTGACGGCACGTATGCGTATCGGTATACAGGGTGTCCCATCTATCTTGTCCTCCCAAAATATCTCTGGAACAATAACAGCTATTGGAAAACGACTTTCACCGGTATCAATGTAGGGCTGGGGCCCATGAATGTACATATTTGGAAACATTCTAGAACGAAAGCATATGTTTTTTAACACTAACTTATGTTTTTTTAAATGGACGTCCTATATTTTTTCTTCAGCAATCCATAGCATGACAAAGCACATACACAATGGCGTTGATTGCATCGCAATATTCCCATTACATCCCGAGATATTAAGACGCGAAGTTGACGCTTGAAACACCCGACAGGCGCTGCTAGCGCACGTCCTGAGGCTCAGGCGTGAACCCCATGCTGCCCGTAATCGCGATGTGATTGACATGCGTAATCACACTTCCATACTTATCAAGAGGTCCGAAACGAATAATACGGTCTGCTGCCATCCTGCATTAACGTCGTACATTCCAGCAGGTATTTATCCCATAGGCTAGGGGTGATGCGGTTCTGTAACATATCTGTGTATCGCAACGTTAGTCAAAAAGTTAACTTCGCTTATCGTTAATCCGTTACTAAAAAGGTAATGCCGTTCAACGTTAAAACTTTACTTCACTGTAGATCTAGCGCAAGTGACAATCATTCACTCGTAATAGTAAAATTCACGTTGATGGTTTTAGTGAAACGAGCCAGTGGACTAAAAGTTTTACCGTTGTTTCGGACCTCTTGATAAGTATGGAGGTGTGATTACACATGTCAATCACATCGCGATTACGGGCAGCATGGGGTTCACGCCTGAGCCTCAGGACGTGCGCTAGCAGCGCATGTCGGGTGTTTCAAGCGTCAACTTCGCGTCTCAATATCTCGGGATGTAATGGGAATATTGCGATGCAATCAACGCCATTGTGTATGTGCTTTGTCATGCTATGGATTGCTAAAGAAAAACTATAGGAGGTCCATTTAAAAAAAACATAAGTTTGTGTTAAGAAACACATATGCTTTCGTTTTAGAATGTTTCCAGTTATGTATATTCACGGGCCCCAGCCCTACATTGATACCGGTGAAAGTCGTTTTCCAATAGCTGTTATTGTTCCAGAGATATTTTGGGTGGACAAGATAGCTGGGACACCCTGTATAATACACTGCTGATGACGTGATGTGAACAGTGACACTCGTCTGCCACGGAAGCTGCACGGTGAGCGTGGCGGATTGCTAACTGCAAGAAGATCTGCAGCGGATAGGCACTTGGTGCAGGGAGTGGCAACAGACCCTTAACAAAGACAGATGTAATGTATTGCGAATACATAGAAAGAAGGATCCTTTATTGTATGATTATATGATAGCGGAACAAACACTGGTAGCAGTTACTTCTGTAAAATATCCGGGAGTATGCGTACGAAACGATTTGAAGTGGAATGATCATATAAAATTAACTGTTGGTAAGGCAGGTACCACGTTGAGATTCATTTGGTGAGTCCTTAGAAAATGTAGTCCATCAACAAAGGAGGTGGCTTACAAAACACTCGTTCGACCTATACTTGAGTATTGCTCATCAGTGTGGGATACGTGACAGATACGGTTGACGGAGGAGATAGAGAAGATCCAAAGAAGAGCGGCGCGTTTCCTCACAGGGTTATTTGGTAAGCGTGACAGCGTTACGGAGATGTTTAGCAAACTCAAGTGACAGACTCTGCAAGAGAGGCGCTCCGCATCGCGGTGTAGCTTGCTGTCCAGGTTTCGAGAGGGTGCGTTTCTGGATGAGGTATCGAATGTATTGCTTCCCCCTACTTATACCTCCCGAGGAGATCACGAATGTAAAATTAGAGATATTCGAGCGTGCACGGAGGCTTTCCGGCAGTCGTTCTTCCCGCGAACCATACGCGACTGGAACAGGAAAGGGAGGTAATGACAGTGGCACGTAAAGTGCCTCCGCCACACACCGTTGGGTGGCTTGCGGAGTATAAATGTAGATGTAGATGGGACCCGGGTTCGATTTTCGGTCGGGTCGGAGATTGTTTCCGCTCGGCGATTGGGTGTTATGCTGTCCTCGCGTTCTTATCTTCATAACTGGCATTCCACGTTTCAGGTGGCTGTAAAGACACGCCCCGAATGCCATTGTCAGTCATGTATGAATGTACACTGTATCTGCGAGGTAATGTGCGTAATCGATCGGCCCAGTGAAATGGCATTTTACCCGGTTACGGAATTATCAGACGCGATTTTCGTGTAGGGCATGCAAGCGCAAACTGCGGGGAATCTGTATTATATGGGGTCGAGTACGAGAGAGGCACACCGTGTTACTAACGTGGTTCCAGCAGTTAAGTGAAACAGTACGGCCGGCCGCGGTGGTCTCGCGGTTCTAGGCGCGCAGTACGGAACCGCGCGACTGCTACGGTCGCTGGTTCGAATCCTGCCTCGGGCATGGATGTGTGTGGTGTTCTTAGGTTAGTTAGGTTTAAGTAGTTCTAAGTTCTAGGGGGCTCATGACCACAGCTGTTAAGTCCCATACTGCTCAGAGCCATTTGAAACAGTACGAGTGTAGCTGCAGTAGAACAGCCGTGGACAACGAACTGTGCCGAGTCCCGATTTGGAAGGAGCAGTGCTTGATGAGGAGTCTTCAGTGGGTACTCGATTGTTTGCACGTGGGCAAATATCAGTGTGGTCAAGCAGATATTAGGCTACACATGAGAGATAAACAGGTAGTTTTTTCGAGAATGAGACGAGGTGCTGGCAGAGTTTAAACTGTGAGAACGGGTCGTGAGTCGTGCTTAGGTAGTTCAGCTGGTAGAGCACTTGCCCGCGAAAGGCAAAGGTCCCGAGTTCGAGTCTCGGTCTGGCACACAGTTTTAATATGCCAGGAAGTTTCAGGTAGCTATTTTTAAATAACTGAGGATCAGCAGCTTCTTTCCATTTGGCAACTTTATTGTTCACTTTTAAGGTTATGTGCCTCAGTCGGTAGCATCATTTTATTGTTTGTCTCTCCGTCCGACTGTCTGTTTTCAGGAACGGATGGAGGTATCAAGTTGAAATTTATGTCAAGTACTAAGGTCCACAGTCCTTTGGCGGAGGAAAATTTTGAACATCTAATTCAAAGTAATTAAAAAAATGTGGGGCCTTTTTCGTCTCATATTTCGGTACTCACAAAACTCAGTCATCAAAGCTGTGAATGAAAGAGCAAAACACATGTCGGGCCTGATGGTCTAGCATAGGTAAAGTGCGTGCCTGGAAACCTAGAGGACGCGGGATCGTATCTCGGTCAGACTACGGATTTTTCAGTCTTTGTTGTAACCTAGCCTTCATCTCTCAACAATGTGGCAAGTCGCCAGTAAAAACACGTAGTTCGGATTCCACCTTAAACTGTAGGTCCCCTTACCGCAGTTGGGTACATCAGGAACACGCAAGTCGCCGAATTGGCGTCCAATAGAAAGACTAGCATAGAACCACACGGAACTATTAATGTTATCTTCATCTATGTACATAATTAAGTTCTTACGGAACCCTCAGAGCGCGGGGCATACGCGCACTTTTCCAGTTTCTTTCTTTTTTTTCACTTTTATGATAAATTCTGATGAGCCTTCACAAAACAGTTTTTACTAGTCGAAATTATTGACGCTGGTTGCAACATTTGCTTCAGTTCATTAGTGTATTTTTTTGACTCGTTCTACTTCCCAGAAGGTCCTCCAGCATAGGAAATAAGACACTTTATGAACGAACGAACGAACGAATGAATGACTTGCTGCGAATAACATAACTGAGAGTACGCTGATGTCAAAGGAGGGACTACATTCGAATCTGGACGAATGGTGTATCCTACACTGCTTGAACTGAGCCATTGGAGCCTCGCGGGTTTCCCAACGAGGCACGTGCTTCCCGCGGGGCATAATGTATAAAATACGGGCAGCGTTTGGCTCTTTATAACCGACGACGGCGCCTCGAAACAAACCGTGTTCTCACCAGGAGCCCGCGACGATTTCGAGCTCCGGGACGACACGAAATTTACAACTCAAAATGTAGATGTATAATTTTACTCGCCGGATTCCAGCTGGAATGTTATTCGTCTCGACACGCAGCTTTCGCGAGCTAATAAAATGTCTCAAAAGATGTAGCATTATTGCAAAGGGAGGAGTCTGAAACAGAGGCGCCGTGGAGGGAGGTAATCTTGGTGGGCACCGCAATAAACTTATAAATTCACGGCGTTCCGGAGGCCTCACAGAAATATCCGGGGGACCGGGCTGACCGTACGGAGCGACAGCGACAGCGCAGGTAACGGTCGCATAAATTGCGGCCGGGCCGAGCTTTATGGGAGCCAGCTTACGAAATTCGAGTAGGACGCGAGGCGCCCCATCGAGCCGCAGTACCGTTAATTCGGGAAGCGGTAGGACCCGCGTAAATCGACTGTGAAGCCAGCCGCAGTGCACACTGCACCACCATAAATGCTTCGCAGCTTCATCCCTCACCTCCCCTTTCTCCCTCCCTCTTCCCCTCATTTCCTCTCCTCTCCTCTCCTCTCCTCTCTGGCGCCCATTCCCTTTTCCACCTCCGACGGAAACGCAGCGCCCATTACGGCGAGGAAAAGGATGCGTTCAGTTGTTTGATGCAACAGGTACGGCTGATGGGGAGCCCAAGTGTAAGGTTTGTGACTTACCGTGTTGGCAAATGAAAGAGTTGCTGGTTCCTTATTCTGCTGGAAAAGTTCGAAAGAGTGATGCCTTTCACGGGAAAGGCTTCCCTTTTAGCTAAAACGTAGTCTGCGTGACTTCTGCACTTGCTCTAGGCCGTGCGTAAAGTCGATTCCTGAACCATCTGCGTGGCGGTTGCGTCTCGTACAATTCCTGATACTTACTTCGTCAGAAGCGCAATCAGCCGGTAAACGTGCTGGCAGTGAAGGTTTCAAAAGTGCGTACCTCTTTGTGTTCGACTTCACACCTGCGCTTGACGCTTCCAACAGATCGTCTGAGGCGTGCATGTTTCGTCGAAAATACGTAACGCGCATCTAAAGCGCGTAGATTCCAATTCCTGGTGGCAATTTTAGCCCTGCGTAGTGCCGATCAGTGCAGTGTTCCCCTGCAACGCTCACTGCAGAACTCCCGGGGCAACCGGGTACCTCTGTGTCAAACAGGGCACGTAAAAAGGCCGAGCCTTTATAACGAAGGGTGGAATGAATAAGCACACGTGCAGGCACGTGGTACACGAATGGCCGCCGTCTCTTAACAGTGTGGCCAACGTTTAGTTATTCAGAAACATGCCGGCATAATACACGAGTCAGCGTGCTGATAATGTCCAGAAATAGTTTGGTTTCCACAAAGTAAAAGGCTGCTGAGAACTCAACTAATGATGATTAATTTGAGGACAGTTGACTTAGAGATTAAATAGAGCATTTGCAGTATAACTGAATCTTTCATACCGAGCGAGGTGGCGCAGTGGTTAGCACACTGGACTCGCATGCGGGAGGACGCCGGTTCAATCCCGTCTCCAGCCATCCTGATTTAGGTTTTCCGTGATTTCCCTAAATAGTTTCAGGCGAATGCCGGGATGGTTCCTTTGAAAGGGCACGGCCGATTTCCTTCCCCATCCTTCCCTCACCCGAGCTTGCGCTCCGTCTCTAATGACCTCGTTGTCGACGGGACGTTAAACAACATTAACCTAACCTAACATGAATCTTTCATCAGTCAAATTCTTGTACAGCTTTGTTTAATGGCTCTGAGCACTATGTGACTTAATATCTGAGATCATCAGTCCCCTAGAACTTAGAACTACTTAAACCTAACTAACCTAAGGACATCACACACATCCATGCCCGAGGCAGGATTCGAACCTGCGACCGTAGCAGTCGCGCGGTTCCGGACTGAAGCGCCTAGAACCGCTCGGCCACAACGGCCGGCCAGCTTTGGTTAAAAAAAAAAAAGTAATTTCGCATAGTGCGTTAGAAACTGTTTGATTCTTCTCTCTGGTATTCTATAACTGCCTAGGGAATTCAGAAAGTAAGTTAAACATGTCGACGCCATCCATGTACGTCATGTCCTGCAGAAACAGATCTGCTGCGTTGCGGGTAACAGGTGCCTCGCACTGTGCAAGTGAAATGGCAGGGTAACTGGAAGAAGGTTTAACGTTTTACTTATTGCAGTAGGGTCCATTGCCCCCGTACGTATCTGAATGAGCGACATTTAACTACACTGACAGCCACAGGATGAGTTCAACTACCCCTTTATTTTGCTTCCATTATTGCACAGTTCCGGCTATGAAGCCATGTTCGTTTTGTGTAGCTCATCAAAATTAACGTATCTGGGTGCTCTTTCTAAGAACTCTTCAAATTGCATATTGATTTAAACGTAGGAGCTCGCCCTCTTTGCTGGGCTTGACAATTACAGACACGACATAAAATGTGTATCTAACATAGTAATGACTTAGAACACCACAGGAACGCATAGTGACGGTCTCTGTTTCAGGTTTATCTGTGGCCAGTCGACCGAGATATCTCTCTTTATATACTCCAGTACGTTACTACACTGCTAAGTGGTATGCTACATAGCTACTGTTTGAGACAAAAAGTGTATCTTTAGTTGTTAAGTCCGATAATGTGGTCAACCTCCTACCGTAGATGCGTTCTTCCACTCTCACCAGAGTATAGTAAAGGGATATGACAGTCGGAATGGTGAAATTTTATCATCCAGAAAATTTAAGGTAACACAAAGAATATTTGGGAAATCGGAGACGAAGAGTTTGTAAGAAAACGGCAGATAATCAGTGGATTCGGGTATGTTTTCGTATAAAGCAGCAGTTCGGTATGCGCCCGAAACGGCAAGCACAAATCAGAGGACATCAGAGTCGTGCAGATGGGACTCAGACTCGAACTGCAGTCCTCGCGAATATGTTTCGAAAGCCGGAGGGGTGAGTGTGTCGTCTACGCTCACGTGACGAGCACAGGGATTGTTGGGAGGGAATGCGATGTGCCAGTGAAGATAACGCACGCGGCAGCGTCAAATCCCATCCACGGCTGCGGTTCTGCCTGCGGTTGTCGATCCGCTCGTCCGTGCTAACAGTCAACCGGACTCCTCTCTTACGGTCATTACGTAACGTTCGTCTCTGCGGCTAAAATGAGCAGTGCCGGCCACGGTGGCCGAGCGGTTCTGCCGGCCGCGGTGGTCTCGCGGCTCTAGGTGCGCAGTCCGGAACCGTGCGACTGCTACGGTCGCAGGTTCGAATCCTGCCTCGGGCATGGATGTGTGTGATGTCCATAGGTTAGTTAGGTTTAAGTAGTTCTAAGTTCAAGGGGACTGATAACCTCAGATATTAAGTCCCATAGTGCTCAGAGCCATTTTTGTTGAGCGGTTCTAGGCGCTTCAGTCCGGAACCGCGCGCCCGCTACGATCGCAGGTTCGAATCCTGCCTCGGGCATGGATGTGTGTGATGTCCTTAGGTTAGTTAGGTTTAAGTAGTTCTAAGTTCTAGGGGACTGATGACCACAGTAGTTAAGTCCCATAGTGCTCAGAGCCATTTGATTAAATTGAGCAGTATTTAATATTTGGTGTTCACCGCAGTCGTCATATGGGTACTTCTTCAGGGAGTTGGACGTTTTAACTGTACAGTCCATTTATTCGCTAATGAAATTTTTCACGAATAAACCATTAGAATTTGACAAGAATAGTGTTATCCATACTTACAACACTAGAGCAGAAGTAACCTTTATTACCCATTATTAAAGCTGTCCATGGCTCAGAAAGGCGTTCCATTTACAACAACAACAAACCCTTTTGATAATTTGCCAAATAACATAAAATGTCTGCCAGGTAGCAAAGAAAGTTTTAAATCTAACCTAAAATCTTTTCTACTGGACAACTTCTCCTATTGCGTCTAGGAATTTTTTTTTTCAAATACTGGTAGCTTGCAAATAGTAAGTTGTGTGACTTCGTGAGTAGGACTAAAAAATTTGTTCATTAGTGTTAACATTAATCACGTATACATATCTCACAAACTGACTCGTTCCACATAATGTCAATAAAAATTCGTTCAAATGATCTGCCGAAAATGTGATTACCATTTTCGATTGCCAGACACACATAACTTCTTTTATCGTTGAAGCATCCTCAATGACTTGTAATACATATATTGCTAATATGCATCGTGCGCAAATTACTCGAAATTTAGACTTTTTATTTTTTTTAAGATAGCTGCGATTTTGTGTGGTCATTTCCTCACATCCGTACTGCTGTGGAACTGTATTTCGCCATCCCGTACAGTCTAGGATTTCATATTCTGGACAGTTGTTTCCGCTTTTCACTATATACACCTCAAATTTGCACAAATGTATTAAAAGACGTATGTTTACTATATGCAGTACTGCCAACTGCCGAAGTGTATTCTTTTGTTTGTTAAGTTTGCATTGTGTTGAATGTTTGCAGTACCGTTATCGTTCGATTATTGTGACAGTGGGGCTAGAAGAGGGGTCATTTGGTTGGGGGAATCGCTAACATCTGTTCGTATCGTGAACTGTATGTGACTTGCCCCTTTTACACCACAAACCGCTACACCTTTTGGTGTTCACATTCTTCGTTCGCTCTGAAGCACTGCGATGCGAGTTGTCGCATGGCTTCGCGTCCTCTGGTGTGCTGCACAGACTTCGTCATCGGCGACTTCCGTCAAGCGAGGTCGCGATTTCGCATTCGACACAGTATTTTCTCCCCAGGGCCAGCTCGCTAACTACAGCGCCAGATGTGCTCCCTGCCGCTTGCAACCGACTGCTCGGCGTTCCAGATGGGGAGCTGTCTGCACAGGCTACTGTGTTCTAGCCATTGACACTTGAGGAGAAACATACGTCATACACACGATAGATAACAATGGTCCTTTGTGAGAAAGCTATTACATTGATCTGAGTGAAAGTGCTACAGTACGCGTAGTATGAAGTATACAGATATAGCTCAGCAATGAATGAGTCGGTGTAACTGGAACCATTATTAATGTCGGTCATACCCTTTCTATTCGCGAAAGATTCCTACCTGTGCTTTTCGATACGTTGGATACTGTTCCTTTCGTCGTAGAACTAGTAGTTGCAAGGTATGGGGGATGTAGTAGAATTACTTTTACAAACTCGTTCGTGTTTAGTTTGTAACAAACGCGTCACCTACCGACGTTAAACCGCAATCTTTATTCCTTCCTTCTTTGCGTTTATAAACACTTACGGGGCAGCACCGTACACTAAATCGAGTGGATATATGAAGTCGTTATCGTTAGCCATTGAAAATACTTACGTATCTATAGCCTCTCAGTATTCCAGTGCTTCCAATACCGTAGCGACCGTCGTGCTAAGGTTGCATTAGACGGCTGGTGAATATGCCGCTCTCCAGGCGGAATATATCTGTTTTCGAAACCGAGCTGGTACTTTCCCTTCAGGCAGCTCCTCGGTAGTTACAATAACTTTCGGCAGAGCACAAGGGATATTATTGTTCCCTCTTCCAATACTCCAGGCCTCGTCAAGCAGTGCCGTTGTCTGAAGTCAGTCATTACGTTCCCCACTGTTGGAGCTTTTACCCGTATGACAGTCAACCATGTTTTTTTATTTTCTGCAAGGCATCATCAGTGGCAGGTTGCGTGGACAATTTCTTACATATTACGCTCCTGTTGCAATTTTGGTGTTCTTCTTCGTATGAATGCCAATTTGCGGTTTTTTTCCCACATTCCACAGCACTTTGAACTGAACACTTTGAACTGAACACTGTCAAAATTTTGACAGTCGGCAAAAGAAACCAAAACATTGCATTGAAACAAGCGTTCAGTTCATAGTGCTGTGGAATGTAGGGAAAAAAACCGCAAATTGGCATTCATAAGAAGAAAAACACCAAAAATACAACAGGAGCGTAATATGTAAGAAATTGTCCACGCAACCTGCCACTGATGATGCCTTGCAGAAAATAAAGGCGAAACGCGTATGGCACTAAAATTGTGTTTTATTCAGTTGCTGTCAGACGGTCCATAAGAAAAATTATCAATATACCGTAATGTTACACGCAACTGAGGAAGACAGGACTACAAAAGTTGAAGATGTCAAGAACAAAGACGTTTTCCCAACTTAATCATCGAGATTAGGGAATGAACTTTTTAAGGAACTGCGGTATTTTCTTGCGGTAAAATAGCACATCTGTCTGATAAATTCGGTGTAGAAATGTCGAAGAAAAAATACGTAAAATACGGGGATTTCTGCAAACTTTTCCGTGGCAACCCGGATGTTGACGCCAGTCTTACGAGAGTGAATTCCAACGGCAGCACAAAAATTCACATATTTCTTATTTTTTTCTTGTCGCGTGTAGAAGAGAGTTATGTCGCTGAATTTTTCTCATACGTATGTGCAGTTCTGTCGCAAAAAAATCAACGTCCCAATTTTTTAAAAAAGTTTACGATGACTATATATAGGTGATAAATGAAGTTGCAATAATTTGTTGGTCTTCGTTTCGTGATCCACTGGTACTATTTGCCCAGGTAAAAAGAAACTCCAAGCATCTTACAGCAGTAAAAATTTACACGAGGTGAAAAAGTTTGGCGCATCAACATACACTCCTGGAAATGGAAAAAAGAACGCATTGACACCGGTGTGTCAGACCCACCATACTTGCTCCGGACACTGCGAGAGGGCTGTACAAGCAATGATCACACGCACGGCACAGCGGACACACCAGGAACCGCGGTGTTGGCCGTCGAATGGCGCTAGCTGCGCAGCATTTGTGCACCGCCGCCGTCAGTGTCAGCCAGTTTGCCGTGGCATACGGAGCTCCATCGCAGTCTTTAACACTGGTAGCATGCCGCGACAGCGTGGACGTGAAGCGTATGTGCAGTTGATGGACTTTGAGCGAGGGGGTATAGTGGGCATGCGGGAGGCCGGGTGGACGTACCGCCGAATTGCTCAACACGTGGGGCGTGAGGTATCCACAGTACATAGATGTTGTCGCCAGTGGTCGGCGGAAGGTGCACGTGCCCGTCGACCTGGGACCGGACCGCAGCGACGCACGGATGCACGCCAAGACCGTAGGATCCTACGCAGTGCCGTAGGGGACCGCACCGCCACTTCCCAGAAAATTAGGGACACTGTTGCTCCTGGGGTATCGGCGAGGACCATTCGCAACCGTCCCCATGAAGCTGGGCTACGGTCCCGCACACCGTTAGGCCGTCTTCCGCTCACGCCCCAACATCGTGCAGCCCGCCTCCAGTGGTGTCGCGACAGGCGTGAATGGAGGGACGAATGGAGACGTGTCGTCTTCGGCGATGAGAGTCGCTTCTGCCTTGGTGCCAATGATGGTCGTATGCGTGTTTGGCGCCGTGCAGCTGAGCGCCACAATCAGGACTGCATACGACAAGGCACACAGGGCCAACACCCGGCATCATGGTGTGGGGAGCGATCTCCTACACTGGCCGTACACCACTGGTGATCGTCGAGGGGACACTGAATAGTGCACGGTACATCCAAACCGTCATCGAACCCATCGTTCTACCATTCCTAGACCGGCAAGGGAACTTGCTGTTCCAACAGGACAATGCACGTCCGCATGTATCCCGTGCCACCCAACGTGCTCTAGAAGGTGTAAGTCAACTACCCTGGCCAGCAAGATCTCCGGATCTGTCCCCCATTGAGCATGTTTGGGACTGGATGAAGCGTCGTCTCACGCGGTGTGCACGTCCAGCACGAACGCTGGTCCAACTGAGGCGCCAGGTGGAAATGGCATGGCAAGCCGTTCCACAGGACTACATCCAGCATCTCTACGATCGTCTCCATGGGAGAATAGCAGCCTGCATTGCTGCGAAAGGTGGATATACACTGTACTAGTGCCGACATTGTGCATGCTCTGTTGCCTGTGTCTATGTGCCTGTGGTTCTGTCAGTGTGATCATGTGATGTATCTGACCCCAGGAATGTGTCAATAAAGTTTCCCCTTCCTGGGACAATGAATTCACGGTGTTCTTATTTCAATTTCCAGGAGTGTATAAGCCTACACGAACTTCAGCAGACTCATTTTGCTTTCTGAGACAAAACTTTTTTGTTTCTGAGATGCCGTAGCTATTAAATATTGTAATGGACAGCGAAAAACGTAATTTGTTAGACAGTTGTGAGAAGTGTACAACGACAGCAGCGGAAGCCATAGTGTTTTTATAGCCACAGTGTTTTTACAGCCTCACATGTCGTACTATGATAGCTGAACTTATATTTTATCGCGTATCTAGGTAGGCGAGTCAGCACCGCACGTATTGTGGTCAGTGCCACGCGTGGCCGGCACCACTCACTTCCCGACTTCGCACACATCTCCCTTTCCTTACTGTTTACGATTTTGTTCGTATTTTCGCTACTTTCTTATCCGGCCACAGTTGGCCGTCACCTTTTCCCGGAGACGGGTGACGTCCGCTGCTTAACATCGGAATTGCCGAGACGCGCACGCATATAGCTATGGGCGTATCCACAAGAGTCTGTTCGTTATCGTCTCGCCCATACCGCCCTTCTCCTCAAAGAGACGCAGCTCAAGTCATGTATGGTTCCTAAGGCGACACAGGTCACTTCTTTTTGTTGACCTTTGAGTACACCCCATACAGCCACACACGTAAACAAATCAGAATTATATACTACTGTTACGTACCACAAAAGGAAAAACTGCGAAGTTTGCACCATTATCTTTAATTTAAATTCGTTAGACATGTGACTGCCATCCACTTGATAAAACAAACACACACTATGGTGGTATAAAATAGAAGCAAAACGAGTTGAAATAGCACACTGGAGTTATGTAAGACTGTTTGATTTCCACATCATCTCTTCCCGCTTTGTTTTGGTTTATACACCGAAGAGCCAAAGAAACTGGTACACCTGCGTAATATCGCGTAGGGCCATCGCGAGCACGCAGAAGTGCCGCAACACGACGTGACATGGATTCGACTAAAGTCTGAAGTAGAGCTGGAGGGACTTGACATCATGAAACCTGCAGGGCTGTCCATAAATCTGTAAGAGTACGAGAGGGTGGAGATCTCTTCTGAACAGCACGTTGCAAGGCATCCCAGATATGTTCAATAATGTTCATATCTGAGGAGTTTTGTTCAAATGTATGTGAAATCTTATGGGACTTACCTGCTAAGGTCACCAGTCCCTAAGCTTACACACCACTTAACGTAAGTTATCATAAGGACAAACACACACACCTATGCCCGAGGGAGGACTCGAACCTCCGCCGGGACCAGCCGCACAGTCCATGACTGCAGCGCCTGAGACCGCTCGGCTAATCCCGCGCGGCGGGAGTTTTGTGACCAGCTGAAGTGTTTAAACTTAGAAGAGTGTTCCTGAAGCCAGTCTGTAGCAATTCTGGACGCGCAAGGTATGGCATTGTTCTGCTGGAATTGCCCAAGTCCGTCGGAATGCACAATGGACACGAATGGATGCAGGTGATCAGACTGGATGCTTACCTTCATGTGACCTGTCAGAGCCGTATCTAGATGAATCAGGGGTCCCATATCACTTCAACTGCACGCGCCCCACACTATTACAGAGCTCCGATCATCTTGAACAGTCCATGGTTTCATAAGGTTGTCCCCATACGTCTACACGTCCATCCGCTCGATACAATTCAAAGCTAGACTTGTCCAGTCATCAGCAGTCGAATGTCGGTGTTCACGGGTTGAGGCGAGACGTAAAGCTTTGTGTCGCGCAGTCATCAAGGCTACACGAGTGGCCCTTCGGCTCCGAATGCCCATATCGATGATGTTTCGTTGAGTGGTTCGCACGCTGAAACTTTTTGATGCCCCAGCACTGAAATCTGCAGCAGTTTACTGAAGAGTGGCACTTCTGTCACTTTGAACGATTCTCTTCAGTCGTCGGTGGTCCCGTTCTTGCATGATCTATTTCTGGCCGCAGCGATGTCGGAGATGTGATGTTTTGCCGTATTCCTGACGTTCACGGTACTCTCGTGAAATGGTCGTACGGGAAAATCCACACTTAATCTCTACCTCGGAGATGCTGTATCCCATCGATCGTGCGGCGACTATAACACCACGTTCAAAGTCACATAAATCTTGATAACCTGACATTTTAGCAGCAGTAGTCGATCTAACAATTGCACAAGACACTTGTTGTCTTATATAGGCGTAGCCGACCGCAGCGCCGTATATCTCTGTATTGGAATACGCATGCCTATACCAGTGTCTTTGGCGCTTCAGTGTATATTGCAAAGCAGACACGGTTTGGGGATCGGGAGAGAAGGTGTTTCTGAGCAGCAGCAGCATATTAATTTCACTAACGGCTGTCTCTTACGCATACGCTGTAGATCGGCTTTGGTGACTGAGCCGCTTTGTAGACAGCTGCGTTCTACCAGCCACGTGCATCTGCTGTGGAACTCTCCATATTTCCCTTCCTGCTTCTTCCACAGCCGCAACCTGTGGAAGTCGGTTGGCGATTTTTTAATTTTCCGTGTTTTCAACGCTGCATTGGACAGTGTACACTCTTCACCTTATTACTGGAAGCTGGGAAGAAACTGAAGTCCGTCACCAATCTGGTCCTATAATTCCTGGTGCTGTGACAGGATTAGTATGTTTTTCAGTTTATGCTATAAACTTCTCAGGGTTTCACTCGGCCCTCGAATTTTGGATATGTAAAAAAAAAGTAATAAAACATAAAAAAACTGGCCAGGTACGAGTAGGCCTCGTGCACTGCAAGTTCTACATCTACATGGTTACTCTGCAATTCACACTTAAGTGCCTGGCAGAGGGTTCATCGAACCATTTTCATACTACTTCTCTACCATTCCACTCTCGAATGGCGCGTTAAAAAAGGAACACCTAAATTTTTCCGTTTGAACTGTGATTTCTCTTATTTTATTATGATGATCATTTCTTCATTTCTCCCTACGTAGGTGGGTGTCAACAAAATATTTTCGCATTCGGAAGAGAAAATTGGTATTGAAATTTCGTAAATAGATCTCGCCGCAAAGAAAACCGCCTTTGTTTCAGTCACTTCCACCGCAACTCGCGTATCATATCAGTGACACTCTCACCCCTATTGAGATAAAACATGAAACGGGCTGCCCTTCTTTGCACTTTATCGATGTCCTCCGTCAATCCTACCTGGTAAGGATCCCACACCGCGCAGCAACATTCCAGCAGAGGACGGACAAGTGTAGTTTAGGCTGCCCCTTTAGTGGGTTTGTCGCATCTCCTAGGTGTTCTGCCAACAAAGCGCAGTCTTTGTTTCGTCTTCCCCACAATATTATCCATGTGGTCTTTCCAGTTTAAGTTGCTCGTAATTGTAATTCCTAGATATTTAGTCGAATTGACGGCCCTTATATTTGTGCGATTTATTGTATACCCAAAATTTATCGGATTTCTTTTAGTACCCATGAGGATGACCTCGCACTTTTCTTGGTTTAGTGCCAATTGCCACTTTTCGCACCATACAGAAATTCTCTCTAGATCATTTTGTAATTGGAATTGATCATCTGATGATTTTACTAGACGGGAAATTACGGCATCATCTGCAAACAATCTAAGGGGGCTGCTCAGATTATCACCGAGATCATTTATGTAAATCAGGGACAGCAGAGGGCCTATGACACTACCTTGCAGAACGCCAGATATCACTTCTGTTCAACTCGTTGATTTACTGTCTATCACTACGAACTGTGACCCCTCTGAGAGGAAATCACGAATCCAGTCACACAACTGGGACGATACTCCATATGCACGCAATTTGATTAATAGTCGCTTGTGAGGAACAGAATCAAAAGCCTTTTGGAAATCTAGGAATATGGAATCGATCTGAGATCCCTTGTGGACAGCACTCATTATTTCATGGGAATAAAGAGCTAGAGCTGTGTTGCACAAGAACAATTTTTTCTGAATCCGTGTTGGTTATGTATCAATAAGTCATTTTCTTCTAGGTGATTCATAATGTTCGAGTACAGTATATGTTCCAAAAACCTACTGCAAATTGAGGTCAGTGATATGGGTCTGTGATTCAATGGGTTACTCCCATTTCCCTTCTTGGATATTAGTGTGACCTGTGCTACCTTCCAGTCTTTAGGAGCAGACCTTTCGTCAAGTAAGCGGTTGTATATGATTGCTAAGAAAGACGCTATTGTGTCTGCATAGTCTGAAAGGAACCTAACAGGTATATCATCTGGACCGGGAGACTTGCCTTTCTTAAGTTCCATACATACTTAATAATGTATTTAGACAGTTCACCCATTCCGGGAATCGAGGATCTCCATGATTTTGCCTTATATCGACATAGATACTGGCAAGATATCGGTCCCAAGGATCAAAGACTTCTGAGAACGTTCTAATTCCAAGCTTCAACTCGGATAACAAATGACGAAGTATTTTGTTCGTGTGATAAAAGTGAAAATTAACGATTTCTTCGTTCTTTTCCTTCATGTGTATTTTGAAGCCTTTCTTCTTGCCATATTTCGTGATTCTGTGTCAAGGGGAAGTACCGTATAGGATTTAATGAGTGAGTTTGCATCAAAATATGTTACATAAATGGCGGTATCTAGTGATTGCATTGCCTTAGAAGCTTTCCATTTTTACACTATCAAAAGACTATAGACCACAGTATGTGACGTACATTTGAACAGGACTCGCGTACCCGTTCCTGAGAAACAAGGTTTCGAACAGAAGGGCGACAAAGTGATCCTACAATGGCTCCGTTTTTATCGACTGAGGTACGGAACCTTAGAAACATTAGATTTCCACTGTCACTGGATATCACATGCTCAGCGCAGATTGTACAGTGATTTATTCTAACTGAAACCAACAGTCATTGCAGCACATAGTGGTATTTATGCCCCATTTCAGAAACACGTTTATCATATATTATCATACAGTTTATGAAGGCTCAGCTTACTAAGCAGCAAGATCAGTAAATACCCACGCTACAACTGTACTGGTGACATTATCCACACTGAAGGCTTTCCGATTATGATTCAATTACTCTAATTTCACACCCCAAGCTTAGTTAATGATTTCAGTTGATGTTTCATATCATTGGTGGAGTGAAACGTTCAACCACTAGTGCGCCGTGAGCTAGCAGGCGCTAAGTAGTCAGGCTAGTGCATCAGGCAGTACAGGACGAACTTTCACGCTGATTAAAACAATATTTCACACCACAACACGTTCGTAATGAGAGTGGATTTTGTGTCTTACTCAAATTAAGTTAAAGTTCAAACCAACCCTGGGAAAATGTTTGTAAACCCAGTCTGCGACTAGTTTTCCGAGTAGCAATACGTGTGTGCAGAGGATGTTAGGCTATTCAACGTAGAAGTGAATTGTCTATTAAAATTGCCTCGGGAACATTCATGAGCGGTTTCTGTCAACAATGTCGTGTGATGACAGGGGTTAAATACGAAGGCGCGCTATAGCAATTCCCCCGAATTTTGTATGTGAAAGCACTTTATTAACATTCTACATTTTTATTCTTCATATCTACATATTTAATTCGCAACATAGTCACCCTTGTGACGAACACATGGTCTCCCAACGAGAGGCCAGTTTGTTGATACCGTCACTGCACGATGTATGACATTGCTGGCGGAGCCATCACCTAACCTGTGCTGGCACTGTTTCGTCGCTGTCAAAGTGAAGTCCTTGAAGGTGTTCTTTAAGTTTTGGAAACACGTGAAAATCGAATGTGGCCTAGTGAGGACTGTCTAGAGGATTATCCTTGACATTGAACCCAACGCATCGGATTGCTGCAGATGTCGCACCACTTGCGTGTGGTCTGGCGTTATCGTGCTGAAAGAGTGAGTGTTCCACGTGTGGACGAACTCTTAGAATTCAAAACTTGATTACAGCACGTGGTTTCTCACGCACCACATAGTTTCGTTCCACATCTCCATGTTACAATATAAAATTCGGAGCCCTCTAGCGACAGAGGGCTCCAAATATGTAGACACGAAGAATAAATATGTAGAATCGGAGGCATTACTTCTCAGCACATACTGGTATTATTTATGGTGCTCGATAAGTAATGAGTTTCCACCATATTTTAAGCAAACCTTAATATTAGACCGGCGTTTAGAAAATGTTCATTATAAAATATCGTTTTCTGAATTTGGGATTGAAGTAATAAAAAAAATCAGGTGGCATCCCAGTATTTTGAACTACGCTTATCGTAGTGTCGAAATATTCACACACGATACTCCACATTGATTGTTTAAAACATGCATCTTAGGATTTTCGCCCAACAGGGAAGAAATCCATTGGGGACAACGAGACAGCTGCAGAAGACCCAAGGTAAGCGTATCTCCCCCCCCCCCCCCCCCAAGTCACGCTATGAGACGATCTGGGAAAATACTCGCGAAATACTCAACGTAACCCTTCACATGCAACAATTCCAAACAAAGCCTTGCTCTGTTGCCACTTCCAGCACTACAGTTTGTGACCACAGGGAAGTCCGTATGTCATCATACATATTTAATTACTTAGGAAGTGGTAGGAATCGCTAAATCATCAACAAAAGCCGTATATTCAGTAGACAGCTCCAGATTTATGAATATCTGTATTTACGAAAATTTAAACAAGAATAAAATGCAGCGACATTTACTTTGTTAAATTTGTGTTTCATTTTCAACTAGAGTGTTCATACTTATTGAATTTATGCCATTACATTATTTATTAATGTGTAAATGGCCCTCTGCCACCATACACACAAACAATGCATACACGGCTTTTCAACTGCCTCGTTGCACAATCATAATTCTGTATTGATAGAAAGTGCAAATGTTCGCCGGTCAGTGTGATCGAGCGATTCTAGGCGCTACAGTGTGGTACCGCGCGACCGCTACGGATGCAGGTTCGAATCTTGCCTCGGGCATGGATGTGTATGATGTCCTTAGGTTAGTTAAGTTTAAGTAGTTCCAAGTTCGAGGGGACTGATGACCTCAGATGTTAAATCCCGTAGTGCTCGGCGCCATTTGAACCATTTGCAAATGTTCTATGGAACATGCAACTAACTACGTTATTATGAGTGTATTTTGTCATTCTCATAAAATCGACTAATAATAACTGCTTTCATTTCAAAATGTACGCTACCCTCTTTTGGAATACTTCTTTGAAATATCTGAGTCGTCGTAGCAGAGAGACACGAGGGAGTTGTGTGCAGGCACCGCGACGCTTGCTGGCACCACCACGGCTCGCGTTACGCCTTTGTTTTCCCTCGCCGCAGCTCAGATTTCGGAAACAACGAGCTACGGTTTCCTTTAGACGGCACTAACATACCACGTTAGTTTGGAAACAACATACACAGCTTCTGTTCGTGCACGAACTGGGTTTAGTAAGTAAAGCTTAGCTTGAAATCCGCAGAGTCCTACTAGGCACCGTCCCATTCGAAATGGTAAAGCATTGCTCTCCTCTGACATTTGAAGTGACTTAGTTATAGAAGGATCTGAATTCAACGTGGACCTCTGAATACAGCGAATCTCGGAATTTCTCATGTTGCCAAAAGC
This sequence comes from Schistocerca serialis cubense, assembly GCF_023864345.2. Lineage (NCBI taxonomy): Eukaryota > Metazoa > Arthropoda > Insecta > Orthoptera > Acrididae > Schistocerca > Schistocerca serialis. The sequence goes on from NC_064641.1 coordinate 132,891,854, forward strand.
GAAAGTCTATCAACAAAGGAGATGTGGTAACTTACAAAACACTCGTTCGCCCAATACTAGTATATCGTTAGGCAGTCAGGAATCAGTACCAGACAGGACTGACAGAGAAAATAGAAACGATCCAAAGAAGAGCAGCGCCTTTCGTTACAGGTTTATTTAGTATACACGAAAGCGTTACGGAGATAATCAGCCAACTCTAGTGGCACATAATGCAAGAGAGACATTTTGCGTCGCGGTGTGGTTTACAGTTCAAGTTTCTAAAGAACATATACCTAGAAGAGTCAGCCAATTTATTGCATCCTCCTACGTATATCTCTCAGAAAGAGCACGAAGATAAAAGGAAAGGTTCGAGCCCACCCGGTGGCTTATCAGTAATCGATCTTCCCGCAGACCATTCACGACTGCAACAGGAAAGGGGATGGGAGTGACAAAGTACTCTCCGCCACACGCCGGAGGAGAGATTTCTATGTGAAGGGTAAGTGACCAAAACCACTTGGACCCACCGAGGATGGAACCCTTGATCTCCGATACACACAGTCTGTCACGTGCAAACAGTGTCTGAGCCAGCTCTCGCTGGGGTCGAGGAGTGGACCAGTGTGCATAATGTCAGTCTGTCCCTGTATTCATTAGGTTCGTACGCTTGCGTAGCCCCAGACGCTAACACGCACTGGATAGGTCCGCTCGCACCGCACGTAGATGATTCGAATTATGATTGTGAAAGCATTTCGCGAGTAGGACTGATAGCCGTATTTAGTGCCCATACGCCAGACTGTGCGTCACTGTTGTAGGTTACATCGCAAATATGTTTGCGTTATCACAAAAGGTGAGGCACTGTTGATGGTGACTGGAACTTTACCATCGGCAGCACCCCCAGTGCTGTAACTACACAAGCGTGGCAAATACCAAATACCAATGTTGGTGATTTTCTGTCCTATTCCGTTATGGTATTGAGTTAGGGCAAATTGGTGTGTCCTAGTCTCTAATTTCTTATCCTTTGCATCTCTTATAATCGCACCAGCGCATCTCATAATTAGTTACATGTGTCTCGAAACGTGACTTCAAACGTTTGAGCAGTATTCTGTAAGTGGAGGGACTAGCGTCTTGCATACAGCTTCATTTACAAATGAACCGCACATTATCAGAATCGTGCCAAATGCCCAGTTCACCGCTCCTCCTATTGATCTGATATGTGCGGCTCGTGTCAGTCGTTTCTTAGCGTCTCGCGGAAATATTTAAATGATGTGACGGGTTCTACAAATTTACCACTACTCTCGTAGTCTGATACCAGGCTCGCTCTCGCTCTCTCTCTCTCTCTCTCTCTCTCTCTCTCTCTCACTCTCACTCACACACACACACACACACACACACACACACACACACACACCACATAACACACAACACACTGCGAAGATCCATTTCTCATCCACTCTGGTGAAATCCCAAACAACAATACCGTATCAGATTAATTTATTGCTATGGCAGTGAAACGTCCCCTTTGAACAATTATACACGACTGTGCTTAACCTGACACACAATGTTTTTAGCGCAACGCAATCTGACTTTCAAAATTCCCTACAAAAGAATGGCCCTGACTAACATTAAACTATACCTTTCACAAATCACTTACCTCACAAAAATCTTCGCTGCTCAAGCTACTGCAATACAGCGAGCGCCACTACTGCCAGCTAAATAAAAGATTCAAACTATGGAAGGCACTAACTACTGATAGGGATAGTTAGCAAATGAAAGATATTAATAGAGAACGAACAATGTATTTACCTTGATATCATCATGTATAAATATAGCAGTTCATGACAAATTACAAATCTCCGCCATCTCTCTCCCCACATCCACCACTGCTGGCGGCTCACCTCCAACTGCGCAACGCTACGCGCTATTCACATCCAGCTGCCGCTGCCCAACACTACAATGGCAGACAACAATGCAAACTAGCCACAGACTGCACACAGCACAGCCAGTGATTTTCATATTGAGCGCTACGTAACGTTGCCAATAAGAAAACATAAACAGCCTACATATTGAGCGCTACGTAACGTTGCCAATAAGAAAACATAAACAGCCTACATATTGAGCGCTACGTAACGTTGCCAATAAGAAAACATAAACAGCCTACTTACAGCAGTACTTAAAGTGTTTCATTTTAATAATGATTCGTTGTGTGTTTCATATTGTGTCAAAATTGATACCTCTTTTTGTAGTTTTATTTGCCCTCAAGGCATAAGGTAAGATTGCAAGAAACCTGAATTAACTTCTACAGCTTTACTCATGAAGGCAGTCTTTCTATTCTTAAGTACAAATCTCCAGGCTATCGACGGCTGCAACGTACGTGTCTCGCTTCATGGCCCCTACTAAAGAAATTTCGTCATCACTGCTTAAGTTGGTACTTACTTGCACCTCGCAAGTACTTCTTTTTGCAGTCAGCTGATAAGCCTGTTCAGGCTGTGCTATTTGCAGATGACTTCTTTCCGCAAAGTACAGTGGGAATATTTTCCCGTCCGGCGTGGCGAGAACGTTTGCAGCTGTCGGCGTGCCTCTGTATATTTGATTTGCGGTTTGCGGTTGTAGTGGGGCTGCACCTGTTTCCTTATTGAGGCAGCTTGTCAGCAGCCACATTTTGTCATTACACCTTCACTGGTGTTCTCACGTCCATTGAAACACTTTCCTTTCTTTCTGTTACTGAGTTATGTAGCATCTCGTACTATTTTTTTTTTAACCTCTTATCACAAACATTTTCATATCCGTGTTTTGTGACATTTATAAAAAAGCATTTAAGTAATGCACATACATCTAAATCTGCTTGTCCGTTATCCACCGAATACCTTAATGTCAGCTATTTTCTTAATCATTGCGATTTCCGGAAGCGTTAAAATACCGCGTAGCTGGAACAGGTTTTCGCGTTTGTTTCCCTCGATATCGCTTCCGAATACTCTCCCTAGATTTTTCCACGCATGTAACTCAGAACTGTATTAGCGGTGCGTCAGACGAACAGAATGTGATTTCTTTCCCCTTCTGTTATTACGAAATAGTACGATGAATACTCTCTCCGTGGTAAACATGGGTATATCCGTGGTATATCCATGACGCCCGGAGATCAAGGAAACAGAAAATACTCTACCCACTTACGGTTGATCAGTCATCAGTGAAAGTTGTATAAACATGTTTTACAGAGACTTCTACTTGGCGCAGTTTTGACCTCATTGTAAAAGAAATGTGGCATTTTAAGTAAAATGCACCCATATTTTACTGTGCCTCAACGTGTGCTGTGTTGATGTCTTTCATCAGAATTAGCTATCCTCTTGTGAGGAGTACTCTCTGCAATCTGTTGTTCACTGACTCTGCACTGTGTCGTTTAGCAATACAAACAGCGTGTTACTAGTGTACTTCACGTGATTAAAGTGGACAGGAAAATCTTGAAAGTTAAAGTTATGGAAAAAGAATTTGCAATTAGAGGATAGCAAACTCATTTGAATAGAGTGGATGATTATTTCTATTTTCGTGGTAACAACAGGCCAGCAAACGAAGTGAACCATCCCACAAATGTTACCATCGTCTTTCTCCGAAAAGCACACGTAGAGTTTGCAGCGGAAACTACGCATATTTTTATACTGCATGAAGTAATGGCCGCTATCGACAGGGGATCTCAAGTTGATTCCGTATTTCTAGATTTCCGGAAAGCTTTTGACACCGTTCCTCACAAGCGACTTCTAATCAAGCTGCCGGCCTATGGGGTATCGTCTCAGTTGTGCGACTGGATTCGTGATTTCCTGTCAGGAAGGCCGCAGTTCGTAGTAATAGACGGCAAATCATCGAGTAAAACTGAAGTGATATCAGGTGTTCCCCAGGAAAGCGTCCTGGGACCTCTGCTGTTCCTGATCTATATAAATGACCTGGGTGACAATCTGAGCAGTTCTCTTAGGTTGTTCGCAGATGATGCTGTAATTTACCGTCTAGTAAGGTCATCCGAAGACCAGTATCAGTTGCAAAGCGATTTAGAAAAGATTGCTGTGTGGTGTGGCAGTTGACGCTAAATAACGAAAAGTGTGAGGTGATCCACATGAGTTCCAAAAGAAATCCGTTGGAATTCGGTTACTCGATAAATAGTACAATTCTCAAGGCTGTCAATTCAACTAAGTACCTGGGTGTAAAAATTACGAACAACTTCAGTTGGAAATACCACATAGATAATATTGTGGGGAAGGCGAGCCAAAGGTTGCGTTTCATTGGCAGGACACTTAGAAGATGCAACAAGTCCACTAAAGAGACAGCTTACAGTACACTCGTTCGTCCTCTGTTAGAATATTGCTGCGCGGTGTGGGATCCTTACCAGGTGGGATTGACGGAGGACATCGAAAGGGTGCAAAAAAGGGCAGCTCGTTCTGTATTATCACGTAATAGGGAAGATAGTGTGGCAGATACGATACGCCATTTGGGATGGAAGTCATTAAAGCAAAGACGTTTTTCGTCGCGCGAGATCTATTTACGAAATTTCAGTCACCAACTTTCTCTTCCGAATGCGAAAATATTTTGTTGAGCCCAACCTACATAGGTAGGAATGATCATCAAAATAAAATAAGGGAAATCAAAGCTCGAGCAGAAAGATTTAGGTGTTCGTTTTTCCCGCGCGCTGTTCGGGAATGGAATGGTAGAGAGAGAGAGTATGATTGTGGTTCGATGAACCTTCTGCCAAGGACTTAAATGTGAATTGCAGAGTAATCATGTAGATGTAGATGTATACTGCGATTCTTGCCTGACGATGAGGTGACACCCCAAAATGTGTTGTCCAACTAAAATAATTTGAGAGCGGTAAGGAACTGTAGCTGTATCGGTTTTAAAAAAAAGTGTTTAAAAATTCCAACAAACGGCCACTACCTATAAACAGTTAATATGGCTATAAAGAGTGAATATTTTAACGTCATCTGGCCACTTTACTTGCAGGATTGTCGTGAATATATTGTGACGACTGAGGAAATGGAGTCCGCAGCTGGAGCCATTGTGGGGAACGTGGGGTGCTCGCTCCTGCCCCAGGATGACGTGGCCAGTAACGCCACTTCACTACCGTATTGTTCTCCTCACCGCCGCCGAATTAACATGTGCTCCCTCTAATTCCTAATATTATAAATCGCGCGCCACGTAAAGGTCCTGTTAGTCATCACCAAATGCCACACCCCCGCCACCGCGCGCTCTCAGCTAAATGAAACCATCCGGAGAAATGGAAAGGTTTAGGAGTGCTCCGTGCTCTGGGGGTGACTGCTCTCACAGGCTTCACTTCCCGGAGGCATCTCTGGAAAGGGGTCCACTAGTCAGGTACAAACCGACTCATCTGCTGTATAAAACGTTGCTTCCTTAAATATGTCTAAACTTCTTCCACCCGCCCGGATAGCCGCGTGTGTTGGGACGTCGCTTCCGCCATTCGGGAAGGTCCGCCAGCCCCGGATGGAATCAGCCCGACGGATTAACGAGTGTCGATGTGCCGGCCAGGGTGCATGTGGTTCTTAAGCCGTCGGCACACGGACCGTGCATCCGAACATTGAGCGTGCCCAGTTTCTGACGTCATAGCCTGGAACAGCACGTTCGGGAGTCTTTCCGAACGTGCAGAGCAATATCTGGCATATCAGGTATTCTGAGCGTGCGTCTGAGCGTTGACCAATGAAATGGCACAACGCTACTCACGTCACACGCACGTCGTCTCCCTTCAGTACAGAGTTGTAAGGCGCCATATTGGCATTCATTTCAAGCCTATGTGTATATATGCCGTTTCTGAGCACCAGCAAATTGAGAATCACTGGAAAACCCGTTGTTAGTTGTGTGATTCGTTCCAATAAAATAATGAGAAACATCATATTGGTGGCAAAAGAATTATTGTAACTTGCGTATTACGGGAGTAGGCTATTTGAAGCCAGCGACACACTGAAGATCCACCCAAAACGCATTGTTCTTGGTACAATTTGTTATAATTAAATTTCAGTTAATAACATATCTACGATTAAGGTTTTCTGCAGGACCTAACAGACTATGATTAGACCGTAGGGGTCTGTTATTGGTGTAGTGTATGTTATTGGTGTAGCGTATGTTATTGGTGTAGCGTAATGAGTAGCATCACTGTAAACAATGAGTTGTTCGTTGGGGCGGTGGTTCGCGTATTCCCACTTCCAAATTTTTTTCCTAACAATCGTGTTTTTATTAGATTCTGATACTTTGTTATTAGTTTAATATAAGTATATACTATAATATTTGATGTTATGTAAATATAAGTTCAACTTTTTTTGAGGGCTGACTTTGTTCGATTAGCTTAATCTACAGGACAGCTTGCGCTACTTGTATAAAGATATTTTGCTCCTTTTTATTTTACGCTTCGTAATTCACATGTTGCAAAGATTCTGCTACTGGGTAGGAACAGTGAACGAGTAAGACTGACCTTGGGGTTTTACTAAAATGTGTGAATGATGAAATAATGTTTGTCGTACGCGGAGAAGTATTCCAAATTTGTACCGCACTGTTTCTAATGGAACTTTTATAAGCCTGTGTCCTTATTGATTGGACATGGTAGTTTCCTTTTCGTGGACGATGGAGGAAATGTGCGTTTTAATAGAGCTAACGTGGGAATTTTACGCGCTCCCGTTGAGTGAACAATGTGATTTACGAACTAGAAACATCCCTCAACTGCCGCTGGAGTGCGTTGCCATCGCATGTTCCACGTTGGGGCCCACGTACTATATGCACAAGTCGCATCGTTCCTGAGCGTTCAGCAGCACGTCGAACTTGGCACTCTCAACGTTAACGTTCGACAACACGGTCCGTGTACCGACGGCTTTAGGCGTTTAGCCACACCCGACTAGGTGAACGCCGGGCTGTACTTATGTCCGCCTTCAGTTACACGATTAGCAAACATTCATAAAACCGTTCGCACAGTTTCACACGGTTAACACATACTACGCAGACAGTTGGGATACATAAATTCCGTCCGGAGATGGGGGAGGGGGGATGAAGACGTGGTGACAGGAAGGGCATCCGGCCACCCTCTAACATTAACAAATCCGATTATAACCATGCCGATATCGTGTAGGCCTGGGGTGAAGGTAAAAGAAAACGAAGAGATGGACACTTTCGACAGTACAGATATCACTGCGTTGTCTTGGGAGTCGAGTGTTCACCAGAGATGAACGTAACGTAATGCGTGTGACGTTGAAGCGTGATAGGACCTATCCCGTCCCCCGTGTACATAAAACCTCTAGGGTAGACTGTTTCCAAGTACAGCTTTTGTTACGGGAAATCGTCGTAAACGAATAACAACACTTAACATTCAATAATCATTCATATTATCGTAAAAATTACAACAATTAAAAAGTCAAGAATGATGAGGTATTACCAAAAGCCGCATAGCTGTATGAAGGTGCTTTATTCGCAATGTCGTAAAGGGAGGGGCATGATTGAAGGGGGATTCAGGATAACTTGCCGGAATTTCCAAGTGATGCGATGAAGGGTAGAGTGTGGATAGATGAAAGGATATTCGGATGCATAGGAGAAATATTCCTGTGATTTACGAATCCAGTATTAACTGTATGCTGCATAACTCATTCCTTTGGACTAAATACAGAGCCGCAATGGGATGAAATGGAACCGAGCACGTAAGATCAGTTGTACAGAAGACGAATACCCAACTGCGGTTTATTGGGAAAGTGTTGCGTACCTATTAAGGACACCTCGTTTAGACCGCGTGTGCGACTGGTTCCTGATACTGCTGAAATGTTCTAGATTTCTGTCAGGTCAGATTAAAGGAATATGTCGAAGAATTCAGAGGCGTGCTGCTAAATCTGTTATCGGTCGGTTCGACCAGTACGAGGTCACAGACGTGGTTCGTAACGTTAGATGAGAATCTCTATAAGGAATGCGAATATCTTTTCGCGAAACACTGTTGAGGGAGTTTAAACAAGTAGAGTTTCAAAAACGATTCTACTGCTTCCATCGCTGATCTCGACCAAGGACAAAATCAGGGCGATTACAGCTCGTAAAAAATCTTTTTTGTTTCGCTCGATTTGCAAGTGGAACAGGAAAGGGAATGTGCAGTATGTATGTGTATGTTGATCGAGGGAAGGACCCGACTGTCAAGGAGATGAATTTCACAGAAGTGGCACTTTCATCCAGAGATTGGATCGGCACCAACGATGAGAAGTCGTCGTAAGCGGTTTCATCCCTGTCACGATTCATAATACGGGACATACTCCCCTCTAGTTCTCAGTACCAAGAGCCAGTTTCGACGCATCGATGGATGTGTAACACGTATCTCTATTAAAATCGTTGAACCACATTGATATTGCCACGAGCTATTTGATGACAGTCTCAATAATTAGAAGCGTGGGCTAGGACAAGTGACTATGAGTGTCGGTAGGGCTGTGTTTGACCACCGCTGATTTTCCTAGACTTTTTTACTCGAGGTGCCGTTGGAAAGCGTTTCACATAGACTGTCCAAGTAACTACTTCCAAATGTTGGAAATACCTGGAATGTTAAGGCCATGACTATCCTGTTTCGCTTCATGTTCAACAGTGTTGAGCAGAGCTGTCATCTGGACGGAGTGATAACTCCCAGTTGAGGTACGTGTCTCTGTAGGTCGGTTTATGACACAGTGGCCGAGCCGAGCGACTGGCTCCCGCTGAACTAGGACGTCAAAGGGGGCAGCTATCCTACCTTCTCCATTTCCACTGTTCACTTAATGTCGGCATGTAAACTATTCGTGTGATGACTGAACTGCTCCAATGTCTCTCAGTAGTGATCCCATGTCGAAAAGGTTTCATCAACACAGTGAACATACCTTAAACATCACTCCTCACCTACACCCCCAAATGGTCATCCTGCTATTCAGCAGATATATGTGATCGTAGGAAACACTTCCACTGGAATACATTCTGAAGTTATTACGGATAAAATATGGATGATTACTATGACTTGTTCAGAAACCATACTGCAGTTAGGAGTCGAAATAGACGAAAGCGAAGCAGTATTTGAGAAACGAGTGAATTCAGTCTCTACACAGAGCAAACGATCGCAGGAACCAAAGAAAAAGTTCTGGAAAGTAATTAAAGTCTAGAAAAAAGAACTGACAACTTTCGAGGTTTCCGATGATATGGTAATTCTGTCAGATGTGTGAACTGAAATGCCTCCGTGTTTTTGGAAAACACACAACCAACTACATACTTTTCGTGTCAGTCAGCGTACATTTACTTTCCGAAGGACTGAAAGTACTTTCCAACTGCCTAACTCTCGAAGACTCAGTAACAATGGAGTATTGGGAGGCAGGGGAAAAGCTCCCGTTTGGGAAGGATGAAAAATGAATTCGTCCGTATCGTTTTCAGTGGTACGGTCCTTGCTGTTGCCTTATTCGATTTAGGAAAACGACAATCTGGATGTCGAAACCGATATTTGAAGCAGTGTCTTCCAGATTGTCAGTCGCTGTCTTGACCAATGCGACACCACCCTCGGTTCCTCAGCGCTAATGCAAAGTAAAGTGAAGTATGCCTGAAAATCGTGTTGCCAACCGAAGAAATGTAAGAGTGTGCGAAGAAAACATCGTCCAAAGTGCCAAGTTGCAATAAAATATTTTTAAACAAAGGTTAATAACCGACCAAATATGGATCGGAGCAGGTTCAGTAAAACAGTGAGATGTTGAATGTAGTGTAGACCATCGACAGTCGGTTCCAGTAAACACATAATGAAACCTAAGATGAAGTAAGTGAACTCGCGCTCTCATATGTCATAACTATGATGAAACATGTTCGCCTAAAGGTAAGTATATTAATATTTTACAGCTAGTACTCATACATTAACAGAGCTAACAATCCATGATATTTGTAATTCTTAACGTTTTGTTATTCTGTCAGAGACAGCAAAGGACTTAGAAGAGCAGTTGAACGGAATGGACAGTGTCTTGAAAGGAGGATATAAGATGAACATCAACAAAAGCAAAACGAGGATAATGGAATGTAGTCAAATTAAATCGGGTGATGCTGAGGGAATTAGATTAGGAAATGAGACACTTAAAGTAGTAAAGGAGTTTTGCTATTTAGGGAGTAAAATAACTGATGATGGTCGAAGTAGAGAGGATATAAAATGTAGACTGGCAATGGCAAGGAAATCGTTTCTGAAGAAGAGAAATTTTTTAACGTCGAGTATAGATTTAAGTGTCAGGAAGTCGTTTCTGAAAGTATTTGTATGGAGCGTAGCCATGTATGGAAGTGAAACATGGACGATAAATAGTTTGGACAAGAAGAGAATAGAAGCTTTCAAAATGTGGTGCTACAGAAGAATGCTGAAGATAAGGTGGGTAGATCACATAACTAATTAGGAGGTATTGAATAGGATTGGGGAGAAGAGAAGTTCGTGGCACAACTTGACTAGAAGAAGGGATCGTTTGGTAGGACATGTTTTGAGGCATCAAGGGATCACAAATTTAGCATTGGAGGGCAGCGTGGAGGGTAAAAATCGTAGAGGGAGACAAAGAGATGAATACACTAAGCAGATTCAGAAGGATTTAGGTTGCAGTAGGTACTGGGAGATGAAGAAGCTTGCACAGGATAGAGTAGCATGGAGAGCTGCATCAAACCAGTCTCAGGACCGAAGACCACAACAACAACGTTTTGTTCTCAATTACTATTGTTTATGTAATTTTCCGTAATTTGTGGAAACCAGTGCGTTCATTAGAATTGTTACAAGGTATAGCTTATTTACAAAGTACGTCGCTTACAAGGAGATCGTTTGGCAGAGAATTTCAACAGGTCGTATCAGTGAGTGTCAAGACTTCTTGCACAGTCCGTGACAGGTTCTCTTGGTCTCCACGAAACTTTACATTGATGTCAGCTGCATAGTAGACAACTTTAAAGTTGGCTAAGTTGGAAGCCTGTAGTATTTAATTTCTCTTGCATCCCTTACAAAGATAATTTTTGCTTGTGTTAATCACAAGAAACTTTCGCCACTAATATGAAGCGAAATTACATGCTGACAGATGTCGAGAACACTCTCGTAATAAAAGAAGTGCGTCGAAAGCTAACTAGTAAAATGGGTCGTAGTGACATTTCTGATTGGGTAAAAGATGACTCCCTCATACGTCTTCGTATAACGTCTTATTATGTTCGAGTTGATGCTGATGTACAGTAATTTAATGAAGGGTTTGAGGAGCAGATTAAGATGCATTACGGAAGGATGGTAAGAGAAATCGCGTGTCCTTTTCGCCTCTTACACGATTTAGGGATATCACTGATGACTGGACCAGGATTACGTTAAAAATGAGGAAATAAGTTACTTACTTATGTCCACAAGTGCTAGTTGTAAGTGTTCATTTTAGAGCTGGGCTTTGTGTATTGCTGATATTTTGCTCCCCCCCCCCGGCCAGTAAAGCAAATACTCTGAAATCTTTTTCATTCTTTCTTCTCTCGAATCGATTTCAGTTCCTTGACGATGCATATTTTTTGTATTGTTCTTCACATCTCGGATTCTACCAGAAACGTCGTCTATAGAGGCTTGCAGATAACCGAAAAGCGCTACTGTGCGCATTCAGAATAATATATTTAGAGGTTGGTTTTTACCCATTCCAATGGCGAATTTATATATGGTTTTTCAATACTGTTCAATGTTTCGCGTGGCAGTTGAAGGGTCAGTGTGAGTAATTGGCGAGTTTGCCCTCTTATTACTTCTCAGTCTGTGCCCCGTAATTAATAAAAGAATTTGTATTAACTCCAGCCCTCTGCTATATTATATGACCGAGCGACGATGCGTAGTGATTAAGAGAGATTTTGGTTTTATGTACTCTGTCATCATCGGGACGCCGAGTATATTCTTCTTTTCTAATGAACTCGTCGTCTACAGTCCCTACTGTTCCCTTTTTCACTATATTTACGTGGGGTATATTGTAAGTCATCGGGTAGGAGCAACTCAAAAAACCTTCCCGCGCGATACGCCGTTTCCCGCATTTTCCGTTTGTTGCACGAGTTTGTGGGCGAGTCGAGCTTTCGTCGTGTAGAGATACGGCGAAACTCAATTTCATTTGGACGAAGTTTGAGAGCAGACTGGCTTCAATCTCCGGAAGCACTCTTCTCGAGATGCCTCAGCATTTGCCGCGCATTCTCTTATACGTGCCGTAATTAAGTTTGGCCAGCAGTAATCGAGTAAGTAAAGCAGGCGAGGGCGGCAGAGCGCGACGAGCAAAACTTGAAAATAACTCGTGTTGGGGAGTAATAAGAAGAGCCGCCCTTGTATTGCAGTATCTGCCTCTCCCTTTCTTCCCCTTCCCTTCCTCTTCCTTTTATCGCAGTCTCGGAATTAAAATAACGGAAGTTGTCAGGCGAGCTAAAATGAAGTGTGTGGGGCTGGTCGTTATGAACCTCTGCGGCGTGTCCTCTCGTGTCGAGAATGATTTGATAATTTATGCTGAATGGAGTGGGGCATGGCTTCATCTGGACTAGGACTCTACACAAGGTGATTGCATGGTGCGACACGCTATCCTGACAGTGTCCAACTATTCTTTGTTGGACAGTCTCTCCCTGTTGTAGTTGGCAGCAGTTTTCTCTAGAAAACCCTGCCGTTGATTATTGACTCAATAAACACATTTCTGTTAGTTACTGTGTATGGTCTGATTTTCTTCGACTGTATGTCTTCAGCAGTTAATGTTTTCTAGGCCTCTCATGAAATGCGTAAGCAATCGATCTGTTTACTTACCCTATTGGAATTCATTCATTTCGGGTTTCCATAAAACAGTGCACTTATTTTTCTGTCTCACCATCTGTAACCTCCTCTAGGTTCATTGAAACCTGTAACGTTCACAGTCCTTCGACATGCCTGGTCGCAGCAGTATTCTGAATGGAACGTACTCAAATATTCCAGAACAGATAGGTACTCTGGTTTCATTACTGTGCGCTAGAGTTGTTATTTTGCTGTACTTGCAACTTCTTTTCATATGTAGCAGTGCTGAAACGTTCTTGATTTTATTTGACCTGTCGTTTTCTTATCCATGAAATTAGATTATCTCTTTCAAATACTTAACTGTCATTACAAACAGGTGCAGGAGACCAAGTAACTGAATAATAATCTCAGTGTTTTGCGTGAAAAAGGGGTGACGCGCCGACTTAAGTTCGCTCTGGGTTTCTTTCTCTACGGAAATGGAAGCGGTGCAATTTTAGCAACGAAGACGTTCTAAGCTGTGTGGAGGATCGAGGGTCTGCAGGTGAGGCAGTAACTCCGGGCTTGTTCGAGGACCGTGCTGAAAAGTAATGCATCCATTAGTTACTAACTGCGGCGTGCAACACTTTATTCAACATGTAAATATCACTACAGTTATTCGAATTTAGGTTGTGACATGTTAACATCGTTGGCAATGATGCGCAGACGAATAGCAAAATTCTGCAGCATGACGCGCTGAAGTCTCAGAACATTGACACTGTCGATGACCTCCTGAATAGGTGTTTTCAGGTCAGCAACGGTTTCGGGGCTATTGCTGTACACCTTATATTTAATGTAGCCCCACAGAAAGGAGTCGCATGTGTTCAGATCCGGAGAATATGGCGGCCAATCGAGGTCCATGCCAGTGGTCTCTGGGTACCCCAGAGCCAGAATGCGGCCCCCAAAGTGCTCCTCCAGGACATCAAACACTCTCCTGCTTAGATGGGGTCGAGTTATGTCTTGCATGAACGACATCTTCTCGTAATCAGGGTCACTTTTGATGATGGGGATAAAATCATCTTCCGAAACCTTAACGTACCTTTCGATAGTCACCGTGCCACCGAGGAATATCGCGCCGATTATTCCGTGACTGGACATTGACCACCACACAGTCACCCGTTGAGGTTGAAGACTTCTAGATCGCGAAATGCGAATTCTCAATCACCCGAATGCGCCAGTTTTGCTTATTGACGAACCCATCCAAATGAAAGTGTGCTTCGTCGCTAAACCAAACCATACGCGTGCTTATTTAGTCCCATCATGCACCGCAGCCAATCGTGGAGTTTGAACTTCCTAACGCTAGCCGTTCAGACGTTATGACGATTTTATTTCATATAGTTCAATAATTGTCACCCTGTATGTGAAAACTCTTAAATCTTTTTAAAGAAAACAGAACTTATTAACATTCTACGGCTTTGTTCTTCGTGTCTATATATTTGTTTATCTACATAGTTACCCGGGTGACGAACACATTTCTCCTAACGAGACACCAATTTATTGAAACTGTCACTATAGAAGTCCTCAAAGGTGTTCTTTAAGTTTTGGAAACAGATGATGGGGCCAAGTCGGGAGTTTCTCCAGGGTGATGGATGACAGTGGGTGAATCCAAGGCGTCGAATTCTGCAGATGTCGCAGCGGTCGTGTGTCGGGCTCAAGCAGAGGGTCGTCTGTGTGTGACCGAACTCTTCTGAGTTAGAAACTAGATTACAGCACGCTGTCGTCGTGCACCGACATCGTTACGTTACACACGTTACATTTCGGAGGCCTGTAGCGGCAGTGGGAAAGTTGTCCGAGTAATATGCATGACATATAATACCTCAACCAACATTTAGAACAGAATAAAAAAAATTGGAGGCATTACTTTTCAGCACGCCCTCGTAATTCACATACTAAATCTTTTATTACCCAGCTTAGAGTGACTGAAATTTCAGTGTTGTCCAGCTGTCAGCTATCTTCACGTGAAGATGACAACGAATCCGGTTGCTAAAATATCGGGCGTAGCCAACGACTTGGTGTCTGAGTAGTAGCTAAGAACATATCCTACAAATTTGCCGAAAAAGTTTTCGGCTACATTTGTGTTCGCATTGTATAGGCGTGGAAAGCAAACAATGTGGCTCGAATTTTCAGATTAGCCCTCAGTGTTGACTTTTCTACTCACTGTAACTTCCTATCCATTCTTTCTGCGTTCGTTCCTCGCACATTCAATGTGTAAAGCATCATGTTTGTTTCTATGCCATACTGTCTCTACACGAGCAAGCAACGCTACCTCCTGCTAAATTTTCGCAGCAGTTTTTGAAACTGTATACGACGTGTATGTACGTTCTGTCCAGTGTGCGCTACGTTCATTTTATTGTGCAGGGTAGTTATGAACACACAATGTTGCGGATATAGTTCGAAATCACTGGTAAAAAGACTAAATATTTGAGAGGTACGAATAGTTACCACTGATGTCGGACACATTGCGCCATAGACAAAGCTGCTGGTACAAACTTAGAAACCGAGGCAAGTTGTTCGCAACTGGATGACATATAGCTGTGATTCGAAAAAGAAACTGTTTATGTCTGTTAAAATGTTTCTCATTGATTCAGCTAAGCAAGTTACCCAAACTAACATTCGTTTATAGTCAGTTCTTTCAACAATGCAAACGGAATTTTAGGTCTTTCCCGTAAACAGTTGTTCAGAAGCGCGAGAATCGTAACGGTGTAGAAATGAGGTTCCAGCGCCACGAAATGCGCGGAGTCGTATTCCGTAATTAACTGCGCTTCTGTGACGGAGGTAGTGTCAGTGTGCATTATTCGTAGCCGATGAGATAGCATCGATTTTTTCTCCGAGTGTAATTAAACTGCTGGTTCGCCCTCGCCAGTTGGAAGTTGTGCCGCCAAGACAGAAAATGGGCCTTATTACACGAAGCCCGCGGCGCTGTGGGGGCGAGAGAATCTCGTTACGAGAAAGTCGCTGCAACATGAGTCAACTGACGCAGATGGGCCTTGCCCCTCGGAGGGTGACGAATGTTATCGTGTGTGGTTAACGATGTACGGTTCTCTAGTGAAATTCGGAAAATCGAACTGCAAGCCGCTCGCCGCTCAGTGATGTAATTCTGCAATATAATGTAGTGGTTCTTCTTCTCATGGAATTACAACCCTGTGTGAGTTTTAATCTCTTCAACAAGTTTTCTCCATTCTACCCTATCCAGTGCTACGCCCTGAAAATTTTTTACATTTTCTTCCACTTCGTCTGTTTGCCACTACTGTGGTATATTTCTCTGTCATCTTCCCGTTAGCATCCATTCATAAATATTTTTGTCGTTCTTTTAGTAGCCATCCAAAGAACATGTCTAAGTCAGGCACCAGTTCTACATCTACATCTATACTCCGCGAGCCACCTTACGGTGTGTGGCGGAGGGTACTTATTGTACCACTATCTGATCCCCCCTTCCCTGTTCCATTCACGAATTGTGCGTGGGAAGAACGACTGCTTGTAAGTCTCCGTATTTGCTCTAATTTCTCGGATCTTTTCGTTGTGATCATTACGCGAGATATATGTGGGCGGTAGTAATATGTTGCCCATCTCTTCCCGGAATGTGCTCTCTCGTAATTTCGATAATAAACCTCTCCGTATTGCGTAACGCCTTTCTTGAAGTGTCCGCCACTGGAGCTTGTTCAGCATCTCCGTATCGCTCTCGCGCTGACTAAATGTCCCCATGACGAATCGCGCTGCTTTTCGCTGGATCATGTCTATCTCTTCTATTAATACAACCTGGTAAGGGTCCCATACTGATGAGCAATACTCAAGAATCGGACGAACAAGCGTTTTGTAAGCTACTTCTTTCGTCGATGAGTCACATTTTCTTAGAATTCTTCCTATGAATCTCAACCTGGCGCCTGCTTTTCCCACTATTTGTTTTATGTGATCATTCCACTTCAGATCGCTCCGGATAGTAACTCCTAAGTATTTTACGGTCGTTACCGCTTCCAATGATTTACCACCTATGGCATAATCGTACTGGAATGGATTTCTGCCCCTATGTATGCGCATTATATTACATTTATCTACGTTTAGGGAAAGCTGCCAGCTGTCGCACCATGCATTAATCCTCTGCAGGTCCTCCTGGAGTACGTACGAGTCTTCTGATGTTGCTACTTTCTTGTAGACAACCGTGTCATCTGCAAATAGCCTCACGGAGCTACCGATGTTGTCAACTAAGTCATTTATGTATATTGTAAACAATAAAGGTCCTATCACGCTTCCCTGCGGTACTCCCGAAATTACCTCTACATCTGCAGATTTTGAACCGTTAAGAATGACATGTTGTGTTCTTTCTTCTAGGAAATCCTGAATCCAATCACAAACCTGGTCCGATATTCCGTAAGCTCGTATTTTTTTCACTAAACGTAAATGCGGAACCGTATCAAATGCCTTCCTGAAGTCCAGGAATACGGCATCAATCTGCTCGCCAGTGTCTACGGCACTGTGAATTTCTTGGGCAAATAGGGCGAGCTGAGTTTCACATGATCTCTGTTTGCGGAAGTTCGATACAACTCTCAAAAATTCTCGAGAAAATCGACCTTGAAGTTTTCCAGCGGTGTTTAATATCGTTAAGAGAGGTTGGTTTTCCTTGATGGAGAGAGTGGCTCTGTGGTAGAATGCTCATTTGCCATGTATGTGGCATAGATTTGTTTCCAAGCAACGTAAATTTTTAAACAAGGGAGCATGTTCCAGGGGCATATTTTGGTGAAGCGTAAAATATATAAATATGAAAAATTTATTTTTTAATGTATGTTTAATTTAAAGAAACTTTTATAAAAGTTCGCTAATTGAGAATATACATTTGCAATGAATAATGGATTTTTGTATGTGGTATGTAATTAGAAGACGTGCATTTTTAATAAAAATGGCGGGTAGATAGGTTTTAATTTGCACATATTTGATGAATTTTATATTTAAATGACGTTTGTATTCAAACTGCACGAAAAAAATAACGGCCGGAACCAAATTCGAACAAGCGACCACTTTTTTTCATATTTATGTATTATACACTTCGAGAAAATGCTAGTAAAACTTGCACCTTTGTTTAAAAATTTGCGTAGCCCAGGAATCTAACCTAGTTCCACCAGCCCCCGCACCACGTGGCAAACCAGTATTCTGCCACAGAGCAACGCTCTCCATCGAAGAAAAACTGCTTTGCTGTAAGGTATTAAAGAAGCTCAGAAAAAGTCGACATCTATTTTTGAGAATTGATATTTGACCTCTAAACTTCACGTACTATAAATATAAAAAAATGACAAAAATTCGATAGCCATGTGGTCTTGTCAGCCAGTAACCCTTGGCTTTCGCTGGATTATGGGTTATAACTCGCTGTCCGTTTCGCAATGCAGCAGTGAAGTTTGCTGGTGGCTGTCCGTGTCGGTTACAGCAGACGGCCGTATTCCGCCGTTGTTTTGCGTGCGCTGGCGGCCGAAGTGAACTCTAGTGCGAGTACATTAGGCCGTGCTAATCTAAGCTCGACGGTGGCTACGTCTTAGGTCTAACGCATGGGCTCTTTCTCCCCCAGTTAGGTGATTGCCCTTAATTGCTTAAGACAAATGTCGGGATGGTTCCTTGCTTTTGTTTTCCTAGCTTTGAGATCCGTTCTAATAATTTCGTTGTGGGTGTCTCCAGACCGGACTTCCAACACAGGGATACACAGCTGGCTAGAGAGGCTCTGTTTTGAACTCCGGTGTGGGTGGCGTCTATGCACAGCTCGCCTCCAACTTTCCAGTCAACATTCGCATGTGGTTTACAGATAATTGCGAGAGAGAAAACTTCATTAATTGAGATGCGACACACATCCACAGGAAATGAACTAAACGGGACTAAAATATCTCCTCCTGTGAAACAAATGCCTCTTCGATAAAAATTGGTGATGTGGATCGTAGAGAACGGTAGACACAGGTTACAGACAATAAGGGCCCAGCTGACATTCTCTTGCCGTTACATTGTCAATGAATGGAATCTCATTAATAAACTTACTCCTTAAGTACATCGGGTTGCGAAGTGTTAAATTTTGTCGATGTGAGACCCAATAAGCCGAAACTACGCTTCAGGCGCGACAAAAAAATAATGGCCAGATTAAATTATTAGAACGGATCTCAAAGCTAGGAAAACAAAAGCAAGGAACCATCCCGACATTTGTCTTAAGCAATTAAGGGCAATCACCTAACTGGGGGAGAAAGAGCCCATGCGTTAGACCTAAGACGTAGCCAGATTGTCCGTCTTCCAACGTTTTAAGAAACTCACGTGATGAGACATTGCTTATCTCGTGCTAGCAAAGCAGCCAGAAGGAAGCGAGTGTGTGGGTGGAATGATAAAATACATGTTTAGGCTGTAGCCCATAAGGGCGGCCGCTCATGGTTGCGCAGAGGCCGTATTTCACCGCCTGTCGCCGGTTATCCTTTATTGTCCCGAGCGGCAGTAATCTTCTCCCCGCAGCCAGCATTGAAATATGAACTGTCACAGCAGCCATCCCTCTGCCTCCGGCACGCCTCAATTCTGACTATTAGATTTTCTTTCCAACCTCGGATAAATAACTGTGTATGTCACTAGGCTGAACCAAACATCGCCGTTTCCCGGAAATGTTTTAATAGCGTTTGTATTCTTCCTGTGCTGTTCGCAGTTCGGAGAGAAAGAAACAAAGATTATAATCGAAACTCGTCGACGACATATCCATTCGAGCACAAGCTCAAATTGGACAGGATTTAGGTATGTAATCGGCCATGTCCTTCCCAGAGAAACCATCCCGCCAATTACTCTGGCTCTTTCCGTGGTGTCCCTTAATCAGCGCCGGCCGGGGTGGCCGAGCGGTTCTAGGCGCTACAGTCTGGAACCGCGCGACCACTACGGTCGCAGGTTCGCATCCTGCCTCGGGCATGGATGTGTGTGATGTGCTTAGGTTAGTTAGGTTTAAGTAGTTCTAAGTTCTAGGGGACTGATGACCTCAGATGTTAAGTCCCATAGTGCTCTGAGCTTTTTGGACATTAATCAGCAATCCCGATAGCGCCGTTTTTGAGTGCGAATCCAGTGGCCCTCGCTCTTTTTACCAGTTCAAAAACTGGCTCCATAAGTCAGTAATAGCAGTAAGAATCGTCATTCATAACTTTATGCTCTTTCCGTGCGGCCCTTCTCTTCTGTTTATTCCAGTCACCGTCATTTTGCTGTTTCTAACGCCTGCCCACCGCTGCCATTTATTGCGGCGCTGCACGCTCTCCTGGAGCGTATTTTCTGTTTATGCAGATTCCTGGAAATCCTAGTGCGCTTTCTATTTCTTGCTCTCGCATGCCTGCATAGTTCATCCCCATCTCTTGTAGGTACGTTTTGCTTGGATGGACCGGAATCGTTTCGTTTCCATTTCTAGAAACATAAGTAAAAATCTAGTGGGCTGATCTTGTTGGGTCCATTGGTGCCACAGATCCGTGAAAGACAACTCCTGTCTTCTACGTGACAACTGCTATTTTTGGGGCAGCGACCGTGATACTTCAGCGGTGCAGTAGTGTGTTAGGTTGGATTTAGAGAGCATAGGCCTTTACTTGTAGACGCCGTGTGTAAGCAAGCAAGTCATTTCCTTCTGACTTCCCCTTATTCCGTTTCTATCAAGGGAAACTCCACATCGCACCCTCCTCGCCCAGTGGACAGGCCGTGAAAAACTGAACACACATCAAGCATGAAAAAAGGAGCACTGTGTTCTGAACTGTGAAGAAAAAAAATAGATACCGTGAACGGTCCAAAGACAAAAAGCTCAATATAAAACAGGCCGAATAAGCAACGGCGTCGTGGATAACTGTTCGCTGTGTTAGACTGGCAAGCGGGCGATCCGTGTTCTAGCCTCCCACGTGTCAGTTTTTTCCGCTGTTTGCTGTATTCAAATTTGTGTTCGTGTCGTAGTGTAACGTTTCTTTGCAACAGTGATGTGTAAGGTAGGGACCTATGACAGTTGATTTTGCATAACTGCTCTATTAGCAGCCAAAAGGAAGTGGCTTTCGAATGGAAATCGCAGTTTGATGACAAGACAAGTCAACCGAATCCTCTACTGGAAAACAAGTCCGGTGTGTCATACACGGCATTAGTGGCAGTACGTGTTTCATATGGTAGGAATCTCGTATCGACGCACCTGCCGCCCGGAGTGGCCGAGCGGTTCTAGGCGCTGCAGTCCGGAGTCGAGCGACCGCTACGGTCGCAGGTTCGAATCCTGCCTCGGGCATGGATGTGTGTGATGTCCTTGAGTTAGTTAAGTTTAATTAGTTCTAAGTTCTAGGCGACTGATAACCTCAGAAGTTAAGTCGCATAGTGCTCAGAGCCATTTGAACCATTCGACGCACCTAATTTGTACGCGTGGTAAGTAAGTGAGATATGCCTCCTTGCCCGATTTTGGTGTTTATATGAATGTGTTCACTCCCAAGGAAATGATGAAAACCTAATAGTTTGTCACATATTACGGTATATTGATAATTTTTACTTTTTGGACCGTCTGACTACAACTGAATGAAACAAAATTCAAAAGGCATCTTCTTGCCTTGCCGGGAATAAAGGCGAAACGCTTATGGCACGAAAATTGTGTTTCATTCCGTTGTAGTCAGACTGTCCAGAAAGTAAAAACTATCAATACACCGTAATATTACACGCAACTGAGGAAGACAGGACTACAAAAATCGAAGTTTGTCATATAAGCTGCAACAAACGAACGCAACAGTTTGACAATCACGCAGTTTCTCTGTGCTCTGTCAGAACAAATGTTGTCAACCTTTTTGAAGCTGCGTTCCGTTTTGGAAGCCTTGGCTCTTGAATTCCTTTGTTGTATCGTAGTGCACACCCGTTTATTTGTTGCTTTCATTTCTGTGAGACGTCAATGTGATATCTCGCCTCCTTGTAAGTACTTTCTTGATGAATCAGTGTAGTTCATCCTGCGAGGAAAAGATTCATTTCTTCTAAGATCCTTCACAAATCCGAGAAAGTACTCATTTGTAATGCCTTCCCCTGAATCGCTTAAACAAAATGCAGCGATGGTTCATTTGAAAAGGACACGCCTATTTTAAGTCCCCAACCCGAGCATGTGCTTTGTTGCTAATGAGCCCCGAGTCTTTAAGTCCTAATCTTCCTCCTTCCTCCTATAATATTACACCGACATTGAGGTCGTCGCAGCTTGTTAAATTGCAGGCGATAAAAGTGTCACGTACGAGTAATTCGGAGAGCGACGTCGCGAAGGCTTAGAGTTCAACAACCAGCCAGTATCTGTGTCAGCTGAGAAATCAAATCTCGCGTGGTTTTGATGAACGGTCACAGCTTTGTTAGACGTGATTTGTCGAATGCCAGGTTAGCTCCCGCAGACGATAGCCTGCCACATGCTAGTCCGTCTTTGGTGACCGCTTCATAGACCAAAGGTTGAAACCTATCATTGCTTCAAATTAGAAATGCCGGAGGGAAAGTGATTCCACTGTTAGCGAATACGTATCCAGTTTCTTAAACAGCGCAACATTCGGTCCAATCGTAATTTTCTGGTGGCAGTGACAGAGAATCTCTGTAAGCAGACCTCGATGGCGAAGATGCACGACGCGGCTGATTTAAATCCTGCTCTGTGCGTAGTGACTACCGGGAAATCTGACACGCATTTTCGACTGTAAAACCTCGCTTTCATGTTAAGATTAAGATAAAATCAAGAATTTTCTCAATCGTTGGAGCAGTTGACACGAGCTAACAGACAGTTCCATGAAATGAAACTTCCTGGCAGATTAAAACTTGTGCCCGACCGAGACCCGAACTCGGGACCTTTGCCTTTCGCGGGCAAGTGCTCTACCAACTGAGCTACCGAAGCACGACTCACGCCCGGTACTCACAGCTTTACTTCTGCCACTATCTCGTCTCCTACCTTCCAAACTTTACAGAAGCTCTCCTGCGAACCATGCAGAACTAGCACTCCTGAAAGAAAGGATATTGCGGAGACATGGCTTAGCCACAGCCTGGGGGATGTTTCCAGAATGAGATTTTCACTCTGCATTCTGGAAACATCCCTCAGGCTGTGGCTGAGCTATGTCTCCGCAATATCCTTTCTTTCAGGAGTGCTAGTTCTGCATGGTTCGCAGGAGAGCTTCTGTAAAGTTTGGAAGGTAGGAGACGAGGTACTGGCAGAAGTAAAGCTGTGAGTACCGGGCGTGAGTCGTGCTTCGGTAGCTCAGTTGGTAGAGCACTTGCCAGCGAAAAGCAAAGGTGCCGAGTTCGGGTCTCGGTCGGGCACACAGTTTTAATCTGCCAGGAAGGTTCATATCAGCGCACACTCCGCTGCAGAGTGAAAATCTCATTCTAGTTCCATGAAATGTTCAACCTAAAGATATTAACCAGAAATGACTCTCTCGATTGTCATCTGTTCAGTTAGCGACGGGACTCTACTGCTTGTAAAAAAAAAAAGTACTTACTCCAACAATTTGAGTTACGACCTTGAATACTGCATAGGCTTGCTTTCTGTACTGTTTCTGCTTCCCACTGTATGAGTGCAAAGAACAGAGTCGTGGCGAGCAGACAGTTATTAGAACGTAAGTTTCTGCGCGATTCGTAGTGGCAGTTCGTAGGCGTGTAGGGAGCTGTCACGTGACGGAGGCGCTCGACAACAGGAAGTACACACACGCATTGAAGAACGTTACAAATGTCCTCTGGCTCTCACAGTAGTCACGGGGCGGGCAAAGCAGTTCTCTGCGCTCCGTTAACTGCTTCCTTGCGAAGTCTCTCGGAACGAAAGAACTGCTGACCATCTATGAATGGATGCTTATTCAGCAATTATCACAGAACGGTGCAAACTTCCGCGGCGGCCGAGCGGTTCTAGGCGCTTCAGTCTGGAACCACGCGACCGCTACGGTCGCAGGTTCGAATCCTGCCTCGGGCATGGATGTGTGTGCTGTCCTTAGGTTAGTTAGGTTTAAATAGTTCTAAGTTCTAGGGGACTGATAACCTCAGCAGTCAAGTCCCATAGTGATCAGAGTCATTTGAACCATTTTGAAACTTCCGCATGATGCTACAAGCTCTTTCATGTCCTCCGTCTGTGGCTTTGACTGGCAGTGCTGCAAAAATAAGCAACACATGAATGCGCAGAAAGGGACTTTCTTTTACTAGGAATGGAAAAAGGCAGCCAGAATGTATGTAGATAAGAAACCATTGGGCTCATTCAGACTCAGCCAAGTTTTGTAGCCTTTAGTCGCACACATCTGTGTTGCTGTTAAACATCTGTCTGCCTTTAATTACGTTTTCGTATCTCTTGGAATCCATTAAAGAGCTTGTACCGTAGGTCCACCGTTCACTCGTCTGCCTGCCTCCATACGTCTTCTACTCCTCTCCTTGTTCACAGTCCTCAAGTTCTGAATAGTTAAGTCTATGTCGCTGTGTAACACCACAGGCCATTTTCACTCTTCTGTTTATTTCGTTTGCTGTCAATTTAGTTCTTCTCTGTATGTAAAGGCTCATCAACTAATTGGATGAATGCATTTTTAATGTGTACTATTTCGGTTTTGACGTTTCTATTGTGTATTATTTTCGTCTTATTGTGATTGAATTCCTGTTCTGTTTTTTAACTCACTGTAATACCTACTTCAGTTTGGTCTCGAACTTCATCTGCTCTAGAGGTGGAAGAGTGAGTAGATCCTCCTCTTTTTCCTCAGCTTTCGGATCTGAAAACTTCCTCCAGTGGTGCTGAGAGTAGTCCCCACCATTATTTTATTATTTTTTTTACATTCTTTGCTTCCCAGGATCCCGATGAAGACTAATGGAAGCTGTTACACTGATAGCTACTTTTTTTTTATACTAGTGTAGGTACAATATCGTTTCTCATGGGATGAGATTGTAGTACTCTCTCTCTCTCTCTCTCTCTCTCTCTCTCTCTCTCACACACACACACACACACACACACACCACACAGAGAGAGAGAGAGAGATATTAAAACACGAGCCAGAAAAGGAGTTCGGCTTTTCCGCGGATGTACCCTCATTACCAGTGAGGAGGTGCGTTTAGAGAAACAGAAGTGCAGGCTCCGAGGGCGGAATAATGTGCTTAATTAAACTAATGTTGCACCTTTCTGACTTAAAGCTGCTTTTTCGCAGACGGAAGGCGCAGGCAAGGCACAAAGTTTGAATCTGTAAGGAAGGTTCAGTTCAGCGGCTGACACGTGCACCCTAAATTTAAATATTGGCTTGCTACACGCGACACGTTTAGCAAGTATGTGTACGAATTTTCAGTAGCGAAATTTGATGTAAATTCTATCGAGCGTCATACGTCCACATACTTCGTGTCTGACGCGTGCAGTTTTGGCCACAGCGATATTAAATCGTAAAAATGAGTGTAGCGTAGCCCGTAAAGGGCCAGTAAAGACGAACCACGTGTATTCAGTCAAAGGTGCTCTGTAACACGTTTTTACATAGTTACCTGTGACTCAGCCGATGTAAGAGCTCAACATGGTGTGTTCGCGAAACTTACTCATAATCCGCACCTCTTAGAGTTCGAGTTAGAGGGCAAAGCGTTGCTTACCGTTCAACTGGTCGTTCAATGTAATGTTGGAGAGTTTGAGCGCTCCATCTGGCGTCTCCTTCGTTTTCGATTTTGGCGACGTGTGCGTTATCGATTGGCAGGAAAGCGCTTGCTTGCAGTATGAAAGGCACGGCGCTTGATCGCTTTCGCAAGTAGCGCGAATACATTTGCAGGAACCAAAGGACTCGAGCAATGCATATTTCCTGTGCAAAACAAAAAATAGGAGCCCTAGAGCCAGTGTGTTGGACTGGAGAAAAGGTTTTTTGTGTAGGTGGCCGAACTGTCAGTATTTCGTTTATTTACGTTTTGCTAATCATCGCGTTCCATTGTGCGCAACCCGGCGCCCAAATTACATTTTGTTCGTGCGGCATTGGAGTTGAACTTTTCGCGCGAATTGCGTTCGGCGAATACGGCGGCCGGCCTGTTCAAATAAAAATTAAAACGAAGCGTCGGCCGCTTTTCTCACGCGCCTCGGATCTCGCAGCTTCTCTCTGTATTAATTCGGTTTTCCGTTTCTAGGATTTCCAAGGAAAGCGCCGCGTCCGGTGAAACGCGCCAGCGTTCCGTTTCGTTCCGGCCGCTTTCCACGAGCATTTCTCCGCTAAATAGGCTGCGCACCGCACGCGAGCGTGACTCAGGTTAAAATATCAAATGTGCTAACAGCCAGAGGAAAAAATTTCCTTCAGTTCGCTGGTACGGACCACAAATCCCGTGAGGAAGACAGATTAGGATCCAACGTTCTGTTAATGCGAGAATTTAGGCTGGAAGGTCCAAACACGTGAACACTAGCTTCATTCGGTTCCGGGAGTACCCTCTGGTCATACTAGTTGGGGAAGAAATAAAAACTTTGAGGTTTGCCGATCACACTGCAATTTTGGCAGAGACGTAAAGGACTTGGAAGAGCAACTGAACGGAATGGTCAGTATCTTGAAAGGAGGATATAAGATGAACATCAACAAAAACAAAACGAGGATAATGGAATGTAGTCGAATTAAATCAGGTGATGTAGAGGGAATTGGATTAGGTAATGAGACGCTCAAAGTAGTAGATGAGTTTTGCTATTTGGTTCAAATGGCTCTGAGCACTATGGGACTCAACTGCTGAGGTCATCAGTCCACTAGAACTTAGAACTACTTAAACCTAACTAACCTAAGGACATCACACACATCCATGCCCGAGGCAGGATTCGAACCTGCGACCTTAGCGGTCGGGCGGTTCCAGACTGTAGCGCCTAGAACCGCTCGGCCACACCGGCTGGCTTTGCTATTTGGGAAGCAACATAACTGATGATGTTCGAAGTGGGAAGGATATAAAATGCCGACTGGCAATGGCAAGAAAAGCGTTTCTGAAGAAGAGAAATTGTTGACATCGATTATAGATTTAAGTGTCAGGAAGTCCTTTCTGAAAGTATTTACATGGAGTGTAGCCATGTGTGGAAGTGAAACATGGACGATAAATAGTTTAGACAAGAAGAGAATAGAAGATTTCGAAATATGGTGCTACAGAAAAACGCTGAAGATTGGATGGGTAGATCACGTAACTAATGAGGAGGTACTGAATAGAATTGGGGAGAAGAGAAATTCATGGTACAACTTCACCAAAAGAAGGGATCGATTGGTAGGACAGATTCTGTGGCATCAAGGGAGCACCAGTTTAGTACTGCAGGAAAGGTTGTGGGGTAAAAATGGTAGATGGAGACCAAGAGATGAATACGGGAAGCAGATTAATAGGGATGTAGGTGGTAGTTACTCGGAGGTGAAGAGGCTTGCACAGGTTAGAGTAGAATGGAGAGCTGCATCAAACCAGTGTTCGGACTGAAGACCACAACAGCTACAAGTGAATGGGGCTATAGTCAACATTTATTTTTATTTATTTTACACAATTACAGGCTATTATCTGGGAAGCTAAAGGAGGTCATAAAACGTACTTATTTGTGGATAATAATTCATGTGGATATCAGTCATTTATTGCTGGTACTTATAAACAATACGAAAAAATTAAAATACTAATCCTACAACTGCTTTCCACACGTACAAAACTGCTGTGAACCCCCTAACCAATTACTCAACTACTAATACTACTGTTAGTACTACATATTCCGTTCTTTGTGCAATTCCAGCATTGCGTTGGCATAAAGGACAAGCAACTCTATATATGAGTCGTATTTATTTAGCTTTCCGTCGCAGTGGTTCAAATGGCTCTGAGCACTACGGGACTTAACATCTATGGTCATCAGTCCCCTAGAACTTATAACTACTTAAACCTAACTAACCTAAGGACATCACACAACGCCCAGTCATCAGGAGGCAGAGAAAATCCCTGACCCCGCCGGGAATCGAACCCGGGAACCCGGGCGTGCCGTCGCAGTGGCTTATAATCCTTAACAGTAACTAGTGTCGAAAGCTTTCGTTCATTTTCAAACCATTGTCTGTACCTCTAATGTTTGACTGTAACATAATTTCAGTGGAATATTCGAAAGACTTGCTCACACACCATGGCAACATCAACTACATCGAGAATCGGTTCTGAAGACCTAGATATCTGTTTAGGTGTACAAAAGTGTAAAACGGAGGAAAGTTAATAATTCTTAGGGACTTATCGAGGATTTTTTGAAACCTTTTCTCCTGCTTGACTTCCTTGAGACTCACTCCGTACAGCTCCTCCAGGAAATGTGCGTCTACTGCCTGTCAGCTAGCCGCTTCTTCTTAAGGGCTCCTCATTTTATTGTCGCCATGCATCAACACTCCGCTGTCCTATTGTGATCCTGTTTTTGCAGTTACACCGTTGTTGTTACAGGCTCTGTTCTGACGGATTCCTTCTTCAAAATGATCCTTTTTGATGATCTCATCGCCTTTGTTTCCTGTTGAGTGTGTTACAGTGAATTTATGTGTCTCGCGTGCGGTTAGCTTTGTTTTTTATCTGAGATGCTTCAGTGGCTGCGTAAGGGACCGCGTGTTTCTGGACTTCCAGTTTTTCCACTTTTAGTTTAGAATTTTCGTTCGGTTCTTGCTAGTTGTGCAGTTCTTGCATTCGCTCTTTGAGTTTTACCTGGCATAAGACCTACGGGACAATCTTCTGTTGAATGGTATTTGCAATAGAGAGTGAAACATTTCTCGCACGAAATCCATACATTTCACAGCTTTTCCATCTACATATCCGCAAGCTATACTAGAGTGCGTGACTGGGGGACCCATTATGACTGCACATTTGTGTATGTTCTTTCGTGAAACTCAGAAAATGGATGTATATCTGTAGTTCTGTCAAACTCGCGCTACATTGTACTCACTTTATCATGGAATAATTACGCAAAACAAATTTAGCTATTTTCTATTCTGTTCTACTGCGTTTGGAGCGAGGAAGGAAGACTAGTCTACACGGCACTGTAAGCGTCGTAAACTCTCTTTATTTTACTTTCGTGATCCCGTCAGATATACGATACCAGTAGCAGAAATGCAGCACAGCCTTCGCCGAATACCGATTCACTGCTGTTAGCATACGGGGTGTAGCGAAAACAACGCCCTCTTCAAAAATGGTTCAAATGGCTCTGAGCACTATGAGACTTAACTTCTGAATTCATCAGTCCCCTAGAACTTAGAACTACTTAAACCTAACTAACCTAAGGACTAAGTTCCCAGAGTGTCTCTGTTTCACTTCAGTACGAGTTTTATTGGTCTGCTATGCTCCTAGCCCATTTCTGAATTCGTTCCGTATCTGCTGTCATATCCATTTCATAAGGGCCCCTAACGTAGGAGTACTAATCTAGAATCTGTCGCACTTGTGTCTTATATGCCATTTCTTGATAAACATCCATCAAATCTGTATCTTTCATCCACGTTCTCTACTATCGATTTTTAACAGACCTTCAATTTCACATAGATTCTCACAATTACAGCTAATTATTTATACGTTCTAACGTGCTCCATATAGTCAAATTAATCTTGTAGTATGATATACCCCTCTTTTTGGAATTATCTTGAATTTATACACATTTGAAGAGAGCTGCCATTCCGTACACCAAGTGGAAATTTTAACAGAGTCCTCTGCACTTCGTACGGTCTATAACGATATTCATCAGAGAATAGTCTGGCAGTACTGCTGTTCCTATGTTACAAATGTTTTATATAGTTGGAGGACATCAGTGGTTCCTTGGGAGAAAACCGATGCATACCGAGTACTTCATCGACGAAGTTCTCATTTCCAAATGTTGCAACCGTGGAATGGTTTTGCCACAGTCGGAGATCCTGGATCATGCCGCCAGCTGTTTGCATGTGATAGGACAGAGACACGTGACAGTTTTAGCTTTGCCCACACACCGCTGCGCTCAGGAGAACACCTCCCCCCTCCCACCTCCCCCCTCCCCCCCTTATACCAGGCCCACGCCCGTTTCCGCCCATCGTAGTTGAGCTCTGTGCGTGCTTTCCGCCAGCTGAGGAAAGTACTGTTATCCCCACCGCCTTCACATCGGCGTGCGACACGCGACTTGCACACAGTATTTGCCACTCCCCCCCCCCCCCACATATTGTTTACAGTTAGCGAACACATGAAGGGAAACAACATTGGTGCCTACGAAAAGTTTATTCACCGTCAGGGTTGCACGTTGCTAATGTTGTAACGAATGGCAATCGACTGTGATACCAAATAACATATTGTTTCTAGTATTGCCACTATGAATTTTGACGAAAACATAATAAATGGATTTAGACAATTAGTAAGATTGTGCAAGACCCGCCCGGATCGCCACTTCCAGAAACGGTAGGTGCGCCGAACCCGCAGTGAATCCAGCCGGCGGTGTGCCAGACAGCCTAGATGTGGTTTTTCGGCCGTTTTCACATCCCACTAGGTGAATACCAGGCTGGTACCAAAGTCCCGCCACTGTTACACGATGTGCTTTCGCAGATAAGTGTTCTAAGTAATCTGATTACAGGTAAAGGAATCGGAGAAACTGTTAATGTTGTGTTTCAGGGAATTAATGCAGTGGCTTACAAATCGTCTTTCTTAATTTCGGAAAAGATGCAGTACTTTCAGTTGTATACGACAAACAGAACGACACCACAGTAATTGCTAATTTCGAAAATAATAAAATCAGTATCTTACCATATACAAAATATGTTCACAAATTAATAGATTTTAGTATAATTTTATTGGATAACTAATCGCTTAGGAACGAAGTAATGATTGCACAAAAATGAGAAGTGAGAATAACTTGTAATGTTTGCGAACAATCATCCCGTGTGCGCCTCCTCGAGAAATAAGACAGTTTAACAGCTTCTTCACAATATATGTATTCGCCAATGAAATTCGTCATAAATAACGATTGCAGAATGAGAAGAATAGTGACGCCCACAGCTAAAGCAGAAAAAAGTCCCTTCATCACTCACTACGGAAACTGCCTGTAGGTCAGAAAACAGTTCGGTAAGCGTATAGAAAATCATTTGATCATTTGTCCAAAACTAAAATGTCTGACAGGTAGCAAAGCAGATTTTCAATCTGGCCTAAAATCATTTCTTCTGGACAACTTTCGTAGCCGAATATTTATTTAAATACAAGCGACATGTATAGTGTAGTTTAATTTGTAACAAGCGCAGTGGCAGGCTTTCTTTTATTAAATTTAAAGCGCCGTGCTGTGTAGTAATATGAAACTAGCCAGCATGCAGCCATACAGGGTGTTACAAAAAGGTACGGCCAAACTTGCAGGAAACATTCCTCACACACAAATAAACAAAAGATGTTATGTAGACATGTGTCGGGAAACGCTTAATTTCCATGTTAGAGCTCATTTTAGTTACTTTAGTATGTACTGTACTTCCTCGATTCACCGTCAGTTGGCCCAATTGAAGGAAGGTAATGTTGACTTCGGTGCTTGTGTTGACATGCGACTCATTGCTCTACAGTACTAGCATCAAACACATCAGTACGTAGCATCAACAGGTTAGTGTTCATCACGAACGTGAATTTGCAGTCAGTGCAATGTTTACAAATGCGGAGTTGGCAGATGCCCATTTGATGTATGGATTAGCACGGGGCAATAGCCGTGGCGCGGTACGTTTGTATCGAGACAGATTTCCAGAACGAAGGTGTCCCGACAGGAAGACGTTCGAAGCAATTGATCGGCGTCTTAGGGAGCACGGAACATTCCAGTCTATGACTCGCGACTGGGGAAGATCTAGAACGACGAGGACACCTGCAATGGACGAGGCAATTCTTCGTGCGGTTGACGAGAACCTTAATGTCAGCGTCAGAGAAGTTAATGCTGTACAAGGTAACGTTGACCACGTCACTTTATGGAGAGTGCTACGGGAGAAGCAGTTGTTTCTGTACCATGTACAGCGTGTGCAGGAGTCGTGTGAAGTTAGCACCCCTTTTTCGAGAAATATACATTTTTTTCACAGTTCTTGTTAGATGTGCCATAGTTCTAGAGTTTTTTTGCACAAAATTTCAATAGTTCTGCAAAATGTAACGAAGAAAACAACAATACTCGAAAAAATTTTCGTATCGAAAACATTCTTTGGCAATTTCCGCAAAATGTAAATAAGTACAAGAGTTCTGAGCACAGTTCTGAACAGAGCTCCAAGAGTTCTTTCGAAAATCCAAGAAACATTTTTTTGTGCAGCTAATAGTTTACGAGATAATTGCAATTTAAGGAGAAAATCTTTTCACTTACTGTGAAGTTGGCACCCTTTTTTTCAGAAATGTATATTATTTTTAGAGTTCTTGATAGATATGCCATAGTTCTAGAGTTCTTTGTACAAAATTTCAATAGTTCTGCAGAATTTAGCGACGAAAGCAACAATATTCGAAAAAATTTTCGTATCGAAAACATTCTTTGGCAATTTTCGCAAACTGTAAATAAGTACAACAGTTCTGAGCACAGTTCTGAACAGAACTCCAAGAGTTCTATCGAAAACCCAAGTAACATTTTTTTGTGCAGCTAATAGTTTACGAGATAATTGCAATTTAAGGAGAAAATCTTTTCACTTACTGTGAAGTTGGCACCGTTTCTTTCCAGAAATGTATATATTTTTCACAGTTATTGACAGGTATGCCATAGTTCTAGAGTTCTTTGTAAAAAATTTCAATAGTTCTGCAGAATTTAGCGAAGAAAACAACAATACTCGAAAAAATTTTCGTATCGAAAACATTCTTTGGCAATTTTCGCAAAAATTAAACTTGTACAACAGTTCTGAGGACAGTTCTGAACAGAACCCCAAGAGCTCTATCGAAAATCCTAATAATATTTTTCTATGGCAATAATAGTTTGTGATAAATTGATTTAATGTGGGACACACTTTCTCTACAGAAAATATAAATATATTCGTACAACAGTTCTGATGACAATTCTGGACACCACGTGAAGAGTTCTATCGAAATTCCTAGTATAATTTTTTAGTGCAGGTAATAGTTTAAGAGGTAATTGCAACTTAATTAAGAACCCCATAAGAGCTCCTACTGTGAAGCTGGCGCCCTTTTTTTCAGAAAAATATATTTTTTTCAGAGTTCTTGATAGATAAGTCATAGTTATAGAGTTCTCTGTACAAAATTTCAATAGTTCTGCAGAATTTAACGAAGAAAACAACATTGTATAACATATCTGATTCAGGAACACTTTCCTTCTGATACAATTCTTACTGTTGCCACAATAAATCACTTGTGCCTAGATTCTAACTGTACTGATCATTACAAAAATATAACCATTGACCAGCTGCGCACATTTCTTGCAGCGTTGTACAAAGCATTCGGCTTATCCGCTGTGAAAATACCACACTTAACGCTATTGTAAAATTTACGGTGGATGGATTCCGTTTATCTACAATGTCAGCATCTATCGAATTATCTTCATGCAAACGTGATGCCTGGATCACTCACTTCCCCTTTTTAGGTACAGAGGAAACTAGAGTTCAGTCTTGTGGAAGCCAAAAAAGGAAATGTGGGCAGCCCTTCTTTTACTGATAGCAAACTCTAGAGAAATCTCCACGCTAGTTTTTCTTCATCATGCCAACAAAAGAAAAATTCTCCCTTCATAGCTCTATTATCATTCCAGTACTAGTAAACCAGTTGTCCGCTTTCACATTTCGACCTGACTGATATATAGGTTTACACAGTCACAGAACAACATCAAAATGTTTATTGCTCAATTGGTAAATCCTTCTGGTTGCAACACAGCGTATATTTCCAAATTGTACAGGTAAAATACTTAAGAATCCACACTTAAGAATCCATACTCGTTTGTTTTGATTGAAACATATTGGCGAAAACTGTACCTTCCACAGAATCCTTCCAGCTTCTTGTCTACTGTAACACTTTCTCCAAGGGTGTAAGATTTGTGGTAGCTGCGTACAAACACAGTAAATATTTCCCGAATAGCTGTTAGCTTGTCTAATTGTCTCCTTTCATCACGAATAGCGCGACTGTAAAATCTAAGGTTCTCCAGAATAAATTTGAAACGTTTTATGTTCATTTGCGAGGTGAAATTTTTCAATGCCATCACCATCAGTTCCACACAGATCTTCCAGGCTTTATCTGTTACTTTTATTAACAACAATTAAAAACAAGAGACTGATGAAGGCTTTCAGTTCAATATCATCTATTGATTTTACCCCTCTCTCACGCTGAAATGAGGCTTTGATGCTCTCAAAATTCTGATTGGAATACAAAACTACAATAGGCAAATATCGTTATCTATGAGGTAATTACAGCATCACAAATGCTGCTTTGGCTGCACCTATTGGTACAGGTAAATTTCGAATAATATTATGTTCTTCGAACAATATGCTTTGGATTTCTTCAACATTATCTAGTACTTCCCACTTAAAATAATAAAATTCCTATAAAATAACGTAACCAGGCGCAGTGTATTAATCTGATATTTGACGTTCAGACAGCGGACACTGACGATTAAACAGTTCAAACAGAATTTAAGTGCAGTTTACATTCTGTATTAGCTTTGTACTACTTACTACGTTGATAAACAAATAAATTAATCGCAGAAATGAAATACGAAAGGGTACAGTGGATAAAAACGAGCAATCGGCTCATATCTCATCAAGAGAGCATTAGCATCGATACTGAATCATACAACAATGAAAAGCATACATGAAGTGTGTATTTTTAGAACCAGGAAGAACCAGATGAATTTTATTACGTAAAACAGTAATTGTTTTGAGCTCTCATGACATCCAGGACCCACTAACAGCTAAAAATATGCCCAGGACCATCATGGATGAAAGTTATGTGGCAACATCACCAGACGCTAGGATACATAAAAACATGTGCTGTGTGTAACGAATAAATTTGAAATTGCTGTCGTTAATATTGTTGCAAACATTTGTTCTAGTTAGAAAGGAAGTGTGGAAGTTTGATGAGTTACACTACAGCGAGAGTTAAAAGTCTTTACAATGTATAGAAATGCAAGTATATTTACTGAATATATTGTACAAACGAACTAAGTAGTATGTTTAAATCCTAAGTCAATACATGACTGATAGAGGTGTTATTATGTTGAGGGGATACAGTATTAAAGTTAATAAGAAGTTCGAAATTTGTAAATAAGAACCTCGTTTATTTGGTCCTCAGTAATCCGGATTTCCGGTTTATCCGGATTCATATTTTGTGTCCCTTGGTATTTTTCTCTTTTTTTCTTATAACACGAAGATGTGTAGTCGATAAGGTACATAGGCTGATTATCACTAGGCCGGTAATTTAGTCTAGTACTGAGTGATAAGGAACTCGGAGTGTGTGAATGACATTGTTTCTCAAGTATTGTACATTAATATAACGGTGTATTGATGCCCATCAAGTAAGTTGCATAGTAACCACGCCAACAGCACTCCACCACAGCTCATTGTACTTCTGGTGCGATTCTCGACAGGTGTGACACCATCTGGTTAGTGGCGCGTGTGAATGTATCTGCTCTCTCAGCCATCTGTTTGTTTTGCACTGACGAGCCTTCTCTCCTTGAATCATCTAAGCGTGCACATCCCATGCTTCCACCTACAGTTACTACAGTCAGTCTTAAGAAGGGGTACTGGCATTTCTATAGTGATGAACATTTAGACTTTTTGTATTTAGTAGAATATACATCCGGGTTTACTATTTTCGGTTTTCCAAAATAAAAGTGAGAATTTACGATCGTCCTCATAGCTGCACTTCCAGCAGTACTTCATCTTCTGCGTTCCCAATTTCGTAGAAGTTGTGCTACGAAAATTGCAGAAGAAACACTCCTGGACGAAAGGATATTGTGACGATATTCCTTCGTCACAGCCTGGGGTTAGAGACCCGGTCCGGCACACAGTTTTTATCTGCCAGTAAGTTTCACATCGGCGCACACCCACTGCAGAGTGAACACACAATCTATTTCATAATCTACTGGCACCATAAAAATGTTATGAGGGTTTTTAAAAGAACTCTTTCGATGCTATCCAGAACTGTCAGCAAAAGGGTTGTGCCAATTTATTATAGTGTAGACCAAGTGGGTCTCTCGAAAATGCTATTATCTCATTAACTGTTATCCTCACAAAAAATGTTATTACAGTTGTCGGTAGAACTCTTAGGGTCGTGTTAAGAAATGCCGTCAGATCTTTTGTACGAATTTATTACTTTTACATGACAAAAGTGAGTCCCACATTAATTATCTCATATAATGTCATCGTCACAAATAATGTTATTATAGCTTTTGGTAGAACTCTGTGGGTGATATTCAGAACTGTCATCAGAACTATTCTACGAATTTTGCTATATTAGATAATGTGAGTATCAGATTAAAACAATTATTGTATAAACTATTATCGCCACAAAAAGGTTCTTATCATTTTCAATGCAGCTCTTCCGGTGCTATCCAGAACTGCCAACAGAACTGTTATACAAATTTATTTTTTCCAAACTGACAAATAATTTTTTACCATACCAAAATTTTGCCGAGTTATTGTTTTCTTCCCGAAATTCTGCAGAACTATTCGTGTTTTGAGCAGGCAAATCTAGAACTAATGCATATATATCAAGAACTATGAAAAAAATTTATATTTATCGTAAAACGGGTTCAAACTTCACGGGAAATGCTCATAAGCATTCCTTAATAAAGGCAGTTACTACGTAAACAATTACCTGCACAGAATATCCAGAATGAGATTTTCACTCTGCAGCGGAGTGTGTGCTGATATGAAACTTCCTGGCAGATTAAAACTGTGTGCCCGACCGAGACTCGAACTCGGGACCTTTGCCTTTCGTGGGCAAACGCTCTACCAACTGAGCTACCGAAGCACGACTCACGTCTGGTACTCACAGCTTTACTTCTGCCAGTACCTCGTCTCCTACCTTCCAAACTTTACAGAAGCTCTCCTGCGAAACATGCAGAACTAGCACTCCTGAAAGAAAGGATATTGCGGAGACATGGCTTAGCCACAGCCTGGGGGATGTTTCCAGAATGAGATTTTCACTCTGTAGCGGAGTGGTAGGAGACGAGGTACTGGCAGAAGTAAAGCTGTGAGTACCGGACGTGAGTCGTGCTTCGGTAGCTCAGTTGGTAGAGTACTTGTCTGCGAAAGGCAAAGGTCCCGAGTTCGAGTCTCGGTCGGGCACACAGTTTTAATCTGCACAGAATATGTTACTAGTATTTTCGATAGAACTCTTACAATGCTATCCAGAGCTGGCATCAGAACATACGAACAGACATAATTTTTTTTTGAGTAAGTGTGCTCCACAATTAATCAATTACCATACAAACTATTATAACCACAAAAAAATGGTATTATGATTATCGATAGAAGTCTTGAGGTGTTAACCAGAACTGTTCATCAAAACTGTTGAACTAATTTACTTTTTCTGTGGAGAAAGTCGGTCTAACATCAAAGCAGTTACCGTATAAACTATCATCGCCACAAAAAGATATTATTAGGATTTTCGATAGAGCTCTTGGTGTTCTGTTCAGAACTGTTGTATGAATTTATTTTTTGCGAAAATTGACAAAGAATGTATTCGATACGAAAATTTTTTCGAGTATTGTTGTTTTTTTCGCTAAATTCTGCAGGACTATTCAAATTTTATACAAATAACTCTAGAACAATGACATTTCTATCAAGAACTCTGAAAAAATATATATTTCTCAAGAAAAGGATTCCAACTTCACAGTAAGTGAAGAGATTCCCTCCTTAAATTGCAATTATCTCGTAACGTGTTAGCTGCACAAAAAATTGTAATTAGGATATTCGATAGAACTATTGGGGTTCTGTTCAGAACTGCCGTCAGAACTGTTGTCCGAATTTACTTTTTGCGAAAATTAATAACGAATGTTTGCTATACGAAATTTTTTTCGAGTATTGTTGTTTTCTTCGTTAAATTTGCAGAACTATTGAAATTTTGTACAAAGAACTCTAGAACTATGCCATATCTATCAAGGACTCTGAAAAAAAAATATTTTTGAAAAAAATGGTGCCAACTTCACAGTAAATGAAAAGATTTTCTCATTAAAATGCAATTATCTCGTAAAATATTAGCTGCAGTAAAAAATGTTACTTCGATTTTCTAAAGAACTCTTGGAGCTCTGTTCAGAACTGTGCTCAGAACTCTTGTACTTATTTACATTTTGCGGAAATTGCCAAAGTATGTTTTCGATACGAAAATTTTTTCGGGTATTGTTGTTTTCGTCGCTAAATTCTGCAGAACTATTGAAATTTTGTACAAAGAACTCTAGAACTATGCTACATCTATAAAGAACTGTCAAAAAATGTATATTTCTTGAAAAAGGGGTGCTAACTTCACACGACTGTGTGCAGGCACTATCAGCAGCTGATTGGCCTCCACGGGTACACTTCTGCGAATGGTTCATCCGACAATGTGTCAATCCTCATTTCAGTGCAAATGTTCTCTTTACGGATGAGGCTTCATTCCAACGTGATCAAATTGTAAATTTTCACAATCAACATGTGTGGGCTGACGAGAATCCGCACGCAATTGTGCAATCACGTCATCAACACAGATTTTCTGTGAACGTTTGGGCAGGCACTGTTGGTGATGACTCGATTGGGCCCCATGTTCTTCCACCTACGCTCAATGGAGCACGTTATCATGATTTCATACGGGATACTCTACCTGTGCTGCTAGAACATGTGCCTTTACAAGTACGACACAACTGAAATGTCCCCTTATGAACAATTGTACAAGACTGTGCTTAAACTGACATACAATATTTTTAGCGCAACGCAATCTGACTTTCAAAAATCCCTGCAAAAGAATGGCCCTGAGTAACATTAAACTATACCTTTCAGAAATCACTTACCTCACAAAAATCTTCATTACTCGAACTACTGCAATACAGCGAGCGCCACTACTGCCAGCTAAATAAAAGATTCAAACTACGGAAGGCACTAACTACTGATAGGGATAGTTAGCAAATGAAAGATATTAATAGAGAACAAACAATGTATTTACCTTGATAGTCATAATATATATAGCAGTTCATGACAAATTACAAAACTCCACCATCTCCCCACATCCACCACTGCTGGCGGCTCACCTCCAACTGCGCAACGCTACGCGCTGTTCACATCCAGCTGCTGCTGCCCAACACTACAATGGCAGACAACAATGCAAACTAGCCACAGACTTCACACAGCACAGCCAGTGATTTTTATACAGAGGTGGCATTACCAATAAAAAAACCTAAACAGCCTACTTACATAGCCCCCATGCTCCACACAAAAAATTTTACAAATTGTTTTGGGCAGTGGTCAATAATGATTTGATAAAGTTTTTCATAATTACAATAACAAAGATATCAAATGCACTCACTTATTGATACAATGTTGGTCAAAAGCTAAACTTTCTCACAGTCCATAAAGACAGTCCTAATCGTTCATCACAGTAAAATTGCCATTTCTTTTCTCAAAGTCTGAGCAGTAAAAGACAATGCACACGGAAGTAGTGGATTTCCATGCAGTATTGAAGAAGTAGTGTTGTCCTTCCAACGGAAAGACAGTGCTGACTCTCGACATGCAGACAAGTAATGGGTCACAACAGAGCAAACCCACAGCAGAGTCATTCGAAGTTTTGAAGAATATTGGTAGGTAGGTCATCACAGAGAAGACCCACTGTAGTCCTGGTAGAGATTATGGTATTGATGAGCCATCAAAGATGCAGACCTACTATAGTTCTTGTAGAGATATTGGTATTGGTGGGCCATCAAAGATGCAGACCCACTGTAGTCCTTGTTGAGACGGCCAGCAGCCATCTGTTGCGACTGTGCCAGTGCACAATCACCATCGAAGTTGTGGGCCATCAAAGATGCAGACCCACTGTAGTCCTTGTAGAGACGGCCAGCAGCCATCTGTTGCGACTGTGCCGGTGCACAATCACCATCGAAGAGTCTTGCGGACAATATAGCAAGTCCATAACCACCACTTGTGCACTCACAAAGTTTTTGGAATTGTCCTTAGAACCAGCAATGCTGTTATCCAGTCCCTTGCTGAATTATTAACACATGTGCAAACACTAACAGTCCCTACTTCTCACATATTGTCCATATACTATGACCAACAGAAACGTGTGCAGTGAAATGGAACTTACAAGTTACTTAATTTGATGAACTGGTGTCAAGTACAATTTTATAACATAAGAACACAATAACAAAGGTAAAAAACACATCATTAAAAACATAATAATACAGACAACATTTGTAGTAATAGGGGCTTTACAAAGGAATAGAAATAAACATATACACCAGTGTTACAGGAACTATGACATGAGTACATACATAAAAGATCAAAATAACTTTCGAAACATCAACTTCACACATGAGCATTAAAACAAAACAGAATAAATAATGTCTAAACATCTTTACAATGAAAATAACATAGTATTTGAAAAATTCTACAACATAAATCTTATTAGCTAAACACATAAAGACAGGAAAAACACAAATACACAAAGGTACACAAACATATAGAGGGATGGCACAAGGACAAGGTTTGTTTTACTGCAGTATTTTGCATGGAGATCTCCCTTTGTTCATCATTATTCCCAAAAGTACTATCTAAGCCTGCTTTCTGTATTCTGTTCACATCCTCTTCTAAAATAGTTTTTCTCCACTGTACACTACTT
Source organism: Schistocerca serialis cubense (assembly GCF_023864345.2). Taxonomy (NCBI): domain Eukaryota; kingdom Metazoa; phylum Arthropoda; class Insecta; order Orthoptera; family Acrididae; genus Schistocerca; species Schistocerca serialis. Next base: position 132,932,199 of record NC_064641.1, read on the forward strand.
TTTTTTTTTGCCAAACCATTTTCTTATATCTTCTCAATGCATTTCTTCCAATTCATCATAGTTAGTTTCTTATATAGTCTACCCCCTCTTAAGCTAACTTAAATCTACTGAGCTCAGATGCTAAACTAAGGGACAAGGCAATGCAGCAGCACAAAACAATTAACACAAACAGCAATGATCAAAAATACTAATGGCGAAGCAAGCAGCATAAATTATAACTAATATAAGGCAATGAGCAGCAAACAGCAAACAAGAAAAATAAATCAGTAGTAAACTGGCTTAGCAGAGTAACACAAATTAAAATTCAGTAGCACTATGCCTGGCAAACAGCAGCTTATATCTAAACATGACAAAGCTCAAGCAGAAAAAATATTACACTGAAAATGACGATGTCTAATATCTATGCCACATCTTAACACTAGAGTGATGCATCACAATTTATTCTAGAAAAGAAATTACCAAGTCATTAAAAATAGTATTTATGCAATTCCTGTGAAGGGAAATGTCTATTTGTGCTCTCTTTACCAAGAAAGTTTATCAGAAACGTATTCTTTACTGGGTCTGTAGACAGAAAATAGTGATATTAGTACATCTATTAAATTTTATAATAAGCAATGCTGCAGTGCAGCTGGAAACTAAATATGAAAGAAAATGAGCAAATATGTACAAAGGAAGGCATGAAACATCATTCATTAGCCATATGGCATTTCATAAGGTAGTAAAAAATTCTCTCAATTCTCGAGAAAGACGCTTGTCATAATCAGGTGTGCAGATGTAAGTATCTTTCCAAGTAATGAGCGTGTCGTATTTGTGGTGCTTTCTACAAAGGTATGTCAATAGCGAGGATAATGGCCTCCCTTTTTTTTCCCCACCTGTGCCTCTGGAAGGCACACGCTAATGGATTTTTTGAAGGCGACTGTCGCCCAGCTAGGTGCCCACGACGCATTAGGTGCAGGTGGTCACTTAACTTTCTTACCGAAACATTTACGACACCAGTTTCTGCTACAATGACCGTCTCATATAAAAATTTCACAGGTCGAAAATTTACGTTACAAATGTGTAGAAACAAAATCCTGTAAATATAACAGTGTCCAAAAAATTTTTGTCGGCATTGTGGTACATTCAAGCATTTACACACATTTCATAACTCTTAAAGTATGATTCTTGGTTTCCAACATCCTTTTTCTCAAGTCAGAGTCCCTAACCACTACTCATTATTCCTTACCTTATTACACATATACATATTCGTCATCGTAAAAATAACATCAAAACACCTCAGTCAAATCTCAAAAACGTCGTAGCTTTATGCAATAATTTGAAAACCTAAAGAAAATTCTCTGCTCATTTCAATAGTGTCATCTACCTCAAACGTACTTTAAAAATCATGATCCCATACCAAATACATCATTCAAAGCTCTCATAATATCACAATGGTTCCGGAAAAATATGAACAGTTTACAAAGTACAGACAAAATACAGTTTCATAAGTGTGAAGTTATCCAACTGTGTAATTGCGTAAACATCTGTCACTGACGTAGTAAAAATAATGTTTGTTTCTCTGTCAAATAATCAGATAGCTGTGTAATTCTGTGTTAGAGAAATATGGTACCGATGTGTAAAGTTGTATAAGCAAATACCATATTAGCTAGGGCTCCTTGTGCTTGCCAAACACATGGTACACAAAGTAGGCGTGTACCCCCCTGAGGATATATGTAATTATATCCTCAAGTGTTACAGATTACAGCAATGGAATGAAATATATCACGGAAAACCCTTGTATCATTGTACTTCAAATATCTTAAAAAATACATGTTTTAAGTGCAAAATTAATCACTCAAATACGTGTCCTGTAGCGCTAAATGTGCGTCTTGCTGTAAGATAATCTGTGGAAGTGTCGTAGTTATCGTCCTCCGAAAGCTAAGTTCTGCAGAAGCCAATGTACTTACCTCATGATAAACAAAAGTGAAATGCTTTGCGTATAGATATCTTAGTTATTACGCTTATTACTGTGATGAAGAAAGTAATGTGCTGTAACGTATCGTTGTGCTACAGAAAAGGCTGTCTCCTTGTAGCTATACCACAAAAGTTACTACTAAAACATGTTTTACTTTCCAGAAGAATTCAGAAAAATTGTGCAGATATAAAACAGATACACCGCAAAAGCAACAATGTAAATTGTGTCACACATTAGTAGCGTCGTGATATAGTCGTGTAGCTGTCAAATAAACTAACCACTGTGTCACCTGGTATCTCTCAGAAAGCACCTTGAATCCATAATGTATTTGCAAGTAAACCAAAATGTTGCATTAAAATCTCATTAGCAGTACTGGTAAATGTTCTAAGTATGTGAGCCTTATAGTCATTACGTAAACATGGAACTAACAAGCAAGAATGTACACACACAATAACACTATAACACTGTGTCGTCTGTTCACAATAACAATGCATTCGTAATTTCTGTTTAAATAAGTTCTCTTGGTTCTTGACTGGATATTTAACTTCAAACATTGTTGCATATTAACAGATTCTAAGTCTGACAAAGCATACTAGTAATGTAAAGTGAAAAGTTATATGGCAAAGACAAAGTTAAAAAGCAGATTATCTTTGAATAAACGGTTTTACATGTGAAATGTGGTGTAAACCTTTACTCTTCCTAGTACGCAGAGTTTCAACTTCAACGCAATTATCATGTGGTATACGTCGGATTCTGTAAGGTCCATTGTAAACTAGAAAGAATTTGTGACTCAAGTGTTTCTTCTTATGTGACAATGAATGAGCTTTAATGAGAACTTTCTGACCAATATACAATTTCTTTGCATTTACTTTCTGTATGGGTTTGAAAGATACTGATTCTTATGCAACATGTCTTCAAAATATTTCATAAAACTGGAAAATTCAGATTGTTCGAAATGTTTCATTATTATGATGCCATGTTTTACTCGGTCTTGTGTGGCTTGAGACCAATATGCTGAGAGGAAGGCATGGTAAAACTCTCCTTCACTGTGGCAATCGTGAATGACCGATCGCATTCTTACAGCTGGTTCATTCTCTAAGTAGCCACACATTAATTCTAATCTGTGCTCTAATGACCAGTTGGGAGCAAACAATGAGAGAATTGATGGAGCCACGCTTGTGGATGAATGTCGTTGGCAGAATTCTTAAATGTTTTGAATTTACGTGTAGTAATGAACAGCTTATAGTCAAAGTCATCATGTCGGCGAGTCGCATATCGGTCATTGTTACGTCGTTAGGCGGTTCCATTTCAAAATTCGGTGCACCTTGCCAATTTCTTTCATAATTTCCGAAATGCGCTGTGTTATTATTTTGTGGCTGTTCCGTATTTCTACGTCCCTCTTCCTGTATTGGGGCGCGAGTGACCTCTGAAATACGTAATTCTTGTATTAACTGTGTCAGCTGATCTTGTACTTCCCGGATTTCTCTTTGGTGTTGCGTATTAATCTGATTCTGATTTTGTTTGAATTTCCTGATTTGTTTGCACTCTTCTGTGTCATTCAGATTATCATCTACCGTCGTAGTAAATTAGTGATCTGATCCGAAAGTTCGGCTACTTTCTCCGATAGTGAACACATTTCCTCAGTGTGTTTTTCTGAACCAAGTTTCAGAGTGTTCATTTGTGTTGAAATCGAATCTACTGTGTCTAACTTTTGAAGCTTTTGCTGTGTTTGTCTCTGATTTTGTTCCATTGTGTCTAACTGTTGCTGTGTTTGTCTCTGATTTTGTTCCATTGTGTCTAACTTTTGAAGCCTTTGTCCCATTTGTCTCTGATTTTGTTCCATTTGTTGCATTAATTGCAATAATAATGTATTAGTGTCTGGAATCTGTTTTTCTATACTTTTTGGCAGTGCATTTTCACCGGCAACATTCACACTTTGACAAGCAGAAAATGTGTCTTGACTCATTTGAGAAAACGGTGAGGACCCAAAACCTAAGTCTACAGTATTTGCAATATTGTGTTCTGTCATTTCGGATTCCTGAGGCGAGCTGTTGCCGACCGATCGATCGATAATGCTTCCTTGTTCACTACCTGTTTCACTGTCTACACCATTATTTGCCGCCCGCTCCATTTTCCTATGCACAATTACCAAATTACTACTTCGAATGTCTGTTAATTCACTACACAGTGGTGCTGATAAGCTACGCTCGCCGTCACTATTATTTCTCAGTTTACTTTGGAGCCTAGTGTTACGTTTTTCACACGCCATTATTGTCACAATATTTCACACGACAACACAGAAAAACACAATTTGAAGAGCAAAAATAGGGGAACACATTAACATAGCACTGAAAATAATATCTAGATAATTGCAGCTGCGAAATACTTGGTGCAAATCTACATGCATGCCACAACTGTTTTACTGTACAACAATGAAAGGCTGCAACTACAAAGGAGATTTTCTCTACAATTACGTGCTAGCAATAAACAATAGCTACACTAATTACACAAACTACAAGAAAAAAAACAGAAGATTCCAGTGAGGTATCCTGGCAGGGTCGCCATATGAAACATCCCCTTATGAACAATTGTACAAGACTGTGCTTAAACTGACATACAATATTTTTAGTGCAACGCAATCTGACTTTCAAAAATCCCTGCAAAAGAATGGCCCTGAGTAACATTAAACTATAACTTTCAGAAATCACTTACCTCACAAAAATCTTCATTACTCGAACTACTGCAATACAGCGAGCGCCACTACTGCCAGCTAAATAAAAGATTCAAACTACGGAAGGCACTAACTACTGATAGGGATAGTTAGCAAATGAAAGATATTAATAGAGAACAAACAATGTATTTATCTTGATAGTCATAATATATATATAGCAGTTCATGACAAATTACAAAACTCCGCCATCTCTCTCCCCACATCCACCACTGCTGGCGGCTCATCTCCAACTGCGCAATGCTACGCGCTGTTCACATCCAGCTGCCGCTGCCCAACTTTACAATGGCAAACAACAATGCAAACTAGCCACAGACTTCACACAGCACAGCCAGTGATTTTTATACAGAGGTGGCATTAGCAATAAAAAAACCTAAACAGCCTACTTACACAACATGTGGTTCATGCACGATGGAGCTCCTGCACATTTCAGTCGAAGTGTTCGTACGCTTCTCAACAACAGATTCGGTGACCGATGGATTGGTAGAGGCGGACCAATTCCATGGCCTCCACGCTCTCCTGACCTCAACCCTCTTGACTTTCATTTGTGGGGGCATTTCAAAGCTCTTGTCTATGCAAGCCCGGTACCAAATGTAGAGACTCTTTGTGCTCGTATTGTGGATGGCTGTGATACAATACGCCATTCTCTAGGGCTGCATCAGCGCATCAGGGATTCCATGCGACGGAGGGTGGGTGCATGTATCCTCGCTAACGTAGGACATTTTGAACATTTCCTGTAACAAAGTGTTTGAAGTCAAGCTGGTACGTTCTGTTGATGTGTGTTTCCATTCCATGATTAATGTGATTTGAAGAAAAGTAATAAAATGAGCTCTAACATGGAAAGTAAGCGTTTCCGGACACACATCCACATAACATATTTTCTTTCTTTGTGTGTGAGGAATGTTTCCTGAAAGTTTGGCCGTACCTTTTTGTAATACCCTGTATACGCAAACAGGTGATGTACAAATAGCCTCTGAACTGACGTGTACATCATTCTGATAGAGATTTTTCAAACGTTCCACGGTACGAACTATAGTTTTGTGATGGCTCTACACTGGTGTTCAGAATTGAAGGACGGAAGGAATTTTCGCACAATGTGTCACTACCAAGTAACATAGCTCGATGGAACTTCGACCACAGCTATAAAGATCTGCCACGTTATAGTAGTTACTGAAAGAAATACGCAGTGAGGCAAACAGAAATGACACTTTTAAGAAAGACCATAATTACAATGAAGTCACCACAATTCATGACGGCCCCCTGGTCATTACAAAAGTCGGGGCATGGTTTTTAACAGGGTATGTGATGACCACGGACGGCACTGGATTCTCTGCAGCGTGTTCCCATGCTGGTCACACTGTTGATAAGCAGTTATTGTTGAGGGCGTTGCATTCCTCCAGGAGCGCGGTTGGCAACTGCAGTGTGTCTCCCACGACGTATGGATGGCGGAACGCGGAAGCCAGTCCAAGAACTGCTCCACCTGCTCTGTGCCCATTGTCATCCATAGAAGTCGAATGCACGAAGAGGCGGAAGGAGTTCGGTGTCACACTAACGTTCGCCGGTGAGTGTGCAGTGTTCGTCAGTAGGCCGTACTACGTTATGCCTCCCCATATTGTATACCAGAGACCACCAAAGAGTGTCATGTTCGACAATATCTCATCTGCTGAGAGCTGGGAAAATGTAATGCACGCGAGAACATTGGCTAACATGATCGTTTTTGTGGCCCAGGTGTTACGTGTGGAGAGGCATAATGTTGCACGGGCTTACTGACTTCCAAATCTTTGAACACAGTACAGTCACCGAGGAATGTTACATTAACACTGCACTCCTTCTCCGTGGGCGCCTTGGGAAGCGTGCATTCGGCCGTGAGTTCATTTTTATGCCTGACAATACGTGACCGCATCGAACCGAGCAGGTGTAGGAGCTCTTGGAATGAGAGAATACGCCCCCCCCCCCCCCCCGACTTAATTCTTACAGAGCACGTGTGGCATATGTTGGGACGTATTGCAGCACGGCCATTTGTACCAACGACCATCCACCAGTGGCAACCGCGCTGGTGTAGGAATGGTTCGCCCAACGACAGTAATTCCTTACCAACCTTGTAGCCGGCATGAGAACACGTTGCAGAGCATGCATTCCCGCTCATGGTCGACACACATCCTGTTAAGAACCATGTCCTGCTTTTTTTAATGTGCATTGGACCATCATCAATCCCAGTGACTTCAGTGTAATTATTGTCTTTGTATAGAAGTCTCATTTCCGTTCGCGTCATTGCTTATATCTTTCAGCTGCCATCAGTACTGTAACGTTGGAGTTATTTCTATGTATTGTCCAATTTTTATCGAACTGTGTTACTTGGCAGCAACAAGTCATGCGGAAGGTAATTTCGTTCTTAATTTGTCCACACCAGTGTATAATGTCTATGGAAGCAATTTTGATACAGTGTATTGAAGACATGGGCCACCGGCAGTTCAGTTATCTGCTTCTTCTTGTACTATTGGCGATTAGAAACGAATTAGCTCACTTTAAACCATACGCAGTTTTATCTTTCTTTCTTTCCGATTCTTGACTAACAACGTAGTCGCGCGGAAAAGTCGTTCGCAATTTAGATACACGACGTTTATTACACCTCCATATTAAACAAAAATTTTTGCATTATGACGTATTGCTAACTAATATCCTTTAACAATACATACGCTTATGTCGAAAGAAATGCCATAACAACGAATGACAAATTCTCACTTTAATTTAAAAAACCGATGCCTCTTGAAACATTATTCTACGTGAATCTTAGTACGCTGCTACAACATGTGAAACCTGTGCTGAAGTAGTAGGTGCGCGCTGAATTATAAATTCAAATCCATTTACTGCTTAAACTAAAAACAGTGGATTTTATTTTCTCTTTTTATACAGCATAGCACTGGGTAGGGTACAGTGTTAGAACACAAGATTCCTAGAAGTGGGAACTGGTGTGACGTGCAACAAAACGCTTCCCTCCGAAGAGAGCGTGCTTCTAATTGCATGAGTGATGATTGTGCTTCAGACGGAACATATGAAATACGTCTCCGCAAACAATTACGACGACACAATGCTGCGACGTCAAGAATCCGAACTAGTTAATACCTGCCGAAAGTGCAATTAATAAAAAGACTATACACTTTGTGGCCACACCCTGTTAAGACACAGACATTTTGTAGGCTTATACTGTATTAAATTAACTTTACTTGAACAGTCATTTCCACCATAGTGATGGATCTCCCGTCGTTTATTCCGAAAAAGCCTACGTGATCTCTTAGTGCCATCGTTTTTACCAGTAAAACGATGGGTTGTAGTTGCAAGCAACTCAAATCTGAGACACAAATTGACACCACTCAGTACAGTCTCTCATTAATTGCATACGGTGTGGACCTTACATCGGGTGGTAGCATTTTGCTACTGAAGTTCTTCCTATTATTTTCCTAGTCTTCGTTTGGATTCCTTGTCTTTATTCTGTTTCTCTTCTTACTCCTTTCTAGTAAGTTAGATATTTTCATGTTACATGTGTCATAATCATGATTTGTCGCTGTTGTGCTATATATTAGATTCTTCACGTCACTGGGGAAGCTGAGAAAGTGTTTTGTGGCTGAATGCGTTACTCCTTTGTGTGCCAGATCTAAGATGAGTGACGGAGAGTGTAAGGGTGTATGCAACAATAATAATAACTTCAGCTGTATTTCTTATCATTTATTCATGACCAGGTTCAGTGGCACAATTCACTATCTTCAGTTCCCTAGATTCAACAGAAATATCATTCATCTCACCACAGAAACAAAGCATAATAGCTATATACTTTTTTCATTACATATGTTTGTGTGACCAGTATAGCATCCAAAATATGAGGCATCAACTATAGAAAGTGCCTGCACTGTAACAAATTTGTATTAATAGTTGGAAGACCAAGCGACCTTATAGTGTAAGTATGTAGGTTCAAATGGCTCTGAGCACTATGGGACTTAACAGCTGAGGTCATCAGTCCACTAAAACTTAAAACTACTGAAACCTAACTAACCTAAGGTCATCACACACGTTCATGCCCGAGGCAGGATTCGAACCTGCGACAGTAGCGGTCCCGCGGTTCCAGACTCAAGCGCCTAGAACCGCTCGGCCACGCCGGCCGGCAAATATGTAGGGTTGTTGAATACTGTGTTAATTTTATGTTGGTTACATGAAACTGTTAACTGCTGTGGTGTAAAATGTCATTTTCATGGGATGAAGCAGAAAAATATAATGGAATACTTCCAATTAATTTGGTTAGATCTGAAATATGCGTTAAAAACCATCCTAAGGTATAAATACTATTTCTTATGTAATAGATTACACAATGCTCCAGAAACTTCATCCAACTAAGGTGACAATTATTGAACTATGTGAAAAAAAACGTAAATTAGTTACAAACAACGGCATGCAAACACTTCATTCGACAGGTAAACGTCACTACAGATATTCGAATTTAGGTTACGACAAGTTCAGTTTGCCTGCCATCATTGACGATTATGTGGCGCAGACGAATAGCGAAATTCTATATGACTCGTTGAAGTGTTGGAACATCGATTCTGTCGATGACATACTGAACGGCTGTTCTCAGCTCAGCAGTGGTTTTGAGGTTATTGCTGTATACCTTGTCTTTAACATATCCAACGCAAAAAGGAGTCGCATGCGTTCGACAGTGGCCTCTGGGCACCCCAGAGCCAGAATGCAGACCTCAGAGTGCCCCTCCAGGACATCAAACACTCCCCTGCTTCGATGGGGTCGAGCTCTGTCTTTCATGAACCACACCTTGTCGAAATCAGGGTCACTTTGGATAATGGGGATGAAATCATCTGTCAAAAGCTTAACGCACCGTCCGGTAAGCACCGTGCCCAGAAATATCGTACGGATTATTCGCGACTGGACACTACACACAGCACAATCACCCGTTGAGGGTGAAGAGATTTTTCGATCGCAAAATGCGGTTTCTCAGTCCCCCATATGCACCAGTTTTGCTTATTGACGAACCCATCGTAATGAAAGTGGGCTTCGTCGCTAAACCAAACCATACAAAGCATACTAATTCCAATCATGCCCCGCTGCCAACTATGCAGTTTTGAACGTCGTAACACAAACCGTTCAGAAGTTATGACGATTTCATTTCATATAGTTCAGTAATTGTCACTCTGTAGATATGCGTTGTGGAGTGGAATTTGTATAAGCGTGGTATATTGTAACAACGAAATCATATTAACAAAAAGGCAACATAAGCTACTAACGTTTGAGTCAGTGCGTACACTTCACTGCTGTACACCGCAACGGTCACGCTCGTACTGTCTGTACAGGTAAGCCGCAGTGGGGCGCTAGCGGCCGCACACATAGTTTTACAGATGAATGACGTTGATAACTATTCGAAACCGTTAACATTATATTTTAAACGCGTTTTCAACCGTTCGAGCTGGGTATTTCCCTTGTGAATAGCATTTCCGCCTGCGAGAAAGGCTATTTTCATGAATGCTCGCTGTTCCAACTCTGCTTACATCAATCTTGTAGCACGGACAAGCTCACATTGAATGTTTCAGGCGCTAGACCGAGTCAATTTTGCATGCGGTTGCAGTCTGTCGGTTAATTTCGGTACTGTTCGCCGCGGGAATTCGGATGTCCGCACGACATATGACCCTCCTATGATGAAAAAAATGTTTGCTTTGCTCAGGGACCAGAAGATGGTGAATTGTACCACCGACTCAGGTTGTAAATAAATAAAAACTAATACAATCAGCTGAAGGTGGTGTCATTATTGCACATTAACATAGCCGCTGCTATCCCAATTAAGTCAGAAGATTGTACACATAAATTAGTGTAAAGGGATTTCTCGTTCTTTTTAACTACATTTATGAATGTTACTATTGTTTTCGATTTCCTATTTATTGAAAACAACAAACTTCGTAAGATTCAAATGGTTCTGAGCACTATGGGACTTAACAGCTATGGTCATCAGTCCCCTAGAACATAGAATTACTTAAACCTAACGAACCTAAGGACAGCACACAACACCCAGTCATCACGAGGCAATCCTTGACCCCGCCGGGAATCGAACCCGGGAGGAACCCTGGCGTGGGAAGCGAGAACGCTACCGCACGACCACGAGCTGCGGACAAAACTTCGTAAGAGAGTGGAAGTACTGTAAAGCTGTCGACAGTGCACACGACGGTTTAGAGCCGTTTAGAGGATCACACATACTGCCCTTACCACAGGCTACTGAGAAGCGAACACTTCCTTTCACAGTTAAGAGTTTCCCTGGAATATGATGCCATAAGACGTGAGAACAATAGGAAAAGTAAGTCGACCTTACGACGTTTTAATCTCTGATATTATCTTTAATTCAAAAGTTGCAGAGCATAGACGATTTCGAAGATCTTTTAGAATGTTCCGCATCTTGTATTCGTTTTTCGTCATCCATACATAGCAGACAGAAAACTTTTATTTGCTGTATTTTTAATTACGCTTTTCACGTAGCTTATTTATTTCGGCTTTCATCGTCCCACGCTCATTACAAACGAATATGAATGTCGGCAGCGAAAGACGGCCTGAAATGAAGGAAGCTCGTTTGGCGCGGACGGTAGCGATCGCACATATCTGTGACGCCCGTAATGCGATTAACGACAAATTTTCCCGACCGACACTGCGCTGCTACATCGCACGCACGCGAATAATTGATCGTGTTTCGCAGCAAGAATGTGGGTCGACAGCGGATTACAGTGGTCGAGGCTTAACTGCGAGTTAATTGTCCATGTCTGGCGGCGCCGCTCCTGCCTTTTATTTCGTTACCGAGCTTCATGTCGATATGTCCGATGCGGAACTCGCGGCGGCCAGCAGGTGGGTGTTTCGGCGTCCTCTAGCGGGACACCGAAGATTTCGCGTCGTTTTTTGTACGATTGTTTATAATAAGATAACTGAAAACTACATTTCGGTAGTTAAAGGCTTCTCGTATTTGATGTTTTTCGTATTACAACTTGGGTGCTGTGAAAGCATGCTGTTTCAGTCCTATGGCACATTGATGATTGGTCGAAAGTGCGTCGATTTTAGTATAGTTTGTTACAGTTTAACTTCAATAAATGACTTTTGTGATTAGAGCCATAAGACATTTGTGTACATTGTGTAACATAATCATGACACAGCTGGCATGTTGCAGCTGTAACGTCATGGATAGAGTCCGGAACTACAAAGAGAAAAGTATCTTGTTACTTGTGTATTTTCTTTTCTTTGACTTGGTTCAAAATGGTTCAAATGACTCTGAGCACTATGGGGAATTAACTTCTAAGGTCATCAGTCCCCTAGAACTTAGAACTACTTACACCTAACTAATCTAAGGACATCATACACATCCATGCCCGAGGCAGGGTTCGAACCTGCGAGCGTAGCGGTCGCGTGGTTCCAGGCTGTAGCGCCTAGAACTGCTCGGCCACTCCGTCCGGCTGTCATCTTGTGTTTTCTAAAAGATTCTGTGTGTCTTTTAATAGAAGTATGATCTGCGTTACTTGTTGTTATTCTTCATTATGGAACAGGGACCAGTGAACTAAAAGACTGCAGTCTAAACCACTGGAAGTGCCATAGGAAGCTGTGAACAGACGGATCAGGCGCCATTTGATTTGAAACAGTGGGGAATTGACGACTAGTGCGCTACGAATCGGTACCAAAAAATAAATATAAAAATATTCGTCCTTAAATGACGATAATGAGCGAACGGACTTCGTAACTGTGTGTTGTGGTTTATTTAACGTACTGCAGGGAGCATTATTTCCTCTGAGAATTCTACTAGCTTTGTCATCATCGTGAAATATACACGTCATAGTCACATCAGTGTGACCACCTCCTATTTATTTTTATTTTATTTATTTATTTATTATTCCGTGGGACCAAATTAAGGAGAAGTCTCCATGGTCATGGAACGAGTCAATACATGAAATTATAACACGATATTAGAAACAGATAAAATGAAATATAAAAAAACATATTCAGGTGACAAGTCGTAAGTTTAAATAAAGAAAATCAACAATGTAACACTGGAATTGACTTAATTTTTTAGCTCTTCCAGGAGCTCCTCGACAGAATAGAAGGAGTGAGCCATGAGGAAACTCTTCAGTTTAGACTTAAAAGAGTTTGGGCTACTGCTAAGATTTTTGAGTTCTTGTGGTAGCTTATTGAAAATGGATGCAGCAGAATACTGCACTCCTTTCTGCACAAGAGTCAAGGAAGTGCATTCCACATGCAGATTTGATCTCTGCCTAGTATTAACTGAGTGAAAGCTGCTAACTCTTGGGAATAGGCTAATATTGCTAAGAACAAACGACATTAAAGAAAATATATACTGTGAGGGCAATGTCAGAATTCCCAGACTATTGAATGGGGGTCGACAAGAGGTTCTCGAACTTACACCACATATAGCTCGAACAGCCCGTTTTTGAGCCAAAAATACCCTATTTGAATCAGAAGAATTACCCTTAAAAATAATACCATACGACATAAGCGTATGAAAATATGCGAAGTAGACTACTTTTCGTGTTGAGGTGTCACTTATTTCAGATACTGTTCTAATGGTAAATAAAGCAGCATTTAGTTTCTGAACAAGATCCTGGACATGGGCTTTCCACAACAGCTTACTATATATCCGAACGCCTAGGAACTTGAACTTCTCCGTCTCGCTTATAATATGCCCATTCTGTCGGATCAAAATATCGGTTCTTGTTGAATTGTGAGTTAGAAACTGTAAAAACTGAGTCTTACTGTGATTTAGCATCAAGTTATTTTCCACAGGCCACGAACTTATTTCATGAACTACATTATTTGATACTGTTTCGATATTACACACAAGATCTTTCACTACCAAGCTGGTGTCATCAGCAAACAGAAATATTTTTGAATCACCTGTAATACTAGAAGGCATATCATTTACATAAATGAGAAACAGCAGTGGCCCCAGCACCGACCCTTGGTGAACGCCCCACTTAACAGTGCCCCATTGGGACTGAACATCACTACCACTCTCAATATTGCGGAGAATTACCTTCTGCTTTCTGTTCTTAAAGTAAGAGGCGAACCAATTGTAAGCTACTCCCCTTACTCCATAACTTCTGCAGTAATATTTTGTGGTCAACACAGTCAAAAGCCTTCGTTAAATCAAAGAAAACACCTAGCGTTCGCAACCTTTTATTTAATCCGTCCAAAACCTCACAGAGAAAAGAGACTATAGCATTTTCAGTTGTTAAACAATTTCTAAAACCAAACTGAACATTTGACAGCAAATTATGTGAATTTAAATGCTCCAGTAACCTTGTATATACAACCCTCTCGATAACTTTAGCAAACACCGATGGCATAGAAATAGGTCTATAATTGTCAACATTATCCCTGTCTCCCTTTTTATAAAGTGGCTTCACTACCGAGTACTTTAATCGGTCAGGAAACCGACCACTCCTAAAGGAAAAGTTACACATATGGCTAAGTACTGGGCTAACATACATAGAACAATACTTCAGTATTCTGCTAGATACCCCGTCATATCCATGAGAGTTCTTGGTCTTTAGTGATTTAATTATTAACTCAATCTCCCTCTTGTCAGTATCACAGAGGAGCATTTCATGTAACAGTCTCGGAACACTTTTTTCTAAGAGCGCTATATGATTCCCTGTTGGGACTAGGTTTCTATTTAGTTCACCTGCTATATTCAGAAAGTGATTATTAAACAGTGTACATATATGCGACTTATCAGTAACACGGACATTCCCACTACGTACTGATTCTATATCCTCGACTTGTCTCTGCAGACCAGCCACTTCCTTTACGACTGACCATATGGTTTTAATTTTATCCTGAGACTTAGCTATTCTATCTGCATACCACATACTTTTTGCCTTCCTAATATCATATTTAAGCACCTTACAATACTGTTTGTAATGGGCTGCTGCATTTAGATTGTGACTGTTTCTAACGTTTTGATATAATTGCCACTTTGTTCTACAAGATATTCTTATCCCTCTAGTCAGCCACCCAGGCTGCCTGTTTGTGCTAGTACCCTGTTTTGAACGTTGTAACGGAAAGCAACTTTCAAAGAGCATGAGAAAAGTCTTGAGAAAAGCATTATATTTATCGTCTACCGTATCAGCGCTATAAACATCTTGCCACTCTTGTTCCTTGATAAGGTTTACAAAGGTCTCTACAGCAACTGGATCAGCTTTCCTAAACAGCTGATGACTATATTTAACACGTGTTGCAGCACAAAAACCTTTTAGAGTTAAAATTTGTGCATCATGATCTGAAAGGCCATTCACCTTTTTGCTAACAGAATGCCCTTCTAGTAATGAGGAATGAACAAAAATGTTGTCTATGGTTGTTCTACTGTTCCCTTGCACTCTCGTTGGAAAGAGGAGGAGGATGACATTAGTGTTCAACGTCCCGTCGACAACGTGGTCATTAGAGACGGAGCGCAAGCTCGGGTGAGGGAAGGATGGGGAAGGAAATCGGCCGTGCCCTTTTAAAGGAACCATCCCGGCACTTGCCTGAAGCGATTTAGGGAAATCACGGAAAACCTAAATCAGGATGGCGGGAGACGGGATTGAACCGTCGTCCTCCCGAATTCGTTGGAAAGAATACGGTTTGCATAAGATCATATGAAAAAGAGGTCTACCAGCATCCTCTTCCGTGCACAATCACTTATACAATTAATACTGAAGTCACCACATATAAGTAACTTTTTGTATTTCCTATAAAGTGAACCAAGAGCCTCCTCTAGCTTTAGCAAAAATGTTGTGAAATTGGAGTCTGGGGATCTATAAATAACAACAGTTAGAAGTTTAGCTCCGTTAAATTTAACCACACCTGCACGACATTCAAACACCTTTTCAGTGCAGTACTTTGAAACATCAATAGACTCAAATGGGATGCCGTTTTTCACATACATGGCTACTCCCCCACACCGCAAAGAGCTCCTCGAAAAGCTGCCAGCCAACCTGTATACTGGTAAAGGAAGCCTCTGAATTATCTCCTTATTTAAGAAGTGTTCAGATATACCAATAATTTCAGAGTCAACATCTATAAGCAGTTCACTAACTTTATCTCTAATACCTTGTATATTTTGATGAAATATACTAATTCCCTCATTACTCGGATACCTAAGCTTTGTCAAAAGTGGTTCCTTTGTTAGAGAGACTTCCCTTACGCAGGAATACCTATCAGCTGACATCAATCTAAAAAAGGTGCAGCTCTAACACCCACTAGTGATCCCACCAACCCCACCTATGCTGTCTCCTATAAGCTTTGCCAACCTCCCCATACCTGTTGAGGTGCAGGCCATGTCTAGTGAAACCCGTCCTGCTGATAGACTCCACCGACACCACTGAAATGTGGCCCATGCTTTCTGTCATCAGCGCACCCCCAAGTCTCATGTTATTACGCCTGACGGCTGTATTAAGATGAGGCCGATCGTGACGCTGAAACAGTTCCACGAAATGCACATTCGTGTTGCCAGTCTGAGTGGCTATCTTTTCCAGGTCACCATGTATGTTATACTCCCCATCCCTATCAATACTATTACCAGCCCCACCCACAATCACTACCTGATCCTCTTTAGTAAAATCCCTACATAACCCCCCTATGTTAAGTCACCTGAGCCAATCCTGCATTAGGCTTCACAATGCTGGTGACCTGGTGCTCACTCCACAGCACTTCCTGCAATTGCTGGCCTACACCTCTGCCATGAGAACTACCTAACAGCAGAACCTTCTTCTTCCTCTTCGACTTTGCAACTGTTCTAGCCACCGTAACTACTGAGGTCTGCTGCATACTTCCTACATCTACAGCTACTAGAGATTCCTCTCCACTAGACTCTGACAGTTGGTCATATCTATTGTAAACACCAATAGTAAAACTATCTGAAAATCATCTTCTCCTAGCATATCTCTTGCCAACAGTCAGCTCCCATTCCCCAACCTATGAGCCCGACCGGTTGGCCGTGCGGTCTAACGCACGGCTTTCCACGCGGTAAGGAGCGCCTGGTCCCCGGCACGAATCCACCCGGCGGATTTGTGTCGAGGACCGGTGAACCGGCCAGTCTTTGGATGGTTTTTAGGCTGTTTTCCATCTGCCTCGGCGAATGCGGGCTGGTTCCCCTTATTCCGCCTCCGTTACACTATGTCGGCGATTGCTGAGCAAACAAGTTCTCCACGTTCGCGTACACCACCATTACTCTACCACGCAAACATAGGGGTTACACTCGTCTGGTGTGAGACGTTCCCTGGGGGGTCCAACGGGGGCCGACCCGCACAATAACCCTGGGTTCGGTCCTAGGCGCTTCAGTCTGGAACCGTGTGACTGCTACGGTCGCAGGTTCGAATCCTGCCTCGAGCATGGATGTGTGTGATGTCCTTAGGTTAGTTAGGTTTAAGTAGTTCTAAGTTCTAGGGGACTCATGACCTGAGAAGTTAAGTCCCATAGTGCTCAGAGCCATTTGAACTATTTTGAACCCTGGGTTCAGTGTGGGGCGGCGGAGGGGTGAAGTGGACTGTGATAGTCGTCGTGGGGTTGTAGACCACTGCGGTTGCAGCGGGGACGGAGCCTCTCCATCGTTTCTAGGTCCCCGGTTAACATACAATACAAAACAATGCCTCCTATGATCGACGTCAACGTGCAGTAACCACTTTCTCATGGCAGGTGGCGGCGCTAACAGTGTAGGGTACATAAAGCCTGTCACAGGGACGCAGAACACAGTGCAGTCGTAGTCTTAATCACTGACGTTCAAAAGGGCATCATGATTGGCTTTCTAGCGAAGGGTGGAAGCATTTCCGAAACGGTCAAGTTTGTAAACTGTTCGCGTGCCGCCGTGGTTGAACTATATTGCGCGTGACAAAATGGCGCTATCCAAAACCGGCGCCGAGCCAATAATGGTGCACCAGGAGCCACGGAAGACAGGATTAACGACGGTTGCGGAGATGTGTAAGGGCGAATAGACGTGGAATTGACCGCCCAGATCAACCAAAGGGCTGGCAACAGTGTCTCCTGTGGTGTCACCGCCAGACACCACACTTGCTAGGTGGTAGCTTTAAATCGGCCGCGGTCCATTAGTACATGTCGGACCCGCGTGTCGCCACTGTCAGTGATCGCAGACCGAGCGCCACCACACGGCAGGTCTCGAGAGACTTACTAGCACTCGCCCCAGTTGTACGGACGACTTAGCTAGCGATGCAACACTGACGAAGCCTCGCTCATTTGCAGAGAAGATAGTTAGAATAGCCTTCAGCTAAATCAATGGCTACGACCTAGCAAGGCGCCATTAGCATTATATTGCATGTATCTAAAGAGTCTAACTTGTATCGTCAAGAGCGATATACAAATTATGGATTAAAGTTAAGTATTCCAGCAGCTACGTACTTTTCTTTATAGCATTCATTACGTATCCTGTTTCAGACCTCACGCCAGCCTGCTTGAGTTTAACGCATGCATTTCGGCCTTCTCTAGCAATACAATATCTCCCTCAGCGAACGTAGCTGCTTACGGGCCTCCACAGCAGCCGCCGGGTTCATGCACCCGTGCTGACTGATGTTCATCGGCTACGAACACTGGAATAAGGTATCTGGACGTCCACTGCGTTTTCAAACGAATCGCGTTTTATGCTCGATGGGACAGATGGCCTTCGTCATGTACGGCCCTGAAACTATCACCCGAAGCGCCCACGGCGGAGGAGGGAACGTAATGGGCTGGGGAATGCTTTCTTGGCATCCCATGGGTGGTCTCGTCATTTTGGAAGGTACAACGGATAAACACGCGTGTACATCTGTCTTTCGGGACCTTGTCCACCCCAACATGCCGTTCGTTTCTTCCTTAGCACGATAGCGTCTACCAGCAGCATAATGCAACGGGGCGCACAGGTCGCACGTGTGTGGTTCGAACAGTTTACCGTACTCCCCTGGCCACCAAACCTGTGGATTTAAACCCAGTCGAGAATCTGTGGGACTGTTCGCGCCGTGGATCCTCAACCGAGAAATCTAGCGCAGCTTTTTTTAAGCTCTAATTTCTCTAATTTTTCTCGTCGTGATCAATTCGCGAAACGTATATGCGTGGACGTAATACGCTACATGACGCTTCCCAATGCAGACGCTCTCAGAATTTCAGCGCTCAACTCCTCCCATTCTTGTAGCTTCTGCCACCGGAGTTCGTTAAGAATCTCGATAATGCTCTCGCGCCGCTCTTCGTCGGATCTCTCCTCAATACTCAACAATACTTCCAAACATTTTTTTTTTTAAGCCACTTGTTTCGTAGATGGATTAAACTCCCTGAAGATTTTTCCAGATTTTTCCAAGATCTCTGCCAGGTATCTGTATTTCGTACAAAAACTTTCGTGTAATTTTTCCACTTTATTGCTTCAGATGGTCACTCCTGATTACTGTACGGCTGCTAGTGTCTCCATTGATTTATCGCCAGTATCGTAATGTAGTAATTGGTAAAACACTTCGCTAGTATGGTCACAGATCTCCTCAAGGCCTTTTTGCCTAAAGTGGTAAGGTAAGAGAACTCTTCGCCTATTTATATCTACATCTACATCCATACTCCGCAAGCCACCCGACGGTGTGTGGCGGAGGGTACCTTGAGTACCTCTATCGGTTCTCCCTTATATTCCAGTCTCGTATTGTTCGTGGAAAGAAGGATTGTCGGTATGCCTCTGTGTGGGCTCTAATCTCTCTGATTTTATCTTCATTGTCTCTTCGCGAGATATACGTAGGAGGGAGCAATATACTGCTTGACTCTTCGGTGAAGGTATGTTCTCGAAACTTCAACAAAAGCCCGAACCGAGCTGCTGAGCGTCTCTCCTGCAGAGTCTTCCACTGGAGTTCATCTATCATCTCCGTAACGCTTTCGCGATTATTAAATGATTCTGTAACGAAGCGCGCTGCTCTCTGTTGGATCTTCTCTCTCTCTTCTATCAACCCTATCTGGTACGGATCCCACACTGCTGAGCAGTATTCAAGCAGTGGGCGAACAAGCGTACTGTAACCTACTTCCTTTGTGTCCGGATTGCATTTCCTTAGGATTCTTCCAATGAATCTCAGTCTGGCATCTGCTTTACCGACGATCACCTTTATATGATCATTCCATTTTAAATCATTCCTAATGTGTACTCCCAGATAATTTATGGAATTAACTGCTTCCAGTTGCTGACCTGCTATATTGTAGCTAGATGATAAAGGATCTTTCTTCCTATGTATTCACAGCACATTACACTTGTCTACATTGAGATCGAATTGCCATTTCCTGCACCATGCGTCAATTCGCTGCAGATCCTCCTGCATTTGAGTACAATTTTCCATTGTTACAACCTCTCGATACGCACAGCATCATCCGCAAGCCGCAGTGAACTTCCGATGTCATCCACAAGGTCATTTATGTATATTATGAATAGCAACGGTCCTGCGGCACACGTGAACGCAGTACGTTAGATTTATTTACGTTCAGGGTGAACTGACAGTCTTTGCAGTAATCATCGATCCTGAGCAAGTCTTTCCTGCGCTTCCGTACAGTCTCGCAGCGTTACAACCTTCGTATAGCGAACAAGCTGACGGAGCGTCTCGATGTGTGGTTTACTTGATGGCATTTTGACAACTGGGGCCGAGGCCGCGGGAAAGTCATTAAGATGTAGAAATGCGGTACAGGCGTTAGCTCCATTAGGTTTCGATTAACTGGCCGGGGCACGTCCTTGTGTCAAGTCGCGGTTCCACGGGATTACCGGCCCACGGGAGACACATTAATGAATTTTTCCCCGGCCCGCTACGTGACTAATTTGGAGTGGACGATCCCGTATAATAGCTACCTCGCTGCCCGCCCCCGCCCCCTCCCACTCCCTGCAATTAACGCGCATTAGCTCGGAGAAGAATGCTTCGAATTAAGCCTGTCGATTGCAAGAGCCGCTCGTGACTGCCCCCTTCCCTACAGTAGCGCGCGCTTCGGTGTGCGAGAGATGGCAACAACTCAGCTGGCGGCAGAATTCACACACCACTTTCCCCATTCTGCAGAGAGGAATTCGCTGTCTACTGGGTGTCCATAACGTTCCAGTTCAAAATGATACCCACAATTGGTAGTGGGTCAAGTTGCAAAGCGTGGACAATGAGAATACAGAAATAAAACCTTTAGATTCTGGTACTACACGATGCTGCTGAAGATAAGGTAGGCTCAGTGAATAAGGAATATACACTCTCTGATGAAAAGTACCCGGACAAGTTTTTAGTGGACGTTAATATAGTGTGTCCTTCAGTAGGCTACACGAGATCTGCCAGGTCTTGGTTTCACCGTGATTGTCCATGACAATCACATCACCAACGGTCAACTTGGGCAGCTTCAGAATGGTTGAAATGTCCTTGATTCATTTGTTACTCTGTCGTCAGCACACTGATGGACGACGGTTCAAGGGCACAGCCGATTTCCTTCCTCACCTCTGAATCAATCCGAGCTTGTGCTCTGTCTGTAATAATGTCGAATTCGACGGGACGTTAAACCTTGCTCTTCTTTCCACGACCGATCCATTCTGTTAATACAGCTTCTCTACTGACAAGTCAGTATCCCCCGCCTCCTTTTCTAATGGCGGGTCCGCATCTCGTCACATCCAGTGTTCAGTTCCGCATTACATAGATTGGCCGGATAATTTTGATCATATAATTTACACGTCTTGCAACCTGTAGACGAGAAAGAAATATCCATTATGAAACATAATGATGCGAAGAGGCTCAAAATGGTTCAAATGGCTCTGAGCACTATGGGACTTACATCTGAGGTCATCAGTCCCCTTGAACTTAGAACTACTTAAACCTAACTAACCTAAGGACATCACACACATCCATGCCCGAGGCAGGATTCGAACCTGGGACCGCAGCAGCAGCGCGGTTCCGCACTGAGGCGCCTAGAACCTCTCGGCCACAACGGCCGGCTGCGAAGAGGTGCTCACTGCGGCACGACTAGTTGACCGACGAGGTGGCGCAGTGACTAGCAATCTGGACTCGCTTTTGGGAGGACGACGGTTCAAATGCCTGTCGGGCCATCCAGAGTCAGATTTTCGGTAATATCTCTAAATGGCTTCAGGGAAATGCTGGGCTGCTTCCTTTGAAAAGAGTATAGCAGATTTCCTTCCCCATCCTTTCGTAATCCGAGCTAGTGCTCCGTCTCTAATGATCGCGCTGTCGACGGGACATTAAATTCTGATCGTCCTTCCTTCCTACGAGTAGCTCCTGAAGAATAGAAGTGAAGAGATGGTTGAGAGATGAAACCGCAGGGACAGACTTTATTCCAAAATTTCGCTGCAGTTGATGTATAACATTGATCTATACATAATTTGGCAAGCATGGATGCATGTCATGTGATTATTGTCGATTACAGGTTATGAGACGAATATTTTATGGCTATATGGTGATCGTTGTTGGTCTGTGATAATTGTGCCTCATTATGGCCCGTTTATACGGATACATGAGAGTTCTCTGTTGTTCCACCGTTACTGCTAGTTTTCTTTTAACAAAGCCGTGCACCAGATCACGATTTTTCAAAAATATTTACAAACTGTAAATCATAGGCTCCTTAAAATAATCTGTAATTTTTCTAATCAAAGGTTGAAGAGTGGCAAATGCCACTGCCAGCCTCCCTTATTCTGCAGGAATGTAAATAAATGATTTCAAAAAACCAGCTGTTGACATTTATTCATAATACACGGTGTGAGTGAGCTCGAACGATAAACTTTTGACTTTTGTCAGCGTAGTTTTGCTGAGTATTTTGATTGAGAAACGCTTGATCTCCGATGGCGCTAAAAGCAATTCTGTCAGTTGGTCATCAGTTGCCTTGTCACACTGAAAACACAAGCCGCTGCAAACGCGTATAATACGGAAAGTGTATCCTGTTTGTAAAGGAATTGTTGACATTAGCTCACTGCACTCAGTGTTGACAAAACAGTCAAATGCCCTCTCACATCTTCGCCCGAGGCTGAACCCCGAGAGTGCAGGTCAGTGTCACTTGCAGATGTCGTCATCGTATAAAAGACTTTGAGACTAAAAAAAGTGTGTTTTATCTAAAGGGCAACAATCACAGTTCTTTTGTTTACAATTACCAGTATCAGCCCAGTATCAGCCGTAATCTGTTGCCATCTTCGTAACAGTATCGCAGCGTAGCACAGGGCCACACGACTGTTCTTTTTTTTTTTTTTTTTTTTTCAGTATCAGGGTCTCAGAAGCATTCTTCGCCTTGTTTTTCGTTTTCTCAGAGTGCCTAGTGCACACGCAGCAGCCACGAACATTAAACGGTAGTTTTAATTCGGATAATTAGGCACCGCGGGACGCGAACGATGCATATTCGGAGGCCACGTGCGAGTAGTCCAGCTTTCGAAACGCGAGTGGAGTCCGTTGTTGGCGGGTAATAATGCTCTTAAGGAGTCGGCAGATAGATTTCTCGGAACGTCGGGCGTCCGTCGGTAATGCACGGTTAAAAGAAACGGAAGAAAACCTCACGCTCCGGGGGCAGAAGAAGAGACGAACGCGACGGCGAGTCGGAGGCGGGGCGTTATCTGGCCATTGTATCGCGCCAGCCGAGCGGCCAATAAAAGCGAGCTCTTCGCTCTTGTCCACCTTATTCGCTAATCACGACCATTAAGCGTACAGCGCCACAAATCTCAGGCCTCGCGTTCCCACCGGCCGCCGGAAGCGGCCCGCCAAACGTGCTCGCACTGTCAAGCGATTTTTGAGCTGAATATTTACAGCTCTCGCCTCGCAGTCATTAAGCCTAATTACGTATTTAGCGGTGGTAACGCCGCGCTCTTCTGGGAAGAGTTGGTGGCGTGGCTTCGTATTTCTTCCCTAGACGGGGTGCGGCGTTTGCCTACCGTGGAAAAAGCCCCCGACCTTCCACGACTCTCCGCTTCCACACAGCCCGAGCAGCCTCACTATCACTTTACCAAATTAGAAGAATTTAAAACTTCAACGGTTGTCGATGACATTGAAACTCTGTCAGAGACTGCGTAGGACTTGAAAGATATCAGCTGGACGGAATGGATAATGTCTTTGACCGAGGTTATGAGGTGAACATCAACAAAACTGAAACATGGTTAATGGATTGCAGTAGAATTATATCAGGCTGTTCTCAGTAGGAAATAAGACTCAAAAGGTGGTAGATGAGTTTTGCTATCTCGGAATAAAATTAGCGATAGTGGGAGTAGTTACGAAGAAAAATAGTTAAGTGTGTAATATAAATTTGTGTGCTACGAAGTCTTTACTGAAAGTGTTTGTCTAGAGTGGATCTTGTAAGGAATTGATACCTAAAGAAGAGCACCAATATGTTCACAGTTTCTTGTAAAAGCAACCCAGTACAAACATAACTTCCTCAGATTTACAAATAAGGTAAAGAAGCACGAATTCTGTTGCTGGTGGACCGTGAAGTTGTTTTTGTATGTCAATCCTTAAAACAGGTGGAAATTTAAGTTTAGGAGTACACTATTTGTTAAGAAGTGTAATGAATTGCGCAATTAATTGATTGCAGAAATCTCTCAGAACAATGTGTGTTGGTCAACTACCGCCAATAGTTTCACATTTTCCTGTGTCAGAGAGGGAGACACGACCATTATGAGTATGCCTGCAACAGACTTGGCGTTCGCCGTTCCTAGCTGACGTGACGTCACGAACAAGCGCCGAGGCCTTCCTTTGAGTCGGTGTTGAAATAACTCGCTGTAATTCGTTATTAATTCATGGCTGAAAATACCCTGCTGACTATTTCTATTTAAAATAAGTAGTCAGGCGTTTAGATCAAAATGTCTCCATTAAATATAACACCGCGTGGGTTTTCGCTATTTTTAGACCTGGTAGCCCCACTCGCAATTCTCTGGGACAGTGCTGTTGACACCAGCCACGGAAACCAACTGGGCTTGTAATTAATGCACTCTGCAGTTCACGGCGGCAAAAAGGCGGACAATTTGTGGATAAATGTTAGAAGAACGATACAGGGTCGCTTGTTGCGTACAGATATAAACGCACGTATGTACCTGTTGTGATAGAGGGTACGTTGTACCAGTAACAGCCACTTCTTGTGCAATTCCTTTCACGAATGGAACGAGGGAAAAATGATTCTATATCTCTTGGTACATAACCAGCCTCTCGTATCTTACTCTCATGATTCGAACGCGATATATACGATAGAGGCAGCTTAAGTACCGCATGACTGCCGATTCTCGGAATTGTCCCACGTAGTGTTCGCAAGAACGTCGTATTGTACCAAAATATTCCCATTTAAGTGAGAAATGGTGTACTGCCGATTGCCGTACGCTGCTGTTACAATACATTATTTTTGTACGATCGCTTTCAGCCACACCACCGAGCGAGGTGGCGCAGTGGTTAGCACACAGGACTCGCATTTGGGAGGACGACGGTTCAAACCCGAGTCCGGCCATCCTGATTTAGGTTTTCCGTGATTTCCCTAAATTGCTGCAGGTATTTGCCGGGATGGTTCCTTTGAAAAGGGCACGGCCGACTTTCTTCCTCATCCCTCCCTAATCGGATGGGGCCGATGACCTCGCTGTTCGGTTCCGTTCCCCAAATCAACCAACCAACCAACCAACCAACCAGTCAGACCAACAATTGGCAAACATTTTATATGAAACTGAGTAGACACTTGTGATTTCAAATTGCCGACAAACACAGTTCAACTTAGCACTTTATGTGGTAGTCGACAGTCAGATCTCCACTAGATGTATTGAGGCTGTAATGACGTGAATGTTGTACCAGTGTGAGCCTGCGCTGTCTGATAAGATGTGTACTTTTAATATGTATTCTGACAGAAACCGGTCTCGTATTAAAATGTTTTAACACCAGCTTTCAGTGGTCAGCAAATCGTCATTTCTTAGCTACAGAAAAGGAGTACGCCTATACAAAAAATTTCCAATTTAATTCCGTGAGTTTATCTGGTCCGCTTTCGAACGAATTTGGAACGACGTGTTGCGATTGTATAAGCGCTTCAATGAATCCTTTTGGTGTCCGCTGGAGCAGTTCACTAGAATAAAGCACGCAATTTTGCACTTTTCTTGAGAGATGCACTGCCCTTTACCAGAGTCCGCCAACCGACGTAATTCTTCCGTTCGTTTACTGATTCCTCGGTATCGTTTCATTTCACATAGTGACAGTCTACAGCTGTTTACGATTAATGCTATAATCGGATACTAACGGGTTTATGTCATTCCGCTTTTGCATTATCCGGTATAGATCCACAGTTGAAGAGAGCTCTCGTTGGGTATTCAATGTGAAAGTCCACCTAATTCCTTGAAGTGTCCGTTTGCCCAGCAGTTATATAATATTAGTTATCAACAAAAGGCCCTTCTCGTGCGGCAACATTAGTGTTAAATTTCTTAGATGTTCACGCCTTTACGTGATAGGCATCTTCAGTAATCATTAGGACATGCAAACAATAACTGTAAGTACCATTTTATTTATGTAAAAATTGGAAGTAGAATATTTTAAATTTTGTATGTGTTGCTTGAGGCTTTCCCGACGGACATGTTGTACGAGGTACATTCAAGTTCTAAGGCCTCCGATTTTTTTTCTAATTAACTACTCACCCGAAATCGATGAAACTGGCGTTACTTCTCGACGTAATCGCCCTGCAGACGTACACATTTTTCACAACGCTGACGCCACGATTCCATGGCAGCGGCGAAGGCTTCTTTAGGAGTCTGTTTTGACCACTGGAAAATCGCTGAGGCAATAGCAGCACGGCTGGTGAATGTGCGGCCACGGAGAGTGTCTTTCATTGTTGGAAAAAGCCAAAAGTCACTAGGAGCCAGGTCAGGTGAGTAGGGTGCATGAGGAATCACTTCAAAGTTGTTATCACGAAGAAACTGTTGCGGGTGCGTTGCCTTGGTGAAACAGCACACGTGCAGCCCTTCCCGGCCTTTTTTGTTGCATTGCAGGAAGGAATTTGTTCTTCAAAACATTTTCGTAGGATGCACCTGTTACCGTAGTGCCCTTTGGAACGCAGTGGGTAAGGATTACGCCCTCGCTGTCCCAGAACATGGACACCATCATTTTTTCAGCACTGGCGGTTACCCGAAATTTTTTTGGTGCCGGTGAATCTGTGTGCTTCCATTGAGCTGACTGGCGCTTTGTTTCTGGATTGAAAAATGGCATCCACATCTCATCCATTGTCACAACCGACGAAAAGAAAGTCCCATTCATGCTGTCGTTGCGCGTCAACATTGCTTGGCAACATGCCACACGGGCAGCCATGTGGTCGTCCGTCAGCATTCGTGGCACCCACCTGGATGACACTTTTCGCATTTTCAGGTCGTCATGCAGGATTGTGTGCACAGAACCACAGAAATGCCAACTCTGGAGGCGATCTGTTCACCAGTCATTCGGCAATCCCCCAAAACAATTCTCTCCACTTTCTCGATCATGTCGTCAGACCGGCTTGTGCGAACCCGAGGTTGTTTCGGTTTGTTGTCACACGATGTTCTGCCTTCATTAAACTGTCGCACCCACGAACGCACTTTCGACACATCCATAACTCCATCACCACATGTCTCCTTCAACTGTTGATGAATTTCAATTGGTTTCACACCACGCAAATTTAGAAAACGAATGATTGCACACTTTTGAAGTAAGGCAAACGTCGCCATTTTAAGTATTTAAAACAGTTCTCATTCTCGCCGCTGGCGGTAAAATTCCATCTGCCGTACGATGCTGCCATCTCTGGGACAATGAACGCAGCCTCATTTTAAAACAATGCGCATGTTTCTATCTCTTTCCAGTCCGGAGAAAAAAAATCGGAGGTCTTAGAACTTGAATGCACCTCGTATGACTGGCATAAATAGGGGGCTGTGGTCCTGCCTTAGCAGTGTGTTCGTCGCACCTGAAGATGTCGGCCAGTTGCGCTGACGAAACATTGTGGAGTTTTCACTATGACATCCGACGTCTCGCCCGAGAACCATATATACGTTTTAAATCTTGATCAATATACTTAAAAGCATTACTATGTACTGTTCAAGAACGTTCACTGAAGATGCTTTTTATATGAAATGTGAAACGCTTCTCCCAAGCTGAATTCAAATTTTGCAGCACGAAAAAGGCGTTTTGACCATGAACGACTATTTTAGTCGTTCTGCTTTCCCTTATAATCATCCGGAGACGATTCTTCCACTTCCCGCATTTTTCACCTCTCGAATTGGTGTGTACATCCCTAGGTCAGCCTTTCTGTATCCACGTTAAACTGTATGTCCCACTATTACTGGCTGGATGAGTCAGTTCACACTCTTGTCGAAGACAAATCTCCACCATTGTGATTAACAATGCTACTTACCTCAACATTAAAGTTCATCCATCGTTATCATTTGTTCTCGGAAAGAGGAACTGATTAACTGGCTATCACGAAGACTAATTCCGTTCTGTACAAAAGCTGAAGTGTACTCTCTCATTAGAAGCAGTTAGGTTACATTGGAAGCCTTTAATAAGGATGCTATCCTCGCTGACAATGAACAGTGTATTCTGTACATTTAAACGTAATCAAACAATTTGGGCTACAGTGACACAATATTTATGAAAGAAGAATGTTACATTAGCATCGGGTGACGCAATTAGAAGAAAAATTTCGTACGGTATTTGAGTGGATTTCACATTGCAGTTCACGTTCATAAATTAGAAGATTATCTTTTGGTACAAGAGACTGTTGACACGAAGACAGCACGATTCATCATTAATGTACAGGCGAACAGTCGTGAGAGGAATAATGGTATCAGTCTCGATGTCGGAAGTGACTCACGAGGCAGCGACATGGCCATCATCAACAACGACGACACTTACCCCATTTGACGGCCTAATACTTTTGAGCTGGGTAGTAGCAGGGGCGACCCTCCCTTCCGAGTGCGTTTCCCCCCGCATAGCTGCTGACACAAACCTCGCAGCTCGTGCCATAATTCTCCCGCTATACCGCCACACGCGTGTTCATTCCGAGCACTGCAGGGAAATTCGATCACGTGATCACCGACGGACAGGGGTGATGTTGGACTTAATTTGCTCAGCCTAACGCGTGAGGTGAGGTGTCAACGGCAGGCGAAGTGCTCCTGCACAATTCTTTCTTAGCTGTCCTTCGCTGTTGTTTTTGGATGTAGTTACATGTAATTTTCTGTCGTAGCACTCAGTCTATTTTATCGTTTTATATGCTACGAACTGGGTAATGAACAGAAAGTCAAAGATTAAATTAACTTATTGTTATTCTACAGGTAGGGTTAAGTCATATAAAGCTTCAGAGAGGTCATTGTCGGTCGCCTTTGACAGTCAGAGATAATAGTGAAGTCCTTTAGAAAGTTACTGTTGAGAAAGCGTCCACACTCTCACCTCTCATTCCAATCGCACTTGGTTCGAGATTAATTAAACATTTAGTTAATTAAGAGCCTGCACTCTGGTATTCTTTGTAGCAGATAGATTAAGGGTGTAGCGCCATGACCCTGCTAAGTTTTGATTTGTGATCCCACTTTAGGATTGCGCAGTTCTAGTACTCCTACATCCATGTTTTTGTCCCATTTAGTGCAGTGGCTGGTATTGGTAAATATTTTCCTCTAGTAAAACATGGCGTTTAACAGGAAGGGGAAATGACTGTGAAATCTTCCAGTACGCCATTTCTTACCATTAATGTTGTTGTTGTTGTGGTCTTCAGTCCTGAGACTGGTTTGATGCAGCTCTCCATGCTACTCTATCCTATGCAAGCTTCTTCATCTCCCAGTACCTACTGCAACCTACATCCTTCTGAATCTGCTTAGTGTATTCATCTCTTGGTCTCCCTCTACGATTTTTACCCTCCACGCTGCCCTCCAATGCTAAATTTGTGATCCCTTGATGCCTCAAAACATGTCCTACCAACTGATCCCTTCTTCTAGTCAAGTTGTGCCACAAACTTCTCTTCTCCCCAATCCTATTCAATACCTCCTCATTAGTTACGTGATCTACCCACCTTATCTTCAGCATTCTTCTGTAGCACCACATTTCGAATGCTTCTATTCTCTTCTTGTCCAAACTAGTTATCGTCCATGTTTCACTTCCATACATGGCTACACTCCATACAAATACTTTGGAAACGACTTCCTGACACATCTGTACTCGATGTTAACAAATTTCTCTTTTACAGAAACGATTTCCTTGCCATTGCCAGTCTACATTTTATATCCTCTCTACTTCGACCATCATCAGTTATTTTATTCCCTAAATAGCAAAACTCCTTTACCACTTTAAGTGTCTCATTTCCTAATCTAATTCCCTCAGCATAACCCGATTTAATTTGACTACATTCCATTATCCTCGTTTTGCTTTTGTTGATGTTCATCTCATATCCTCCTTTCAAGACACTGTCCATTCCGTTCAACTGCTCTTCCAAGTCCTTTGCTGTCTCTGACAGAATTACAATGTCATCGGCGAACCTCAGTTTTTATTTCTTCTCCATGGATTTTAATACCTACTCCGAATTTTTCTTTTGTTTCCTTTACTGCTTGCTCGATATACAGATTGAATAACATCGGGGAGAGGCTACAACTCTGTCTCACTCCTTTCCCAACCACTGCTTCCTTTTCATGCCCCTCGACTCTTATAACTGCCATCTGGTTTCTGTACAAATTGTAAATAGCCTTTCGCTCCCTGTATTTTACCCCTGCCACCTTCAGAATTTGAATGAGAGTATTCCAGTTAACATTGTCAAAAGCTTTCTCTAAGTCTACAAATGCTAGAAACGTAGGTTTGCCTTTTCTTAATCTTTCTTCTAAGATAAGTCGTAAGGTTAGTATTGCCTCACGTGTTCCAACATTTCTATGGAATCCAAACTGATCTTCCCCGAGGTCTGCTTCTACCAGTTTTTCCATTCGTCTATAAAGAATTCGAGTTAGTATTTTGCAGCTGTGACTTATTAAACTGATAGTTCGGTAATTTTCACATCTGTCAACTCCGGCTTTCTTTGGGATTGGAATTATTATATTCTTCTTGGAGTCTGAGGGTATTTCGCATGACTCATACATCTTGCTCACCAGATGGTAGAGTTTTGTCAGGACTGGCTCTCCCAAGACCATCAGTAGTTCTAATGGAATGTTGTCTACTCCCGGGGCCTTGTTTCGACTCTGGTCTTTCAGTGCTCTGTCAAACTCTTCACGCAGTATCTTATCTCCCATTTCGTCTTCATCTACATCCTCTTCCATTTCCATAATATTGTCCTCAAGTACATCGCCCTTGTATAAACCCTCTATATACTCCTTCCACCTTTCTGCCTTCCCTTCTTTGCTTAGAATTGGGTTGCCATCTGAGCTCTTGATATTCATACAAGTGGTTCTATTCTCTCCAAAGGTCTCTTTAATTTTCTTGTAGGCAGTATCTATCTTACCCCTAGTGAGACAAGCCTCTACATCCTTACATTTGTCCTCTAGCCATCCCTGCTTAGCCATTTTGCACTTCCTGTCGATATAATTTTTGAGACGTTTGTATTCCTTTTTGCCTGCTTCATTTACTCCATTTTTATATTTTCTCCTTTCATCAGTTAAATTCAATATTTTTCTGTTACCTAAGGATTTCTATTAGCCCTCGTCTTTTTACCTACTTGATCGTCTGCTGCCTTCACCACTTCATCCCTCAGAGCTACCCATTCTTCTTCTACTGTATTTCTTTTCCCCATTCCTGTCAATTGTTCCCTTATGCTCTCCCTGAAACTCTCTACAACCTCTGGTTCTTTCAGTTTATCCAGGTCCCATCTCCTTAAATTCCCACCTTTTTGCAGTTTCTTCAGTTTGAATCTGCAGTTCATAACCAATAGATTGTAGTCAGAATCCACATCTGCCCCTGGAAATGTCTTACAATTT
This sequence comes from Schistocerca serialis cubense, assembly GCF_023864345.2. Taxonomy (NCBI): domain Eukaryota; kingdom Metazoa; phylum Arthropoda; class Insecta; order Orthoptera; family Acrididae; genus Schistocerca; species Schistocerca serialis. The sequence continues at coordinate 132,963,771 of NC_064641.1, forward strand.
AAAACCTGGTTCCTAAATCTCTGTCTTACCATTATATAATCTATCTGATACCTTTTAGTATCTCCAGGATTCTTCCAGGTATACAACCTTCTTTTATGATTCTTGAACCAAGTGTTAGCTATGATTAAGTTATGCTCTGTGCAAACTTCTACAAGGCGGCTTCCTCTTTCATTTCTTCCCCCCAATCCATATTCACCAACTATGTTTCCTTCTCTCCCTTTTCCTACTGACGAATTCCAGTCACCCATGACTATTAAATTTTCGTCTCCCTTCACTACCTGAATAATTTCTTTTATCTCGTCATACATTTCATCAATTTCTTCATCATCTGCAGAGCTAGTTGGCATATAAACTTGTACTACTGTAGTAGGCATGGGCTTTGCGTCTATCTTGGCCACAATAATGCGTTCACTATGCTGTTTGTAGTAGCTAACCAGCACTCCTATTTTTTTTATTCATTATTAAACCTACTCCTGCTTTACCCCTATTTGATTTTGTATTTGTAACCCTGTAATCACCTGACCAAAAGCCTTGTTCCTCCTGCCACCGAACTTCACTAATTCCCACTATATCTATCTTTAACCTATCCTTTTCCTTTTTAAATTTTCTAACCTACCTGCCCAATTAAGGGATCTGACACTCCACGCTCTGACCCGTAGAACGCCAGTTTTCTTTCTCGTGATAACAACGTCCTCCTGAGTAGTCCCCGCCCGGAGATCCGAATGGGGGACTATTTTACCTCCGGAATATTTTACCCAAGAGGACGCCATCATCATTTAATCATACAGTAAAGCTGCATGTCCTCGGGAAAAATTACGGCTGTAGTTTCCCCTTGCTTTCAGCCGTTCGCAGTACCAGCACAGCAAGGCCGTTTTGGTTATTGTTACAAGGCCAGATCAGTCAATAATCCAGACTGTTGCCCCTGCAACTACTGAAAAGGCTGCTGCCCCTCTTCAGGAACCACATGTTTGTCTGGCCTCTCAAGAGATGCCCCTCCGTTGTGGTTGCACGTACTGTACGGCCATCTGTATCGCTGAGGCACGCAAGCCTCCCCACCAACGGCAAGGTCCATGGTTCATGGGGGTTACCATTAATAGCGAATAAAATGCCTACGAACGAAACACGAAAGCAGGTACGACAAAATTTCCTCTCGTATTAATATTCGAACAATATAAACTCAAGTACTCATTCTGCGCTATAAACTGTCTACTAAGTTGAATCGTAGAAGACTTCATTCATACACACACTGCTAATATTCGGCACACATATAATGCCCGAAGTGACTCCAGCTGGCAGGTAGAACTCGTATACGGGAAGAACGGAGTTCAAATTCCCGTCCCGATATTCTGGTGTACTACTTGAGGCGAAAACCGAGGAGCTTTCGTTAAAACCTCGTGATACTTCGTGTTATAGATTTGTTTCCTCGGATTAATATTACGTCGCAGCATCAGTAATAGCACCAAATGAGTGCCGTGCTCACTCATTAGGTATGTGACGCTCGCGTTAGAAAAAAAGGAGGGGATAGGGGTGGGGAGGAGGAGGAGGAAGAGGAATTTCTAGCTCCGCTGAGATTACCATAGCATCCTTGCGCCTGATGGTAGAGGAGGCCGCCTGCGGGCAGTTGAGAGGAGAAAAAGAAGGTTGGAGACAGCAATGAACTGCAAGAAGCTGCAGCACAAATGATAGGACAGTGTGACTGCGTGTGTTAATGAACGGCGAGTATCTGGCACGCCGTCACGACACCGCGCTCCCAGCTACACTCGACCCAAGAGTATCGGGGGACGAATCATCCATGCTATGCCTTCACCATATTCGTCTTGACCCATCTGCACTTCTCCTATACCTTCATAGTGGGTTCTACAATTGCGTTACTCTCCATGAACATTACCGAGGAAACGAGGAAAATATAATAAACTCCCTAAAATTAGGATGGCCCGAAAAGAGATACACGACAGATGAACCCTAAAGCAATTGAATGTTATTGGGTACAAAGGCCTCCACTGTGTTACTACTCTGAAATAACAGACGCTGGTCGTAGTAGTGGTCAGAAATGAGCTCCATAAACTCACTTTTGAACTCCCTAGCGGGCCCTGTGACGTCATTTTCTAACTTACAGTCTCTGTGTACTGGACTCGACAAAATCCGCGGCTGCCCATGTAACCGAAAACTCGTAACTTGAATCTGTTTTCCGTTACAAGTGTAGTATACCAATGTGGAAAAGAGAGTGCAAGCATAACCGAGGACTCGTGACGTATTCGCTACACACACAAAATAATGTCATAAACTAAATTCAGCAATTCTTATTCGTGTGGATAGCGTTGCTGAATCTGAATCACGGGTCCCTGGGCACGTTTACCGGTGGGGTCGGAGTTTCCTCCGCTCGGGATTGTGTGTGTGTGTGTATGTGTGTTGCCTACCAAGTCTACATTTTACAATTTTTTAAAGGCTATCTATAGCTGATGCCAACGGCTTTACCGCAGTGGTAACACCGCTTCCTGTCAGATCGGGCTGGTCTAGCAATTGACCATGCGGTCTGCCGAGCGCTGTTGTCAAAGGGGGTGCCTTGGGCTCTTGTGAAGCAAACTGACAAGTAGCGGCTCCGGTTTCGTAAACTGACATACGGCCGGGAGAGCAGTGTGCTGGCCATGTGCCCCTCCATATCCGCATCCAGTGACGCCTTGGGCTGAGGATGACACGGTGGCCGGTCGGTACCGTTGGACCTTCATCGCCTGTTCGTGCGGAATTTCGTTTAGTTTTATCTACAGCTGATGAAATGGAAATCGGTATGAGTTTGCAACTACGCAAGTGAAGAAATTAGGCGTTTATTTTTATACAGAGAAGGAGCTTTTTCCTAAGTTACTGACCTATCAGTTCTCTGTTGCTTGTTTAGAACACTGTTCGGGATTCCGTCGCAATTGAGATTAATCCTTGCAAACTGTCGAACTTCGGCCAAGGCAACGGGAGAATGTCAGTGTTACTGAAAACTCTCCTCTGATGGTACACTGCTGCACACTTTAGTTAGGCAACGAGTAGGAAGGGACCGCAGCTCCATAGTTTTAGATTTGTCATACTTGCGCAGCTGTAGTTCCCGGGAAGCGGAGAAACCAGTACAGCGCCTTATAATTTCTAATAATGCAGACCACTTGCTTCCATTTCGGCACTACTACTTCCGTTTGAATTTACAAACACTGGTTTCTTCCTTCCTCAGTTTCTCTCAGCATGAGTTACGTTGTCGCTGTTTCACACATACGGTGTTCGTCAACTTACCCCTGCTGTAACTTACACCACAAGACTAGACTTCTATCTAGTTTTGAAAATTCCTCCGTTTATTTCCTGTCAAGTTTCATTCGAAATCTGTAATTGGAGTAATTTGTCCTTTTCTAAATTCGCCAATGCAATATACCGTTCCCATTAGCTTAACTTCTATGAAGATAAAAAAAAAAATGATTCTCATTCTAATATAATATATATTTTGTGCAAAATCTTGTGTTTATAGTTGCCTTCTTGTAATGTGTAAATGCCTCCCACATTCCCCTCCAGCAGGCCGGAGTGGACATGCGGTACTAGGCGCTGCAGTCTGGAACCGAGCGACCGCTACGGTCGCAGGTTCGAATCCTGCCTCGGGCATGGATGTGTGTGATGTCCTTAGGTTAGTTAGGTTTAATTAGTTCTAAGTTCTAGGCGACTGATGACCTCAGAAGTTAAGTCGCATAGTGCTCAGAGCCATTTGAACCACATTCCACTCCTTTTGACTAGCTTTGTTCCGATCAGAGCGTGTTTACGTGTTTAACAGCCATTTATGTGACTTCAAATTTACTATGTCCGCCACTTAGGCGGGTTTTTCTGTTCTTCTCATCTGCTATCAAATATCCACTATGATCGTTAACTGGATCAAATGTTGACATAGCCTACAATGATGAGGATGGAACGTTTTCCCTTTCGCCGTTTTGTTTCTCGTAATAGTTACCAATTTCCATTTTTATAAGTGATATATTATTTCTTCAGTTGACGAAAACGCACAAAATGCATTGACATCGTGGGCAGCGAAATCTACAACAGCGTAGAATTCGCGGTTTAAACCGGCTTCACGCTACTCTTTTCTACAGGCCACGTACCTGATAAGACAGAAAAAACTACATTACCTTTGAGTTACTAAAACAATTTCCAATTTCTCCCCAGGGTAAAGTGATTTATTCTTTTTTTACACTTTCTCACTCGAAGGTGATGTCTGATGCTGTTCCTATGACTCGTTAATATCTCCTGATAGCTTGATGCATCAGCATGCCTTCCAGGCTCCATGTAGTAACTACAGTCTGTTGAACGTTGCGAAGGATGGAACGCTAAAGTTCCGATGTTCTTATCTCACCGTATACCTGGTGTACCACAGTATTCTACAAGTATCGTATACGTAGCGTTACCGATTAGCTCTGAGAGCTAATATACTGCAGGAAAAAATCGCAACACCAAAAAATTATGTATGTAGAATGAAATTTCGGGAATGCATTTGTCTAGGTGACATATTTAAGTGATTAACAGTACAAGATCAATGTTAATCGTTCAATGTAAGAACAAGATATAAGCCATTGCAAATGTGAAGTGCAGGTACATTAATAACCGGTGTAACCGCCAGAATGTTGAATGCAAGCATGCAAACGTGCATGCATCGTGTTTTACAGATGCCTGTGCCAGTTTGTGGGATGGAATTCCATGCCTGTTGCACTCGGTCGGTGAGTACAGGGACGGTTAATGTTGTCTGTGGATGACGCTGGAATTGTCGTCCGATGGTGTCCCATATGTGCTCGATTGCAGACAGGTCTGGTGATCGAGCAGTCAAAGGCAACATGTCGACACTCCGTAGAGCATGTTGGGTTACGACAGCGGTATGTAGACGAGCGTTATCTTATTGGATAATATCCCGTGGAATGCTAGACCACAACTCCTGTCTGTGAAGCGCCCAGACTCTCAACTGGCCTCCTCCTGACAACACCCACCCATCACTGGAACCGAGGCAGAACCAGCGTTCATCAGACCTCCACCCTGCCCTCCAGTGAGGTTTTGCTCGACACCATTGAAATCGCTAACGGCGGTGATTTGGGGTCAGTGGAATGCACGCTACAGGGAGTCTGGCTCGGAGCTGTCAGAGTAAAGGTTCGTTGTGTCACTTTGGTGGCAACTGCTGCTCAGATTTCTGCCGCAGATGCCGTATTATGCGCCAGAGCCGTAGTGTCACATGGCCGTCCGGACTCGGGTCTTCTTGCAGCCATACATTGTCGTGACCACCGCAGCCAGCAATCGTGTGCAGTGGCTACATTCCTGCCAAGTCTTTCTGCAGTATCGCAGAAGGAACATCCAGCTTCGCGTAGCCTTATTACACGACCTCTTTCGAACTTAGTGAGGTATTGATAATGGTGCCTTTGTCACCTTAAACGTATTCTTGACTAACAACAACTCACCACGTCCAACCTGAAAGGTAACCAACGCTCCAGACCGTGACAGCATGTATTTAAAGCAAACCTGATTTGCATCCTCATACTGTCGCTACTAGCGCCATTTTTGTGCTTCATCCTTAGTATTGCGATTTTTTTCCGTCAGTGTAGATTTGTTGCTAGTCAGTGGTCAGTTCGATTTGTGCGAAAGTGTTACGAACCTGCTCCGTGATATTAAATGGGAATCCTTGTTGAGAAGTTCTTCTCGCGAAACGCTGTAGATAAATCTTAGAAAATCGGCATTTGACGTGTATTTGTTCGGCTTTCATCATCCTTCATCTGGTCTCTCTGTCTTGTTCGTGGTCTTTCGGTTGGTCTTCGTCTAGATTTGTTCCATTCTAGGGCTCTTCTTGGAAGTTTTTCTGGCCTCACTCTCTTAATGTCACCAAACCATCTAAGCCTATTACTCTCGAGAGCTTCTTTTAGTGACCTGATCTGCAAGTTGTTCCGTATTGGGTGGTTGGTTGATTCGTGGGAGGGTACCAAACAGCGAGGTTATCGGTCCGATCGGATGAAGGAAGGATGGGGAAGGAAGTCGACCGTGTCCTTTCGGAGGAAGCATCCTGGCATTTGCCTGAAGCGATGTAGGGAAATCACGGATGACCGGACGCTGGTTTCAACTGTCTTCCTCCCGTAACCACTGCGCCACCTCGCTCCGTGTGTACCGTATTGTTTCACTCCTTCCCCAGTCCCTTCTCGTATTACGCAGGATCCCTCGCAGAAAGAGCATCTCTGTTACTTGTATTCTGCTCAGACCTTTCTTTGTGGAAGTTCAACTTTCTGATCCATTGGTCAGAATTGGCAGATAATATGATTTTCTGTTCTCTCCAAAATTTCATCCTTCATGTTCCCTTCCGTGGTTAATTTACCTCCTAGATACTTGACACTTGAAAGCATGTACTTCGGTAGAACAGTTTTTCCACTGAAACTTACATCCTCCATTTTTCCTACAAATTTTCAATAATTCACTTTTTTGTCAACTTATTTTTATGCCTGCTGCATGTTACTCTCTGGCAGATATTCAGTTGTCCTTCCAATTTCTGCTCATTTCTCTCCGAAATATCACATGGTCTGCATGCACTATAATTTTCATGTAATCTGCTGTTGACCCAAGGCGAACTTTCCGTATGATCTTGTCCATGACTTTATTAAAGCACTGGTGAGAGCTCACTTCCGTGCCGAACCTCACTGTCCCTTATAAACCATTCTGTTTTTATTTATTTATTTATTTATTTTTTTCCGTCCATTGTAACACAACTCAGGTATTTTTTGCATGTTTCTGATTCTCAGTTGCATTCATTTTGACAATTTCAGTCTACCCAGACCTAGTCATATCTCGTCCTTCTTAGTAGTGTCAAAGCCTCTTATATATCTATGACTGCAACTTCGATGTCTTTCCCGAATTCCCAGTTCTTCCTTTAAGGTGTCTGACTGTAAGTATGGCATCTATAGGTTGTATTCCAGGCCTAAATCCTTCTTGTTCTTCCCTTAAATGTGGTTCTACCTTACTCCCGATTTCCTGTAACATTATCTTTTTATAAATCTTCATGCAGTGGCACAGTAGTACTATTCGTCTGTAATTTTTACAGACGGCCTTTTTACCCTCTGTAAATATAGGTACAATAATTTCCTTTGTCCGGTAATCAGGAATCCTTCGATATGTCCATACTATCTTGGTTATTCCGTACAGCCACTGAATTCCGGTAAGTCCTGAGGCTTTTATCATTTCCACTGTGATGCCAATTGCTCCAAGAGCTTTGTCATTTTTCATTTCTAATACAGGTTTTTCTACATCCAACATCAGCAGATCATCTCTATGTATTTCCTCTGGGATGGCCCTCCCTCTATCTAAACACGTGTATTTGTTTCATCCTCTTCTTCATATAGTTTTCGAAAGTTTCCATACCTTTAAAAGTTCTTCCTCCCACACGGATTTTCCTTGCTGTTCAAGACTTTTGAAGTATTTTCTCTCTGCTTCCTTCTGTTACGGCCCGCATCTCGTGGTCGTGCGGTAGCGTTCTCGCTTCCCACGCCCGGGTTCCCGGGTTCGATTCCCGGCGGGGTCAGGGATTTTCTCTGCCTCGTGATGGCTGGGTGTTGTGTGCTGTCCTTAGGTTAGTTAGGTTTAGGTAGTTCTAAGTTCTAGGGGACTTATGACCACAGCAGTTGAGTCCCATAGTGCTCAGAGCCATTTGAACCATTTTGAACCTTCTGTTACGCAGTATCTTCTTGTCTTTCTTAAAATTCTCTTGTATTTCTTTTGGAAATTTTTTGCAAGATTTTCTTCTTAGCCAATGCTAGCATTTTCCTTGCTGCTCTGCTTAGTCGTTTCCATTTCTCTCTATTATGTTCCGTTCCGTTTTTGCACCATTCTCTCCATGCGTTGTTGTTGTTGTTCTTGACTGCTTCTGCAATTCTCTCATTCCACCATGGAGTTTCTTTGTGTCTGACATTCGCTGATGTCCTTCCGCATGTTTGTTCCGCTGCCTTGACTGGAGCCTGTTTGAACCTCCTCCATTCTTCCTCTGCATTCTTCCTTTCATGTTTAGGAAGCTGTGTTTTAATTTTCTCCCTGTATATCTCTTGGGTTTCTCTGTCGTTCAGTTTCCAGCCCTTGTTTCCTGCCTGTCTTTTTCTCCGCTATGTACCTTTTCTGAATTTCTTCAGTATCCCTACCAATAGTATGTGGCATCTGTCGAGATTAGTTCTTGGTACCACTTTTACTTCTGTCAGGCATCTTCTGATTTCTTCAGTTATTATACAGTCTATTATGGATTTAAGTTGCAAATTTCAACCGTGTGTGTGTGTGTGTGTGTGTGTGTGTGTGTGTGTGTGTGTGTGTGTGTGTGTGTGTTTAACTTGTGACTATTTCTTTTCTTATAACATCGTTTACCAATTCTCCATTTATTTCTCAGACATGTGTCTAGTAACACCTTCCTCATTTCTGTGATCTTCACCGTGGCTTCTTATAACTGTTTGTTATGCTCTTCTCTCATTCCCAACTTTAGCATTAAGGTCTCCTATAATCGCAGTCTTATTAGACGTTGCAGCATCTTCCATTTCAGTGATAAACTCTTCCTTCTCGTCAGTTTTGCATCGAGTTTGAGGAACATAAACTTCGACTATATCAAGAATATTTCCCTCCATCATAAGTTTAATTTCTGTGTCGCTTACATTTTCCCTTTGTTCGACAGTTCTTTAGCCGCTGCTATTGCGACACCATTTCTTCTTTTGTCTCTTCCTGACCACCACATCTTGTATCTCTTTCCCAGCACCTTAATTCCAGACCTTTCCTTTCATACCTCACTTGGCCCCATTACCGTTATGTTTCTTTCTGTCATTATTCGTGTGATTTTTTTAGAGTCTTGCATCGTTTTCCAAGGTTACGACATTAATAGTCCCGTTTCCTACACATTTCTACGGGCAAATCGATCGTTCATCGAGACCATGTTGGCCGTCGTACTTGTAAGGACTCCTCAAAGGCTTCGTGACTTTTGGTATAGGTTTTGCTCCGATGCTCGTTTGATTGTTGAAAGCAGATGGGTTATCCACTACTGGATTGTTGGGCCTATCGTAGATTCACCAGAGCCCCGTTCGCGATTCTAGGCGCTTCAGTCCGGAACCGTGCGACTGCTACGCTCGCAGGTTCGAATCTCGCCTCGGGCATGACTGATGACCTCAGAAGTCAAGTCCCACAGTGCTCAGAGCCATTTGAACCATTTTTGAGGAAGCAATACAGCAGATATGGTTTCTTCTAGGAACGTGCGCTCTCGGAGTTTTAACAGTAAACAAGACAGTGATGCACAGCGCCTCTGTTGTCGCATGTGCAACATTCAGTCTGTTGTCCGTATAATACTGTATACAGATTGGTAGAAAAGTTAATCCGCTGTCAGTAGTGATTGTTGGGCGTTTCCTCTGTTGTGCCATGAAATGGTCAGCATATTCCATGTATCGTATCTAGTTTACTGCACCTGAACAGGCAAGAGGTTCATAAGAAAAGAAGAATCCATTAATGGGCAATTTTTATCCTCGCTTCAGAATATTATCAGATTAAAGTAACTTGAAGAAGAGACAGTTGAACTAAATACACTCATGAAAAGCGATAAGCACAGATTTAAATTCAGAGGGCAGAACGCTAAGACAGAGTGAATCTGTGCGCAATAGGGTACTTATTATTCCAATGGGAAAGGAATTTTTATTGTTATCTGTTCTTGTGTGCGCGAGCGTGAAATCTGACGAGGAGAAGCCGGTATTGCTTTCGTTTTGCTCTGCTCTGACAGGAAGCAAGCAATTGCCAACGTGGTAATTTATTAGGGGCGTTTCGAAATTCATTATTTCGCGTTCTAAGTATATAAAGGCGGTCGACAGTTTTCGCTGAGAGCGGCAAATGACGCTCTAAACGTTGCGTGTATTGGACTATTTCATTCTCTGATTTATTGTTGGCATCTCGAACGCTGTTGGTGTATCGATTATGTAGAAATAATCAGTGTGGACAATACTGGCCTTGTGTCCCACAACACAGGCACCTTTGTGTGCACGGGAAGGGACGACACACTGATATGCTAACCCCAGACGCAGCCGCTTGGTGGGTGGAGCGGACCGACAAGTTTTCCGGGCCAGCCTTACTGGGTTCTTTGATGTCCACCTCGTTTGTTTATTCCAGGCGCCTGTGTCTACGTCCTCTCCGATATTACCCAGAGGAGCGGGTGCGCCGCCCACGGCGAGCTTCTTTGATTTGAAAGCCCTCCGCCACGGGTATGCGACTTCAACGACGGGACAGGAAATTGATCTGTTTGGGGGTGACCGCCCTGCTAATCCAGTGACGTGTCCTCTCCTTCCGAACACTTAACGCACTTCCTGATACTCAGGATTTTGTGTAGGAGAGCACCATAGTAAATAAATAAACACGGGGTTTGCGACTATCCTTATACCGTACTGGCAGGCCCCACGGAATCCTGCCTCGGGCATGAATGTGTGTGATGTCCTTAGGTTAGTTAGGTTTAAGTAGTTCTAAGTTCTAGGGGACTGATGAGCTCAGATGTTAAGTCCCATAGTGCTTCGAGCCATTTGAATCATTTGTACGGCCCTGCAGGTTTCATGATGTCAGTTCCCTACAGCACTGCTTCAGACATTAATCGAGTCCATGCCACGTCGTTTTGCGGCACTTCAGCGTGCTCCTGGGGACCTTACAAGACATTAGGCAGGTGTACCAGTTTCTTTGGCTCTTCAGTGTAGATGTCCGCTAGCGGGGATACCAAATCTTTTATTACATCTTTTTTTGCAGCCGTCATGTAAGTGTAGGAACCATCGCGAGGGATCTGAAGATGTAGGAAAAACGTTACTGTCTGACTTGTCACTGATGTAAAACGTCAAATAAGAAGTGGACTGACACAAAGGGGAAAAACTAGGGGCCGACAGGCGGATACGTCTGTGGCGTATACATTCGCTTACATTTTCCGAGATCGTCGTAGGATATGGCTCCGACCTCCGCCCGCGCACCATAAAAATAACGCCTGCGGCGAGGATATGTGTCGCAGCGTCAGATAAGCAGCTCGTCGTCCCGGACCACGTGCTTTACAGCGCTCACACTGCCTGCTCTTCGCCACGACAAATGGCCTCGTGCCATCTCGTGACGCTGCGAAACTCCATATCCACCGCCTGAGTCAGTTCCGCAAAAAAATTTGTTCTTCTAAGAACGATATTAAGAAGAAATCGTACGACTATGGCCTATGTTGTACAAAGCCTCGACCTCGTTGATAATTGTAACACCACGATATCTTAACGCGAAAGAACTTGCTCCCGTTCTTGCAGCAGCTTACGCTAGGTCTCTGGATTGAGTAAGAGTATCCAGCTATTTGTAAAAAGGACAGCTCGTCGGACAGCCGCATTTAATTATATAGGGTGTTTCAAAAAGGTACGGCCAAACTTTCAGGAAACATTCCTCACACACAAAGAAAGAAAATATGTTATGTGGATATGTGTCCGGAAACGCTTACTTTCCATGTTAGAGCTCATTTTATTACTTCTCTTCAAATCAGATTAATCATGGAATGGAAACACACATCAACAGAACGTACCAGCGTGACTTCAAACACTCTGTTACAGAAAATGTTCAAAATATCCTCCGTTAGCGAGGATACATGCATCCACCTTCCGTCGCATGGAATCCCTGATGCGCTGATGTAGCCCTGGAGAATGGCGTATTGTATCACAGCCGTCCACAATACGAGCACGAAGAGTCTCTACATTTGGTACCGGGGTTGCGTAGACAAGAGCTTTCAAATGCCCCCATAAATGAAAGTCAAGAGGGTTGAGGTCAGGAGAGCGTGGAGGCCATGGAATTGGTCCGCCTCTACCAATCCATCGGTCACCGAATCTGTTGTTGAGAAGCGTACGAACACTTCGACTGAAATGTGCAGGAGTTCCATCGTGCATGAACCACATGTTGTGTCGTACTTGTAAAGGCACATGTTCTAGCAGCACAGGTAGAGTATCCCGTATGAAATCATGATAACGTGCTCCATTGAGCGTAGGTGGAAGAACATGTGGCCCAATCGAGACATCACCAACAATGCCTGCCCAAATGTTCACAGAAAATCTGTGTTGATGACGTGATTGCAGAATTGCGTGCGGATTCTCGTCAGCCCACACATGTTGATTGTGAAAATTTACAATTTGATCACGTTGAAATGAAGCCTCATCCGTAAAGAGAACATTTGCACTGAAATGAGGATTGACACATTGTCGGATGAACCATCCGCAGAAGTGTACCCGTGGAGGCCAATCAGCTGCTGATAGTGCCTGCACACACTGTACATGGTACGGAAACAACTGGTTCCCCCGTAGCACTCTCCATACAGTGACGTGGTCAACGTTACCTTGTACAGCAGCAACTTCTCTGACGCTGACATTAGGGTTATCGTCAACTGCACGAAGAATTGCCTCGTTCATTGCAGGTGTCCTCGTCGTTCTAGGTCTTCCGCAGTAGCGAGTCATACGTAGGAATGTTCCGTGCTCCCTAAGACGCCGATCAATTGCTTCGAACGTCTTCCTTTCGGGACACCTTCGTTCTGGAAATCTGTCTCGATACAAACGTACTGCGCCACGGCTATTGGCCCGTGCTAATCCATATATCAAATGGGCATCTGCCAACTACGCATTTGTAAACATTGCACTGACTGCAAAACCACGTTCGTGATGAACACTAACCTGTTGATGCTACGTACTGATGTGCTTGATGCTAGTACTGTAGAGCAATGAGTCGCATGTCAACACAAGCACCGAAGTCAACATTACCTTCCTTCAATTGGGCTAACTGGCGGTGAATCGAGGAAGTACAGTACATACTGACGAAACTAAAATGAGCTCTAACATGGAAATTAAGCGTTTTCGGACACACGTCCGCATAACATCTTTTCTTCATTTGTGTGTGAGGAATGTTTCCTGAAAGTTTGGCCGTACATTTTTGTAACACCCTGTATAGCTCCATCGCTGACGTGGATCTGTAGTACAGCATTGGAGTATGTTTTATCCTCACTTGTATGGCATTTTCGGAGAAAGGAAATTTTATCTGTAGAAGTAAAACATTTCGGAAATAGACCTCTTGTGAAACTCAGCTGGCTCTGTTCGTCAATGAGACACAGAGCGCAGAGGTCAACGGTGCACGTGGTGCTGATGTGTTCCTTGACATTAAAGAGGCATTAGATAGCGCTCTGCACTGCCACTTTCTGAACATAATACGAGCTTCTCGAGTATTGAATAAAAATTGTGATTGAATTTAGGATTTCCTAGCAGATAAGTTGATTCATAGTTGTCAACGAAACAAATTGATCCACCCTCTATACAAGATCAAAAATTGCAGTTGTGCTGCACACCAAAGCGATCAGATTTCGTTGAATGGGTTGCAGCACCACGATATCCTTGGAGAATTGTTGCTGCGTCCGGAGGGTGTCATTAGTGTCAAGAACATCGTTGTGATGCACATCGTATTGCGAACTGCCGTTTTAGACCGCGATATGTGTGCGAATTAACGCCCCAATGAACGGGTGGTTCCATTGACGCTTTGTGCCACCTCCTGATACCTTTTTGAGTCGATTCTGAGCCGTGGTGTGTCTGAAATGTTTTCCTCAGACGTCCATAAGGAAAGTGCACGATTTCAACGTTGGGCGACACGCTTCCGACCTCAAGCACACAGGCGTCAAGAGAAGGGGTCGATGTGTGGATAACAGGAGTGTGACGACCTTCCCATCGTTTGACAGGTCGACAGTAGAGTTGGAAATAGTTGTGGTGAAATTTGGTGCCAGTGAGAGGTCATTAACCCATCTTACACCTGACGTGAACTTCTCAGTTCTGGTGTCTTTCTATTTTAAGTGTAGACAACTTTAAGACTGAAGCGTAGCAGAGCCGAAAGATGACGTCACAGGGCGCCAAGCTTTTCCACCAGTATAGAGGAAGGTTGTAGGCATCTTTGAGCCACATTTCACACTTCTGCATCGCAATGGTGGGAAATAATAGTTTCAAAAACGTGAGTGTTCAGTTCTTTTGCGCAGCCTGCAGTGTGCATCAAGTGGCTAACAGTGGCAGCTCCGTGAGGCTATTAGCAGACGAGGCAATTTTTTTTTCTTATTAATTGGTATTTGACGTTAGCCATTTAGCCAGGGAAGAATTCTGCAGACTTCACATCTGTCAGCATCTGCCTTCTTTGGAACTGAAATTATTACATTCTTCTTGGAGTCTGCTGGTATTTCGTATGTCTCATCGATCTTTCACTCCACGCGGAATAGTTTTGTTATGGGTGGCTGTCCCAAGGTTTCAGCAATTCTGAGGTAATGCTGTCTACTCCTGGAACCTGATTTAGATTTAGGCCTCTCACTACTGTGTCAAATTCTTCTCGTAGTATCGGGTCTCCCAACTCGTCTACGAGCTTGTTTCTCTTTTTCCAACTTAGTCAGTTCGCGAAGTGTATGAAAAATTATCATGTATATTGCCTAACCCTTCTTAGAAAGTCGGCTCTCGAAATTAAGTGAGTAAATCTTTTTCATACTGCCTACTCACGGCGTTTGGTAACAACTCTGTAATGTTCTCGCGTTTACCAAACGAATCCATGAAGAATTGAGCCTCTCTCCTTCGGATCTTCTCTGTTTCCTCTATTAACTTTATTTGGTGATGTTAACAGACTTAACAGCTATACGGAAAAATCAGTCGAAAGATTATTTTGGAAGCTCTCCCCTTCGCGTGTAGTTTACATTTCCTTAGTATTGTCCGTTGCACCTCAGTCTGGCATCTGCTGTAGCTACAAATAGTTGAACGTGTTGGTTTCTCTCTAGGTCGTCCCGAACGCATACTGCATGACATCCAAACGATTTTTACAGGACGTTGCATACGCCGGCCTGATGAGTGTGACTAACGAAGTCGAAACGTTTAGTTGTGGTTCACGTCATAACACTGCGCGCGTCTAAAGAGCTGTTAGTGGAACTTCCTGTTAAGTTGTCTACATCTGGACTGGCGACACAAGGACACACAGCAGCGATGCTGTATCCTCGTGACGGTCACATTTCCTCGTGTAAATATAATATTTCATGAACAGCAAACAAGTGTGCCTCAACGTCTGTTGGGCTGTTTTCTGTTGATATGCGTCCACAAGTCTCCAGTATTTTAGAAAAAAAAACAACTTTTCGCACATGAAATGTTACTAAGTTCAAAATGGCTCTGAGCACTATGGGACTCAACTGCTGTGGTCATTAGTCCCCTAGAACTTAGAACTACTTAAACCTAACTAACCTAAGGACATCACACACATCCATGCCCGAGGCAGGATTCGAACCTGCGACCGTAGCAGTCGCACGGTTCCGGACTGCGCGCCTAGAACCGCGAGACCACCACGGCCGGCTGTTATTAAGTGTATGTACTTATTTACGAGCGCGATTTCGACTGTTGCACTTTACTCAAGTCACTTCTTACAATGAAGTGCATCAATGCATGTTCATTTCACCTAAGAGGACATCGTCCTGCTGTCGATCATGTTTACATGCATCACATACACGTTAGAACAGCATACGTCGTCGTCTATACGAAAGGAAGTAGAACTTAATACAGTAACTCCTTTTGAATTTGTGTCGAACTGCTTTCATGTCACAGGGTTTGACATTTGACAAGTACTGTTCGGTAGCGGCTTGTTATGTGAACACACAGCGTTAAGAACGAACCCTTCTATTCTACCTCTAGACCTGGGAAGTTTCTTTTATATTGCTGATGACTGTTGATTTTTCCTACGGCCTCTGGTAGTCTCATTTAATAGATGAAAAAAGTCTTGATTATCGTGTAGATTAGTTAACTCGTGTTTGGCCATCTTCTCTGGCTGACGCGCCGATGTGAATCTTGCATACTATTTCATCCGTGACGGATGGAGAGTTCTGCGACGGTTCAAATGGCTCTGAGCACTATGGGACTTAACATCTGAGGTCATCAGTCCCATAGAACTTAGAACTACTTAAACCTAACTAACCTAAGGACATCACAAACATCCATGCCCAAGGCAGGATTCGAACCTGCTACCGTAGCAGTCCCTCGGTTCCGGACTGCAGCGCCTAGAACCGCACGCCCACCGCTGCCGGCCTTCGACGGTTCGGAATTTTAAGAATGATAAAGCACTGCAGTACGTCGGTTTACTAGTACGAGTCTGTTTGGTCGCAAATAGTTGCTGACCTTAACCATTCGTTAAAAAGGGATGCACATATCTACACCACCATAAAGTATGTAACAGGGGGGGGGGGGGGGGACAATTGACTGCCGTTCCAGTTACAAATGGAGTTGGAAGACTGTGCGTTTGGGCGCGAGCTGTTAC
Organism: Schistocerca serialis cubense; assembly: GCF_023864345.2. NCBI lineage: Eukaryota > Metazoa > Arthropoda > Insecta > Orthoptera > Acrididae > Schistocerca > Schistocerca serialis. The sequence goes on from NC_064641.1 coordinate 132,980,100, forward strand.
CAGCAGCAATGGTACGTAAGGTACTGCTTGCCTAATTACATGCTGTTTTCTGATGTACGCGAGGAACAAATGAAAGTATTTAAGGGTATAAATAAAAATGCACGAATTTTAACGAATTATTCCATGCGGAGAAAGTGTTCATTTCCTAAAACCGTACATTCTCGTGGTAAAGGTTGAAAGGTGGCTACACTGAGCCACTGCGCCAGAGATTGCGCCAAAGAGTATTATTCTGCCGCCTCCACAGTACTTGGGGAGAGCTCGTAGTAGTCAGTGCCTGTTAAGAACTCGTAGCAGTCAGTACTTGTTAAGAACTCGTAGCAGAGAGTGTTTGTTGAGATGTGCTAGTAGGCAGTGCTTGCTGAGATGTGATACTGAAGAGTCTTGTTGAGATGTGGTAGTAGAGAGTCGGTGTGGAGATATATTGTAAGGATTAGAGTGATTTTCATCAATATAAATGATGTAACAAACTCCGTTTCTTTTTTTCTCATTATTTCAGTGTCCTCAATAATGTGTCATTACAAGTTCAGTCAACAAAGCATCTGGCGTTTGTTCTTGTATTAGAGTGTAATTCTGGTTTTCTTGCTCAATTATAGTATTTCTAATTTTCTTTTATCACGTCAGTATAATTGGTATTTAAAAATTCTTGTCTCGTTGGAGAAGAACCGTGCCAGATGTATACGTTGAGTCACACTCCCACACACAGAACAATTACACTTGTGCTTTGGTTTATTAGGTTTTATAGTTGCTGGGGACTTAATTAATTAATTGTGTTAACGAAAATTTTCTTTCATTGTTTGTTGTTATTCTATGCAGTCAGATTGCGTACAAAAACTAGTCAGGACCAACCGATTACGAGACACAGTGTAATCGGACATACAGCTACTAAAAACTAAAAATATTTGCATTTTATTTAATTAAGCCCCCATGCACGTGGCGACCGCTGCTTCGGATCGACCCTTGGAATTCTTCTGATTGTAAAAATAGTAGACAGTAGTATTGTAGTAATTTGTAGTTAAGTGATTGTAGTCTATATTGCATGTGTAGATTTGGTAATTGGCATTCTTCTAATGGTATTTTTCAAAATTTAAATTTGTTGTCTTATCTACGCGTTTGACAATTTAGTGCAATTATTTCAATTGTTCATTAATCGTGTTTGAGGGAAACATCTCGTGTGAATGGTATTGTTGGAGATAAAGAGTCATTGTGTATAATTTTCGTACAGTGACGAGTTTTGTATATTTTGTAAATGATTACGCGATCGATGAAAAAGGCAAAAATGATGGATAGTGAGAATGACGAAATTGTTAACATGGCGAACTCGCCAACAGAGGAAAACAGTATGATGGATAATGAGGTGGAAAACAATGTAATAAGTCGGGAAAATAGTCCAGAACCATTTCAAAATTTTTCTCAATCAGAAAACTCACAGAATCCGAGATTAACGACAGAAGATTCTGGAATAGTATCGAACACAGATAGCCTTATGGCTATGCAGAAGGAAGTTAGTTTTGCGGGAAATGTTAGGGGCGAAAAGAATTCTGAACCATTTAATATGGAGCAGTTGATGAGTGCTATATTAAATTTGGGAGCACGTATGGAAACACGGTTAGACTCACAGGGATCACAAATAGGAACAATTAAAACTGAGATGGGAACTTTACGATCTGAATTAAAAGCTGATATGGGAACAATGGAAACACGGTTAGGATCTGAATTAAAAACAGTGGCAACACGTTTAGAAACAGAGATGCAAACAATGGAAACACGGTTAGACTCACGAATAGCGACATGTTTCAAAAATATGAAAGATGAGTTAAAGAAAGAAATCAGAGAAGAAGCACAACCGATTTTGAATTCTCATAATAATAGATTAGTTGCAGTAGAGATTAGACAAAGGGAACAGAATAGAGAACGGGAAGAAAAAGATCGCGTGATAGTACAAAAATTTTCAGAGTTAAATTTACAACATGCAAAAGATAAGGAAGAAATACTTGAGAGAATCTAGGAATCCGTACCAAATGACAGATTAAATAACCTAACACAACAGTATGAACAGTTAACTACCGAATGTGTCAATACTGAAACCAGAGTCGCGACACTTACGGAAGACGTAAAAAAACAGAAAGAACAATTAGGTGACTTATCGGAAAGAGTTGAGCAGATTTCAGATAAACTGACAAATCTTAGTTTACATGGGGACAGAGATTCGGATGATACAGCACCATTGTCATTTGCAGAAACCGAAGAGTATCAGAACATAAATAAACATGTTGAAAATCAGGGAAAATTTAATGAACGCATTAAAAGGGAAGTTGAGGCATTACGAAAGCAAGTCAAACAAATTGAAGGCGAAATAGTAGGAAAAGACAGCAGAAGCAATTTAGAATCACGGATAGCATGTAACCTCCCCCCTCACTTATCGACCTTAATGACAGTGAAAAATTAAACCGCGTGTACCTAATGGAAATTTGGGAAAAGCAATCGTCACCGAAGTTAATCTATCGGTAAAGAGGGAGGAAAGGGTTACATCTAAATGAAAGGAAAAATGCAAATGAAACTGGTGGAAATTAATTTTGAAAAGGGGTAAAGTTAATAAAGAAAGTAAATGTGCGGCCGTTACGTTAACAATTAACTAGCGGTAATTAGATATTTGAGATTTGGGGGAAATCACGGTCGCCAGTCCTAAGGACAATTACTATAGTAACTGAAAAAGAAAGGTTATTACACGTATAATTAACACTAGAAGCGTGGCAACTGAAGGTTGACACGTGTAGTGTGAAAACTGAAAGTTTGTCAGAAGTAATAAATTTCGCTACACTCTGACTTAATTTAGCAAAAGAATTAATAAAACCGAAAGTTAATTTAGTGACTGAAGTTAATAGTGAGCTTTCTTTCTGAAGCACATCGAAATCCAGTAAAATACGGTTAGTCTTGGACTACCTCAAGAATCATTTCAAAAGCAACTTGACTCTACGCAATTTAGAAACAAGAGATTTTACTTTGAACTTGAATTGAATGATTCTGAACTATTAACAATAGTAAAATTTAGTACGTACCAAGCTGAGCTGCAGTCACAGGTAAGCTAAAATATGCTAACAAAACTCGCACTCTAAATTTGTGCTCGTGTAACCTAAATATTGTAGCCAGCTTCTGAACTTTGAAATTAAAGCAGTGAAATCTAATTATATTATTTTAATGCTGGCGTTTGAATTTCAACGACACTCGGGTTCATTTCGGAAAAGGAAGGGACCCTGCTTGGCAATGCAATTGGGACAATGAGCAACAAAGGTTCATGCTAAGTTGCTGTAATTTTGCGAGGCAAATGGAACAATTTGAAAAGCTGAGGTCTGCCATACAGTTCTGAAACTTTACGTGCTTTTAGTCTTCCTTGTTGGTTGATTGAAGGTTTGAAGCCGTCGATCGAGGAGGTGGCGACAGTCACTCATTGTCGGCCGTCGCTGTTGCAGAAGCTGGATGTTGGCGCGCCTTCTTCTCGACACGGTCACCAGGCGAAACGGGCTCTTGATGTGCGCCAGCTAATGCTTCCCGTCCGCGACACCATGTCAGAAACTATCATCGCGAGTCGAGTGCAATTACATGCTGCCAAACCCCGAAAGCGCGGCAACTCGCGGGAGCGTCACACAACACCTGCTCCACTCGCTACTCCCGCCAGACTCTCACTGCTCTGCCCGCGCTCCACGCGGCAGAGTTAACACTACCAAAGATCCTACACACTTTGTGTCTTCACACGACCTATCGATGTAATCGTTCGATAGCAGTTTTCCCTAGGCAAGACCCAGCGTAAAAATACAAATAATATTTACGAAACAAACCAATTATACATCGACATAAGTGCATAAATATATATATATACAAACAGTAAAACAATTACAATATATAAAGAGACAGAAATGTCATATCTTGAGGTAACAAAACAAGGAAAAAAATAATAGTACAATAGATGAAAATAGGAGGATATGCATTTCCGGCGTTACAAGCAGAGGGCTTTGAAGAAAATAATTTATTTCATTTACGAGAAGCAACAAGAGAGCGCCAGGCGCGTGAACTTGACAATAATGGACATTCGGTCTGGGACAGACAGGGTAGGTCTTTGTCGCCACGAGGCGAAAACTTTGACTATAAACACTTTTTGACTGTTCCGAAATTTAAGATCTTCTGCAATTCTAAGAATGACATACATTCATGTTCATGGTTAGATCAATTTATGTACGCACTTCCACCAAATTGGCCACTAAGTCACAAACTGGAAATTATGTGCGGCTATTAAGGTCCTCAGGGGATTCACTACTCTAAGTGAATATGTGCCGTAGCGAGCATAGGGCCCCGAGCTGTAGTGGTGCTATTTCCTTTTTAGTTTTCTGCACCGCTGCCTACTCTTTTACTATTCTTTGCATCTGTCAAACCAACTCTTCGACTATCAATCTATCTAGTGAGTAAGTAAACGATAACCTGATATGACTAATTTACCCAAAAGTGACTTCGGAAATTACCGTTTGGACTTACTATATTTTCTGCAGCATTCATTCCTAGTTTAAACGAAGTTTTACCTGTTTATCTTCGTGACAATATTACTTCATATGTTGACGATATTCTTATTGCTAAACATTCTTGGAGTGAGCATAACAAAATTTTGGATCCATTATTAAGTATTTTTGCAAGAGTTGGCATTACAGTGAACTTGGAAAAATCTGAATTTGGACGTTCACAGGTGAAATTTCTCGGTCACATTATTTCTACAGAAGGTATTCTTCCTGATCCAGAAAAACCTGACGCTATTCGTAATTATGCTGTTCCTACCACAAAACGTGATGTTCGTAGTTTTCTTGGTGTCTGTTATTTTCTTAGACGCTTTGTTAAATTGGACGATTTGGCCACACCTCGTTTATGTGAACTATCTGGAAAGAAATCTAATTGGTGTTGGGATGAGGAAGCTCAATCAGAATTTGAACAACTTCGTGACGCTTTAGTTGCTGCTCCACTTCTTTCACATCCGGATTTATCTAAAGATTTTTGTTTGGCGATGGACTCATCATACAAAGGCCTAGGTGCACATTTATTTCAAGAGATAGAAGAAGACGGCGTTGTAGTACAGAAAACTATTGCATTTGGAAGTCGTGTTCTCTCTAAATCAGAAAAGAATTATTCGATAACGGAACTTGAAGCTTTGGCGGTTGTTTGGGCTTTCACAAAATTTCGCACATTTTTGTTTGGCAGACATACTAAGGTTTACACCGATCATCGAGCTCTGGAATTTCCTATGTCGACAAAATTAACTCATGGCAGATTGTCACGATGGGCGTTGTACCTACAGGAATTTGATTTTAGTATTGTTTACATACAGGGTTCTTCAAATATTGTTGCCGATGCTTTATCACGTGCACCTATGGGTTTGAAACAAAGTTCTGAAGAGGACTGCAAAGAAAACAATTATTGTTTGATGTATATTCAAGGTGTTGCGTTTGAGAACTTTATTTCGTCTTCGCTCCAGGACATCGCTAAGGAGCAAAATAAGGATCCAATCTGGAAGGACATTAAGGAGAAGTGGAGGAGAAAGGAAAGCGTAGCGATTAGACAGCATTATTTAGTTCGCAATGACATTCTTTTTAAACGAAAATCGGTCGACAACTCTGTTTGGTTAGTTTGTATTCCTGATGAGGGTTAATAAGCTGATTTGGTATACGCATTTCAGTTATGCACACTTTGGTCCCAGAAAATGCTTTCATAAATTACGAGAAAATTGTTATTTCAGTAATGTGGAAAAACGTATTCGATCTGTTCTGGCCAAATGCAAATTATGTCAAAAGGCTAAACCGCCAACAATTTCTCACAGAGCACCGTTGTTTCCTATCATTCCAGCGAAATTAAAGGAGATGGCTGCAGTCGATTTGTTCGGTCCAGTGGTTCGATCTATTAATGGTTTTGCGTACATTTTCGTAGCAGTGGAACTGACATCAAAATATGTGTGTTTTACACCGTTACGCAAAGCAACAGCTCGTTCAGTAGCTAACGCTTTCATCAAATATTTTCTTAAAGAAGTCGGTCATGTTGATAAGGTTATATCAGATAATGGATCACAGTTTCGTTCTAAAATTTGGCTTCGTACTCTACGGCGTCGTAAAATTAAACCAATTTTCATTTCACTTTATCACCCTCAATCTAACGCTTCAGAGAGATGGATGAAGGAAATCAATAAATTGTGTCGTCTTTATTGTCATCAGAATCACAGAACGTGGGATCAGTATCTTCATATTTTTCAAAACATTCTGAATGAACTCTCTAATGATTCAACTTCTTTACCGGGTATACTGGTATTAAAAAATAAAGCACCAACAAATCGCATTTCTGAAATAGTTCCTTTTCCGCCTTCACGGAAACTGCGGCATTCTGAAGTTGTCAACCTGGCTCTACGAAATATTGCATCTGCGGCTGCTAGAAGAGAGAGATCAGCTAAACGACCTGGTCGTTCAAAAATCTTGTCAGTTGGTCAGAAGGTGTTAATTAAGTCCCACCGTTTGTCTCACAAAGGAAAAGGCTTGAGTCGCAATTTTTTTCTGCTTTATAACGGTCCATATAGAATTCGCAAAATTATTCATGATAACACTGTCGAAGTAGAAACTCTTAAATCTCGACGCTCTAAAGGAATACATCATATATCTAACGTAAAAATTTTTGTGGAATGATATACTTTTAAAAAAAATTTTTGTAGAATGACATACTTGTGAGAAACTAACAGCTACATGTAAACATGCGGAGAGTACAAGGATACCGCGCTGTGTTTTGGCGGCGGCACATACTCAAAGCAACAGTCAAGTCTGCGCGCCGCACAAGGCAGTCGTTGACCGCGAACAATTGCTTCCTACGTCACGCGCCTACAGCTGATCGAGCGCTCAGTGCGAATGCACTGACAGCCGTAAACAAATACACAGTCTAATTTCTCCGATTACATTCAGTATAAAGCTATAGTGACTTGATGAATTATGTTATTAACATTCAGTATTTTTCAGGATACGGTTGTATAAAATATTTAAGAACTTCAGGTAAATTCTGTGTGTCTCCGACGTTAAGAGGACTTGCTATCGAGAAATTTTCAGGAAGAATGTAATTTCGAAGAAGAAACTAATAAACTAAAAGGGTAACTATTAATTGAGTTTATTTTTTTCAGGTAACATGTTTCCACTTAGGTACGTATTTTAGACGTAATTTGCTGCTCGCGATTACGTGATTCATACTTTGTGCTAAATTTCATGTTCTATGAAATTACTTGTGAAGCGACGTGCTTGCGTACGTTAAATGATTTTGACAATGATTATTAATGAAGTGGGTTGTAACTTGTGTATATTTTGCATCGCTTGGCTGCACTGCTTATTCACTGATGTCATATTTTTTAATGATGTGCATGCTGTGCTTATTTATTTAAATTATAATTGTCACCTGATTAATTGTGATGATGTGGTTAGGTATGTAAGTTATACTTTGTGATTTATCTGCTTGCGCCTTCATGTTTACTTATTAAGATTACATATGAACACTTATTTGCTTATGCTGTTGTTGTGTTGTTGTGGTCTTCAGTCCTGAGACTGGTTTGATGCAGCTCTCCATGCTACTCTATCCTGTGCAAGCTTTTTCATCTCCCAGTACCTACTGCAACCTACATCCTTCTGAATCTGCTTAGTGTAGTCATCTCTTGGTCTCCCTCTACGATTCTTACCCTCCACACTGCCCTCCAATACTAAATTGGTGATCCCTTGATGCCTCAGAACATGTCCTACCAACCGATCCCTTCTTCTGGTCAAGTTGTGCCACAAACTTCTCTTCTCCCCAATCCTATTCAATACTTCCTCATTAGTTATGTGATCTACCCATCTAATCTTCAGCATTCTTCTGTAGCACCACATTTCGAAAGATTCTATTCTCTTCTTGTCCAAACTATTTATCGTCCATGTTTCACTTCCATACATGGCTACACTCCATACGAATACTTTCAGAAATGACTTCCTGACACTTAAATCAATACTGGATGTTAACAAATTTCTCTTCTTCAGAAACGCTTTCCTTGCCATTGCCAGCCTACACTTTATATCCTCTCTACTTCGACCATCATCAGTTATTTTGCTCCCCAAATAGCAAAACTCCTTTACTACTTTAAGTGCCTCATTTCCTAATCTAATTCCCTCAGCATCACCCGACTTAATTAGACTACATTGCATTATCCTTGTTTTGCTTTTGTTGATGTTCATCTTATTTCCTCCTTTCAAGACACTGTCCATTCCATTCAACTGCTCTTCCAAGTCCTTTGCTGTCTCTGACAGAATTACAACGTCATCGGCGAACCTCAAAGTTTTTATTTCTTCTCCATGAATTTTAATACCTACTCCGAATTTTTCTTTTGTTTCCTTTACTGCTTGCTCAATATACAGATTGAACAACATCGGGGAGAGGCTACAACCCTGTCTTACTCCCTTCCCAACCACTGCTTCCCTTTCATGTCCCTCGACTCTTATAACTGCCATCTGGTTTCTGTACAAATTGTAAATAGCCTTTCGCTCCCTGTATTTTACCCCTGCCACCTTTAGAATTTGAAAGAGAGTATTCCAGTCAACATTGTCGAAAGCTTTCTCTAAGTCTACAAATGCTAGACACGTAGGTTTGCCTTTCCTTAATCTTTCTTCTAAGATAAGTCGTAAGGTCAGTATTGCCTCACGTGTTCCAGTGTTTCTACGGAATCCAAACTGATCTTCCCCGAGGTTGGCTTCTACTAGTTTTTCCATTCGTCTGTAAAGAATTCGTGTTAGTATTTTGCAGCTGTGACTTATTAAGCTGATAGTTCGGTAATTTTCACATCTGTCAACACCTGCTTTCTTTGGGATTGGAATTATTATATTCTTCTTGAAGTCTGAGGGTATTTCGCCTGTTTCATACATCTTGCTCACCAGATGGTAGAGTTTTGTCAGGACTGGCTCTCCCACGGCCCTCAATAGTTCCAATGGAATATTGTCTACTCCGGGGGCCTTGTTTCGACTCAGGTCTTTCAGTGCTCTGTCAAACTCTTCACGCAGTATCGTATCTCCCATTTCATCTTCATCTACATCCTCTTCCATTTCCATAATATTGTCCTCAAGTACATCGGCCTTGTATAGACCGTCTATATACTCCTTCCACCTTTCTGCTTTCCCTTCTTTGCTTAGAACTGGGTTTCCATCTGAGCTCTTGATATTCAAACAAGTCGTTCTCTTATCTCCAAAGGTCTCTTTAATTTTCCTGTAGGCGGTATCTATCTTACCCCTAGTGAGATAGGCCTCTACAGCCTTACATTTGTCCTCTAGCCATCCCTGCTTAGCCATTTTGCACTTCCTGTCGATCTCATTTTTGAGACGTTTGTATTCCTTTTTGCCTGTTTCACTTACTGCATTTTTATATTTTCTCCTTTCATCAATTAATTTCAATATTTCTTCTGTTACCCAAGGATTTCTACTAGCCCTCTTCTTTTTACCTACTTGATCCTCTGCTGCCTTCACTACTTCATCCCTCAAAGCTACCCATTCTTCTTCTACTGTATTTATTTCCCCCATTCCTGTCAATTGTTCCCTTATGCTCTCCCTGAATCTCTGTACAACCTCTGGTTCTTTTAGTTTATCCAGGTCCCATCTCCTTGAATTCCCACCTTTTTGCAGTTTCTTCAGTTTTAATCTACAGGTCATAACCAATAGATTGTGGTCAGAGTCCACATCTGCCCCTGGAAATGTCTTACAATTTAAAACCTGGTTCCTAAATCTCTGTCTTACCATTATATAATCTATCTGATACCTTTTAGTATCTCCAGGGTTCTTCCATTTATACAACCTTCTTTCATGATTCTTAAACCAAGTGTTAGTTATGATTATGTTGTGCTCTGTGCAAAATTCTACCAGGCGGCTTCCTCTTTCATTTCTGTCCCCCAATCCATATTCACCTACTATGTTTCCTTCTCTCCCTTTTCCTACACTCGAATTCCAGTCACCCATGACTATTAAATTTTCGTCTCCCTTCACAATCTGAATAATTTCTTTTATTTCATCATACATTTCTTCAATTTCTTCGTCATCTGCAGAGCTAGTTGGCATATAAACTTGTACTACTGTAGTAGGTGTGGGCTTCGTATCTATCTTGGCCACAATAATGCGTTCACTATGCTGTTTGTAGTAGCTTACCCGCATTCCTATTTTCCTATTCATTATTAAACCTGGTCCTGCATTACCCCTATTTGATTTTGTGTTTATAACCCTGTAGTCACCTGACCAGAAGTCTTGCTCCTCCTGCCACCGAACTTCACTAATTCCCACTATATCTAACTTCAACCTATCCATTTCCCTTTTTAAATTTTCTAACCTACCTGCCCGATTAAGGCTTATGCTGATATGATGCTAATAACCTGTTTGCTGCTATGCGTATGGATTGCATATTTACACATTTCTGTTTTGTTGTCATAACTACTCTTTAATTTGGTATATAGAAATACTGCCCCCCCATGAACCATGGACCTTGCCGTTGGTGGGGAGGCTTGCGTGCCTCAGCGATACAGATAGCCGTACCGTAGGTGCAACCACAATGGAGGGGTATCTGTTGAGAGGCCAGACAAACGTGTGGTTCCTGAAGAGGGGCAGCAGCCTTTTCAGTAGTTGCAAGGGCAACAGGCTGGATGATTGACTGATCTGGCCTTGTAACAATAACCAAAACGGCATTGCCGTGCCGGTACTGCGAACGGCTGAAAGCAAGGGGAAACTACAGCCGTAATTTTTCCCGAGGGCATGCAGCTTTACTGTATGATTACATGATGATGGCGTCCTCTTGGGTAAAATATTCCGGAGGTAAAATAGTCCCCCATTCTGATCTCCGGGAGGGGACTACTCAAGAGGATGTCGTTATCAGGAGAAAGAAAACTGGCGTTCTACAGATCGGAGCGTGGAATGTCAGATCCCTTAATCGGGCAGGTAGGTTAGAAAATTTAAAAAGGGAAGTGGATAGGTTGAAGTTAGATATAGTGGGAATTAGTGAAGTTCGGTGGCAGGAGGAACAAGACTTCTGGTCAGATGACTACAGGGTTATAAACACAAAATCAAATAGGGGTAATGCAGGAGTAGGTTTAATAATGAATAGGAAAATAGGAATGCGGGTAAGCTACTACAAACAGCATAGTGAACGCATTATTGTGGCCAAGATAGATACGAAGCCCACACCTACTACAGTAGTACAAGTTTATATGCCAACTAGCTCTGCAGATGACGAAGAAATTGAAGAAATGTATGATGAAATAAAAGAAATTATTCAGATTGTGAAGGGAGACGAAAATTTAATAGTCATGGGTGACTGGAATTCGAGTGTAGGAAAAGGGAGAGAAGGAAACATAGTAGGTGAATATGGATTGGGGGACAGAAATGAAAGAGGAAGCCGCCTGGTAGAATTTTGCACAGAGCACAACATAATCATAACTAACACTTGGTTTAAGAATCATGAAAGAAGGTTGTATACATGGAAGAACCCTGGAGATACTAAAAGGTATCAGATAGATTATATAATGGTAAGACAGAGATTTAGGAACCAGGTTTTAAATTGTAAGACATTTCCAGGGGCAGATGTGGACTCTGACCACAATCTATTGGTTATGACCTGTAGATTAAAACTGAAGAAACTGCAAAAAGGTGGGAATTCAAGGAGATGGGACCTGGATAAACTAAAAGAACCAGAGGTTGTACAGAGATTCAGGGAGAGCATAAGGGAGCAATTGACAGGAATGGGGGAAATAAATACAGTAGAAGAAGAATGGGTAGCTTTGAGGGATGAAGTAGTGAAGGCAGCAGAGGATCAAGTAGGTAAAAAGACGAGGGCTAGTAGAAATCCTTGGGTAACAGAAGAAATATTGAATTTAATTGATGAAAGGAGAAAATATAAAAATGCAGTAAGTGAAACAGGCAAAAAGGAATACAAACGTCTCAAAAATGAGATTGACAGGAAGTGCAAAATGGCTAAGCAGGGATGGCTAGTGGACAAATGTAAGGATGCAGAGGCCTATCTCACTAGGGGTAAGATAGATACCGCCTACAGGAAAATTAAAGAGACCTTTGGAGATAAGAGAACGACTTGTATGAATATCAAGAGCTCAGATGGAAACCCAGTTCTAAGCAAAGAAGGGAAAGCAGAAAGGTGGAAGGAGTATATAGAGGGTCTATACAAGGGCGATGTACTTGAGGACAATATTATGGAAATGGAAGAGGATGTAGATGAAGATGAAATGGGAGATATGATAATGCGTGAAGAGTTTGACAGAGCACTGAAAGACCTGAGTCGAAACAAAGCCCCCAGAGTAGACAATATTCCATTGGAACTACTGACGGCCGTGGGAGAGCCAGTCCTGACAAAATTCTACCATCTGGTGAGCAAGATGTATGAGACAGGCGAAATACCCTCAGACTTCAAGAAGAATATAATAATTCCAATCCCAAAGAAAGCAGGTGTTGACAGATGTGAAAATTACCGAACTATCAGCTTAATAAGTCACAGCTGCAAAATACTAACACGAATTCTTTACAGACGAATGGAAAAACTAGTAGAAGCCAACCTCGGGGAAGATCAGTTTGGATTCCGTAGAAACACTGGAGCACGTGAGGCAATACTGACCTTACGACTTATCTTAGAAGAAAGATTAAGGAAAGGCAAACCTACGTTTCTAGCATTTGTAGACTTAGAGAAAGCTTTTGACAATGTTGACTGGAATACTCTCTTTCAAATTCTGAAGGTGGCAGGGGTAAAATACAGGGAGCGAAAGGCTATTTACAATTTGTACAGAAACCAGATGGCAGTTATAAGAGTCGAGGGACATGAAAGGGAAGCAGTGGTTGGGAAGGGAGTAAGACAGGGTTGTAGCCTCTCCCCGATGTTGTTCAATCTGTATATTGAGCAAGCAGTAAAGGAAACAAAAGAAAAATTCGGAGTAGGTATTAAAATTCATGGAGAAGAAATAAAAACTTTGAGGTTCGCCGATGACATTGTAATTCTGTCAGAGACAGCAAAGGACTTGGAAGAGCAGTTGAATGGAATGGACAGTGTCTTGAAAGGAGGATATAAGATGAACATCAACAAAAGCAAAACAAGGATAATGGAATGTAGTCTAATTAAGTCGGGTGATGCTGAGGGAATTAGATTAGGAAATGAGGCACTTAAAGTAGTAAAGGAGTTTTGCTATTTGGGGAGCAAAATAACTGATGATGGTCGAAGTAGAGAGGATATAAAATGTAGGCTGGCAATGGCAAGGAAAGCGTTTCTGAAGAAGAGAAATTTGTTAACATCCAGTATTGATTTAAGTGTCAGGAAGTCATTTCTGAAAGTATTTGTATGGAGTGTAGCCATGTATGGAAGTGAAACATGGACGATAAATAGTTTGGACAAGAAGAGAATAGAAGCTGTCGAAATGTGGTGCTACAGAAGAATGCTGAAGATTAGATGGGTAGATCACATAACTAATGAGGAAGTATTGAATAGGATTGGGGAGAAGAGAAGTTTGTGGCGCAACTTGACCAGAAGAAGGGATCGGTTGGTAGGACATGTTCTGAGGCATCAAGGGATCACCAATTTAGTATTGGAGGGCAGCGTGGAGGGTAAAAATCGTAGGGGGAGACCAAGAGATGAATACACTAAGCAGATTCAGAAGGATGTAGGTTGCAGTACGTATTGGGAGATGAAGAAGCTTGCACAGGATAGAGTAGCATGGAGAGCTGCATCAAACCAGTCTCAGGACTGAAGACCACAACAACAACAACAACAAATACTGATGTAAGGTGTGCGAACATGGAGTTTAGGCCACAGTATGGTGTTAATTATAGATTGTTCGCTTGGCAGAGCCTCGTTGTAAGGATTGTGCTGCATCCACTTGTTGACATTCTGTTCTCTACTGGTATATTTACTCGCTAGAGCTTGTTTTGCTTACGCTCAGTGCCTTATATTTTTAAGATAAGAAAATGAACTGCTATAATTCGACGAACGACATTGGTACAAAGAACTTCGTTGACGTCACATGAGCTGGAGGTTTTATGGAAGCTGTATAACTTTATGCTAATAGGAAGGAAGCTAACGACATGACATACCATTACTAGGTTTAGACCATTAACAATTATTACACTGCATTTTTCGCGAGCAATTGAAATAGCAAGTGACACTTGACACAAAAATACTCCACATGTTTGCTTCTGTTTGCCATAATTCTTGAAGTGGTGTACACACTGTGAAATATTATGATCATTCACACTCCGTAATCGTACTTAATTACTGAGAGTTATTCGAACTAAGTCTGTTAGAGGTCATGTATGCATTTCTGTTGTTTATAATTCATAATGAGTAGAAGATTTGGGTCAGACGGATTACACAGAGGTTGTGTGTTGACAATGTGTCTTCGGATTGTATGGGATGATGAGGTTTGCATTAGGATTTTATCTGCACTTGTTCGAGGAGACTGACTAGAGGAAAGAGTTGTTATGGAAGTGAAATGATATTGGTAATAAGGTTTATATGTATCGATGTATTGAAGAGGTATTATTGAGGTATTATTGAGATTATGTGAAGTTGATGATTATTGGAGTTTTTGTGGACAAGAGGTAAGGTAAATGCTATTGATGATAAGATTTATATGTATCGACGTAAGAGGTATTATTGAAGTATTGAGATTATGTGATGCTGATGATTATTGGAATTTTGGTGTATAAGAGGTAAAGTAAGTGAGGTGCATATTTTTTGTTGTTGGTCTTATGGAACAAGGAGCATGAAGGTAGCAGACTAGAACACTAAAGTAGAAGGAAGATAGTCTATACACACACTTTGTTAATTCACTAAGCAGTATATACTTTTTTTTGAGAGAGGAAGTATTTGCATATCTTGGCTCACTGACAGTTGTTCAACAGCAGTGCATTTGATCTGGCTTGGCAAACATTGGTCTTGACATGATGACTATGACGTTGACTTATCTATTATTGACTGTTATACATTGCTGCCACTACTACTTGATACACAAGATGAACATCAATTTTGACAGAATTGCATTTACACAGTTAACACTATTCAATTACACAGTAGTACTTAATCTGGATGAAAGATGAGTGAGTGTGTTTTGTGTGTTTTCCTTTCCTAATCCTACCCACCTATCTCCTAAATATTATTTTATTGTTTGTTGTGTAGCCGGCCGAAGTGGCCGTGCGGTTAAAGGCGCTGCAGTCTGAAACCGCAAGACCGCTACGGTCGCAGGTTCGAATCCTGCTTCGGGCATGGATGTTTGTGATGTCCTTAGGTTAGTTAGGTTTAACTAGTTCTAAGTTCTAGGGGACTAATGACCTCAGCAGTTGAGTCCCATAGTGCTCAGAGCCATTTGAACCATTTGTTTGTTGTGGCTTGCACTGACACCCATAAATATTATAGGTTTACTGATATTTGAGTATTTGTAATAGTTAATATGACAATTATCCGATATCATTTGTTTGTTTATTAGAATTTATATGTCTAGTGTGTAAAAGCATTTGTATGTGTATTCAAACTATTGTTCATGCCTGAACTGTCTGGTAAGTGATGGTGAATATTATGAACTGTTACCTGCACCTCTTCAACATAATGGGTGCCACTTAGAAACGTTTAATTTCTGTGGATGAACTGTGTGATCAGTGATAGTGAATATTATGGACTGTTATTTGTACTTTTTCTACATGATTGGTGCCACTAGGACATGTTTAATTTCTGCTTATAAACTCTGATGAACAGTGTGATCAGTGATGGTGAATATTATGGACTGCTGTCTGCACCTATTCAACATTGCTGAGTGCCACTAATGGAACTGCTTCTACTGAAATAATGTCACTTAATGCTGTCTGCACCTTCAACATTGCTGGGTGCCACAGATGGACTGCTTCTACTGAAATGTTGTCACTTGTCGGTGTCTGCACCTGCTCAACATTACTGGGTGCCACTGATGGACTGTTTCTACTGAAATGATGTTACTTCTTGCTGTCTGCACCTACTCAACATTGCTGGGTGCCACTGATGGATTGCTTCTACTGAACTAATGTGACGTGTTGCTGTGTGTACCTCTTCAACATTGCTGGGTGCCACAAATGGAACTGCTTCTGCTGAGAAATTTGACTTGTTGCTGGGTGTACCTGCTAAACTTTACTGGGTGCCACTGATGGACTGCTTCTACTGAAAAGATGTCACCTGTTGGTGTCTTTTTCTTGTATAAAGTAATCATTGAAAGCATTTTATGTGAACATTTGTATAAACTGATTTTTTTTTGTGTATTGTGTAAACTATTATGTAAAGCCACATGTATGAAAGAATTAGTATTGCTTACTGTATTTCATATATTAGGTTATTGAAAGGTCAGTGCAAAGCCAAAATTTTAACTAATTATGTGATATTTAGGTATTAATATTATCTTTTATTTTTGTCTGTATTTTGGTGAACGAATTTGGTGGTATTTTCACCACCAATGCTGGCAAAAATACCATCAAATTCTGGCCTGTGGAGGAGGGGCATATGAAAGGTGGCTACACTGAGCCACTGCGCCAGAGATTGCGCCAAAGAGTATTATTCTGCCGCCTCCACAGTGCTTGGGGAGAGCTCGTAGTAGTCAGTGCCTGTTAAGAACTCGTAGCAGTCAGTACTTGTTAAGAACTCGTAGCACAGAGTGTTTGTTGAGATGTGCTAGTAGGCAGTGCTTGCTGAGATGTGATACTGAAGAGTCTTGTTGAGATGCGATAGTAGAGAGTCGGTGTGGAGATATATTGTAAGGATTAGAGTGATTTTCATCAATATAAATGAGGTAACAAACTCCGTTTCTTTTTTTCTCATTATTTCAGTGTCCTAAATAATGCGTCATTACAGGTTCAGTCAACAAA